>NW_021604670.1:4185810-4313345 GCF_004785775.1 Grammomys surdaster
ATATATAAAATGACTTTCTAAAAGAAAGAATGAAAAAATACATTACAGTTAGGAGAATTTTCCAAGGTTAAAATTCCTTGAGAGGTCACCAAAGCATTGTGAAATAGATTTGGAACTGTCTACGTTGTCCTTGGACCTTGTGTGGACTTTCACTTAATTCTGGTCTATTGCCATAGATTTTTAGTTGTCTATTAGTTTTGGGGCAGGGGATTGTGCGTAGACTGTCAGATTCTGTTGTAAATACCCACTGTCTAATCTGAAATTCTGAACTCTGATGAAGAACTGAACTAAAGCTTTCATTTTATTTTTATTATTTATTTAGTTTGGTTCCAGTGATGGAAACTATAGCCATGTGCATGTTAAATACACATTCTGTCTACCATTGAGCCATACCTTTCAGCCTTTGAAACCTTTGTTTTAATCTACATCATGCAATTACAATCTTATTTTTTTAATATTTATTTTTAAATTTTCAGTTAGGTGTATGCATGTGTGTAAGTACAGGTGCCTGTACATGAGTACAGGTGCCTGAAGAGACCAGTTCGCACCCTGAGGTAGATGGTAGCTACTGCATGAACAGCTCTTAATTATTGAGCCATCTCTATAGTCTCAAGTCTTAGGTTTTAAATATTGCAAATAGTGGCTGTATTTAGGAACTGTACTATATTCCATGTGATTAATTTGATTTTAGGTTGCTATAGTACATTTGGTTCTGTAACATTGGTACTTAATGAAAAAAGTAATAAGAATCTTGTCATGGACAACATTGCCTATGAATGTGAGTCAAAAGTTGTCCCTCCAAGCGAATCATAGGCAGAGCCATAGCGACCTGTCGCCTGAAACTTCACCCAGTCGATACCCGGTTCTGAAGATATCTGTATTCCCCCTGAACACCCACGCTCCAGTGTCATCCCCTTCCCCATCCCACGTCCTGCCTTTCTGTGTTTATAACCCCTGTGTGAATGAGTATAAATTACAATTTGGAAAAAAAAAAGTTGTCTCTCTGTGTGATATACACATATTGTAGAATTTAACACAAGAGGATACATAGTAAGTTGAGCAAAAATAGCATGAGAAAGGGACTCTACTAAGACATATGAGGAGGACTTGGTATTGGTAAACTTTATCCAGTTGGAGGTGTTCCTCTGTGGATAGCTAGATCCCTTCTTAGTAATGTAGAAGCTTACCTTGAGGGTTAATGGCCATCTTATGTTAAAAGATAACTATATATGTGTTCTGGTATTCAAATAAACATTGAACACCTCGAGGTATTTTTAGTACATTCTCTACTGTAGCCTTGAATTCTGTGTTTGAATCTCTCATGCCAGGTTAGTAAACAAATGTAAAAGAATTGGAGCATACAAGTATTTAATGCCAATGCTGGTCCTTCTTCAGTTTATATATGGCCTAGGAAGAAGAGAAAAAAAAACATGTATGTATTATGTATGCCCTTTTGTAGGAGTAGACTCTTGCTCTCTACACTGGGAACCATACTCTTCTTCATATAGACTGGATTGAAAACATAAGATTTTTTTCTCTTTAAAGAAAATTAGTATGAGTTCTGGGCGGGGGCGAGAGTCAATAGTTTAAATAGTATCATGCAATTTGAAAGATACACAGTTGATAGAGAATAATTTAATGTGTCCCATAAAAACTTCAATTTTGGAGTTTCTCCAGCTTTTATTTTATCTTTATCTTTGGCTTTTTAGTTAATGAGACATTGCTGTAGAAGTTTAAGAGACTCTTGGAGACATCATTATTATTGCATGGTGGTGTTCTCTCTTCTTTGTTCAAGTCTCTATTTCTAGAAAATGGTAAATAATAGAGAGTTATTATCTTATGATTTTAAACAAATTATACTCTTATATTTGCCAAGTGAATCTAGAGATAGTATTGTTATGGTGCTTTGAAAACTTATATAGGAGATAAGAGCAGATTTTGGGGAGCACAGAAAATGCATCCATCTCCAATATTGTCCCTTCACTCTGTTGTACAACACACAGTCTTTTGGTAAGGCCTTGCCTTGGAAGCACCTTGGTTCTTTGTCTTACCCGTTTTGCTGTTTTGAAGTAGGTTTTCATGGAAATCTATTTGAGTAAATTAAAGGCAACAGAAAAAGTATGAATTAAACTTCCTTACACTTTTACTGTGTCTTTAGGTACCCTCTTCTGCATCTTGAAATATAATTTATGGTATGTCATGAATAGCTTTGTACTTGAGACAGGGTTATACTATGTAGCACGGGTAGGCCTGAAACCCTGAGCCTTCTGCATTAGTCTCCCTAGTGCTAGGAGCTACAATGCCCAGTTGGAAGTTTGTTGAGTGTGTAATGACTATCAGTTTGTCAGGGAGTGGGTAGAGGTGGGGGGTACCTCCATGCTTGGGATAAAGCATTTTTCTATGTACTCATCTTTTTTCAGTGTTCTGTTACCTCTGAATTCACTTTCTTCTTAATCTCTAGGTATCTCTGTTCTGGAACTTGCTCTGTAGACATCTACATTAGAGAGCAACCTGCCTCTGCCTCTCTGCCCTCCTCTCTGCCCTCTCTGCCTCTCTGCCTCTGCTCTATTGCTGGGATTCAAACCATGTACCACTACTACACCACTGCCCTGCCCTTAGCCCCTGTCTTAGTTACTATTTTTTGCTGTGAAGTGACACCATGACCAAGGAGACTTATAAAAGAGAGCTTATAAAGGGAGCTTGCTTACAGTTTCAGAAGGTGACTCTGACTGGTATGGTGGGTAGCCTGGCAACAGAAAGATCAGCTGCTAGAGCAATAGCTTAGAGCTTACATCATATCTAACAAACATGACACACAGAGAGAGGCTAATGGGGAACCATGTGAGCTTTTGAAACCTCAAAGCCTATTCTCTGTGACACACCTCTGCTAATAAGGCCACACCTCCTAATCCTTCCAAAACAGTTTACCAGTTGTGGAAAAATCATTCCATATGATCCTGAGGGGGCCATGGTCATTCAAACCACCACAGCTCCTTAAAAAAGACATTTCCTAATTTGTATGGACAAGATGACTTTCTCTTAGAACCCAGGGAAGTATCAGAATGCCAAAGCAGGTCTTATTTTCAAGTGTATTTTACACATGTTGTGGTCATATTAGGATATGATTAATAGAGAATTGATGCTTCTGTTTTGCTTATTTCATGGAATATTTTGAAGATGATTAGATCTAAAATTAAAAATTTTCAGTTTAGGTAATTATAATATATATGAAGTTTTTGTATCAATTTACTCTCCCCAGCTCATTGTCGAAGTATCTCTGTACTGTCAGTGATGAAAGACTGTTTACCACCAAGTGGTTTGCATTTTCAATCTACTGTTCTGCCAGAATTCCTTTAAAGAAATATTCACTTTACATAAGATAAAATTGTAGCAGGCAGTGACTACTACTCAGAAACCAAATCAGAAAATGTTCAGCTAGTGTTTCTTTGTAATTTCAAACTTTGATAATAAGGCAGAAGTTTATTTAATGTTAACTGCATTGTGGATGTCATGTGCTCTCTCCTGCTACTCTCTAGAGCTTTAAACATTGGGAAGCAAATGCCTCATTTCTTTTTGTTCACATACATGTCTAAACTCAGTTGTTTTAGTTAGAGGTAGTTTCCATAGCAGCGGATGACTTTGCCCTTTTTTTTCCTTGGTGAAACATTTAGCATAGGTCAGCCAGAATAGAATGGCTATGGGTCCTGGAAACTTTCCTTATATTCCTTTGACTTCTTGGGGTTCAAGCCTACTCAGGAAGGGGGGACTTGAAATGCTCATGTCTTGTGTACCTTTGTTATGCCCATCTGGTATACATGCCTGGCATATCCAGTGTGTCAGAGAAATTGTTTTCTGACCTTGAGTGCCTTTTCTAATCTTATACATTAGACCTTAGCTGAAGGACAAGGGTACACACTTCATATGTGGTCTTGGTTTTATTTATGCTTCTTTGTTGAGATATGCTTATCTTGAATTGTGATGTGGTGACAGTGTGACACACATACACCTGTCTTCTCTTCTCCTCCTACCTACTGAAGCCTGTATTCTAATGAAACATAACAGCTAAGTTTTTGGTGGTAATGTGGGCTCAACTAGAAGCTTGAGATTATAATGAATAGTAATTATATTCTGAAAAGAATATGTGTATGTTAATGATGAGCCATGGTTGCCTTTCCTATACAGACAACCTAAGATGATTTTACTCATTCAGGTACATGAAATTGTGATAGAGAATCTTCCTATTGGCAAGGAATGCAAGCCCACATAGTTAAATAATTGAGTGTACACATGCTCTGCCTTGATTTGCCTTCATGGCTATTATTCTGCTTTGTTAGACTTTTTATGCTTATGATGAGAAGGCAAAGACATGTAACGTGAATGCAGGGGGTGTGGACTTCTAGAAGCACTGGCTGGTTATTATCTTGCCTGGTTCAGTGTTTCTCAGAATTCTGGTGAAGGCAGTGTATCTCCTCTTTGTAGATTGACACTCCTTTTAGTCAGAAGAAAGGTAGTGAGGGTGCAGTAGGTGAAGAGAGGTTGAGTAATAGTGGAGAGCAGACGGAGTGAGTGGAACTGCTGGGGATTTGGTAGGGTTCATTGTGTGCTGTGGGAGTGCTGGACATGTGATAAACAGATAGGTGGCAACTTCCTTGGGGAGCTGAGGCATTGCTTTATTGGCAGCATGGAGTCAGCAAAAACCTTGCAAAGAGATGGTTGTGGGATGCTGGCTATTTGGGGGAAGCTCTGTGTAGTTTAGGATTGGAAAGAAGATTGCAGATGGGTTTAAGCATGCAAGCAAAGAGTAGTTAGGAGGCTTTCAATGGGCTCCTAACTAACTCTGGTCTCAAATCCCAGTGTTTCTGCTTTATACGTGTGTAATGAAATCCTCACTTAGAGCTGAGCTAGGTGGTACAAGCCTAGGATCCTAGCTCTCTAAGAGACTGAGGCAGGAGGATCATAAGTTTAAGGCCTGCCTAATCTACAGTATGAGTTTAAGGACAGCCTAAGCAACTTAGAATAGATCTAGTCTCAAAATAAAGAAAAAGGTCTGGGGATATGACTCACTCAGTACAACATCTGCTTAGCAAGTACTAGGACTACCTGCCTTCTATATCACTCTCCCTCATTTGTAAATTGAAGATCATATATTTAACTCATTGGAAAAAAATTATAGAACTTATACTGCACATGAAAATTAAGTGAAATTCTATCTTTAAAATTATTTGGCATACAATAAGTAGCCTTTTTTCTTCTACTTTTCCCTTTTTTACTTTTACTTTTTGGTCAAAGGATTCATTGAACTCCCCAAAAGGCAGTTATATTATTCTAATAACCTCTTTTTGTACCAGAATTATGCAAATTCTGTGGAGGATTCAGGGTGCCTTATTTTTCTTTTAGCTAAACATCTCAAAACCACAGTTAATGCAGGCTTATAAAAACCATGCTTAAATTTAGGTTGGCTTGACAGTCATGGTAGAAGAAACATGATGAAGGAAAGTGAGTGGCCCTGTGTGATTGCATCATTTTCCTGATTGTGAATAAACATCCCTCTAGCACTATATGATGTGTATTATCAATCTAGACTTTAGAGTCTCTACTTCCAGAAGTAGAAGGAGAAGATACTTGGTTCATCTTTGAAACCCTTATTTGTAAAAGAAGTAGGGTGGGTGGTGAATTCTGAGTATTAAAGTCCTAAGAAGCTGAGCAATACAGGGTGAAATACCAAGGTGAGGAGGAGGAAAGCCAAGGGCAATCTTTTTTTTCCTAAAGAAGGCATGCACTTTTTAAAAAACATACTCACTTTACATCTTACTCACTGCCCCCTTCCTGGTCATCCCACAATTCTTCCTCCCATCCCTCTGTCCTCTTCTCCTCTAAGTGGGTAGGTTCCCCCTTGGGTAGCCCCTACTCTGACACATTAAGTCTCTGCAAGGCTAGGCACATCCTCTCCCATTGAAACCAGACAAGGCAGCCCCACAAGAACATATCCAGGGACAGGCAAGAGCTTTTGGGTAGCTCCTGCCCCAGTTCTGGACCCATATGAAGACCAAGCTGCATATCTGCTAAATTTGAGTGAGGTGGTCTAGGTCCACCCCTTGTATGCTCTTTGGTTAACGGTTCAGTCTCTTGAGAGACCCAAGGATCCAGGTTAGTTGACTTTTGGTCTTCCTGTGGGGTTCCCATCCTCTCCAGGGCTCACAATCCTTCTTCTTATTCTTCCATGAGTTCCCAAGCTCCATCTACTGTTTGGCTGTGGGTGTGTCTGCATCTGTCTGAGTCAGCTGCTGGATGGAGCTTCTTAGAGGATAACCTTGCTACAGGAGTCTACAATCATAACAGAGTATCATTAATAGTGTCAGGGGTTGGTGCTTGCTTGCACATGGGAAGGGTCTCAAGATGGGCCAGTTATTGATTGGCAATTCCCTTAGTCTCTGCTCCATTCCTGTGACTGCATTTCTTATAGACAGGATAAATTTTGGATGGAAGCTTTGTAAGTGGGTTGGTGTCCCTATTCCTTTGCTGGGGTTCCTGCCTGTCTACAGGAGGTGGCCTCTTCAGGTTCCATATCTTCAGTGCTGAGTCACCTGCATTGATTCTTGAGTCCCTCCCTTATCCCAGGTCTCTGTCTCATCCTGGAGATGCCTCCCCCAACTCCCCTCCCCATCCCCTCTCCGTCCCAGTTCCCTGCTTCTATCTACCTCATATGACTATTTTATTCCCCCTTCTAAGTGGGATTCAGGCATCCTTTCTTGTGCCTTCCTTCATGTTTAGCTTCTTTGGGTCTGTGAAGTGTAGCATGAATATTTTTTATTTTATGGCTTATTTATCCACTTATAAGTGAGTACATACCATGCATGTTCTTTTGGAACTGGGTTACCTCACTCAGGATAATATTGTCAAGTTCCATCCATTTGCCTGTAAAATTCATGATGTCTATTTTTTTAAATAGCTGAATAGTATCCCATAGCATCAATGTACCACATTTTCTTTATTCATTCTTCAGTTGAGGGACATCTAGGCTGTTTCCAGTTTCTGTCTATTATGAGTAAAGCAGCTATGAACATAGATGAGCAAATGTCTTTGTGGGATGGTGGAGTATCTTTTGGGTATATGCCCAGGAGTGGTATAGCCGGGTTTTGAGGTAGAACTATTGAGGGCATCCACTTTTAAAGTAAGGCAAATTAAAATAGATAAGGCTGTAATCCAGATGTGAGGCAGTGCTTGGATTATTGACACTGTCTATATTTAAATATATTATTTAGACAGCTGGGGTTAAAAATTGCAGCAATTGAAGTGAAAACTGCGATCTTTGTCACTGTTTGTGACTGCTAAATGTAGTTTAACATAGTAGTATCTGCTTTAGATGTCCAGGATAGGCGATGACACTAATGATTAGGAAAATGTTTTCTGTCCAGTGTTCCCATTTCATATGAGAGACTTCTGAAATTCTGCAGTGTTGTTGCCCATTTAGATGTTGGGAGTTGTAGAAGGGGTTATCCAAGCTTATCCTGAAAGACTGACAGATTTTCTATGGTAGCATTTGAAAGAAGCATTTTTCCTTGTCTAGTGACAATTATACCAGCCTCATACTCATTAAACACTTTAGTTTGTAAAGTGCTTTGACATATTTTCTGCTTGATATTTGTACATAACGAAAGCATTTAAAGAAAGTGGGCCCTTTTCCCCCTTCCCCCTTTCTCTCTTCCAAGAAAATAGATAACTCAAGGGCTAAATTAATTTGTGGTTTAAGTCTCTGTAAAGTTTTTCTTAGGTTCATGGAACCTGTGATTACATCTCTACCTTCTTTCATTCCTTGCCACCAGGTGATAGATCCTCTTTTTCAATAACTTGGAAATATGCTTGTGTATAATTACACAGGTCTCTGCACACAGAGACTTACACATTTGTCTCACTCTTCAGTTCTAACTCAGGGAACTAGCCCAGTGAACTTGTAGGGACCTTGAAGCATGTGTTTCCAGTGTACTTTGCACTATTGGTGTGAGGATGTCGTGGGAAGTCAGAGCCCACAGAAGTGAAGTGAGTGCAGTCTTTGCTCTGCTAGAGGGCAAGGGTATGGGCTCTGAAGCACCTTGACTAGTTTCCTTCTTAAGAGCGACGTCTGGATCTGTGTGAGTGGTGGGATTAGCTCTTTTCTTTTTTCTTTTCTTTTTTTTCTTTTATTTTAGCTTTAACTCATGTACATTATTCTTAGGCAACCTATCAACTAGAAACATCCTTGGGAAGCTTCCTCCAAACTCTCCTCTCATTGGAATTACAAATAAAAGTAACATGTTAATTGAATGCAAATTCTTGGAATGTAGTAAATAACTAGGAGTTTAATTACCATAACAAGTCACAGATGTACCTAAGCCATTTTTTTCTAGCTGGAATATAGGTTTTAAATAAAACTGCCATTAGAGGAGAGAGCAGGAGAGCTAGACCCAGGGAAATAAAATAACTCTGTTGGTGTGAATCTTGTTTTTAAAAGATGCCCCAACTTACTTACTAAATGTTTCATAGTTGTGTGTCTAAATTCAATGCATTTACTCCTTGGGATTTCACACAACCTAAAAGAAAACTGTTACATAGATAAAGTCCAGTAAGAAGGTGCTCTTTTCAGAGATAAGGGGCATGGATTATCATAGACAAGACAAAAGAGAGCATCACTCTACTTTCCATGATGCCTTAATCATACGGTTTTATGTGTCCTAGGATATTATCTCTAGATTTCAGTTTCTTTTAAATCATAGAGATATTTGTAACCTTGCAGCATTATGAAGAATATATATATATATCTTGTATCAGCTGACATTTCAGATGCCTTTATTTTATTATAAACTGCTTGGGGTTAAATTAACTATAGCATTTGAGATTTCTTTTTTTCTCCTTCCTTTCTTCTCTGTCTCTCTCTGTCTCTCTGTCTCTCTGTGTCTCTGTCTCTGTCTCTCTCTCTCTCTCTCTCTCTCCCTCCCTCTCTCCCCCCCCCTCTCTCCCCCCCTTCTTTCTTTTCTCGTTTTAAATGACAGTGAAAAATAAAATGTTACCCTAAGTGTCCAGATGGAGGACTGTGGCCCTTTATAACAGTTGTAAGTTAAAGTGGTATTTCTGTCCGTAAGCCTTCCTTGTCTTTTATATTCCCTTTGAGATTAAGCATTCCTCCTGTTCTGGAGCTTAAACATGACAGAGTATTTTAGTGTTTCTATCATACAGAGGAACCATGTTTTTAACCTACCTTATGAAAACACTCAACTACTGGGATTAATTTGAGGATTTCCAATCAGCCTTTCACAAAGTGTTCTACCCTGAGGGAGTTCCTGATAGCTGTGATTTCTGTAGAAGAATGTGAAGTTAATCCAATTTCTGTGCTGATTACTATGTGAGCTGTCTTAATTTAGCAGTTCACATCTATCTGCCTATATGAAACAACCCTGCTACAGAAACAGAAGGCGAAATTGACTTGATTCTCACTATACTCCTGTTCCCATTTAGGTTCTGCAGCCATGTAATGGCTTGGAAATTAATTAGGCCCACTGAGGTTGGGATGAAAGAATGGAGTGGCAATGATTCATCGCCAGAAGTTAATGGATTAGTATATTCCATGCTAACCAAGACATGGTCAACCCACAGGCTCATTTCACTATTCTACAGTAGGACAAATGGCCCCATTGAAGTAGAGTGTACTCTCACTTCAGAAAATGACATTTATTAAATGGTGTCTCAGTTTTTTGGGGTAAAACTGAGATTTTTCTTGTTCTTGGATGATTTAAATGGACTTGTAATACAAATCAACTTTCTTGGGAATGGTGGTGTGCACATTCATTTATTCATTTTTTTCCTTTGTTATTTTGAGACAGGGTTTCTCTGTGTAGCCTTGGCTGTCCTAGAACTAGCTCTGTAAACCAGACTGACCTCAAGCTCACAGAGAGCTTCCTGCTTCTGCCTCCTGAGTGCTAGGATTAAATGTGTGCACCATTGTGTCAGAAGGGGTTGGTGGTACTTTAAGACCAGGTCCTATGAAGTAGCCCAGGCTGGCTATGAACTCATCCTGATCCTTATGCTTAGCCATACATGAGGTCTGGGATTGCAGGCCTGTGAAACTGTGTTGCATGACTTTAGCTATGTCTGTAAAATTAAATGATTTTTTTTACATTTGCTATTAAATAAATGAATACTGAATTATCTTTTGAAGAATACACTATAAAGAAATCTTGCAGAGAATAGCTTGACTTAATGCCCATTTTTTTATGCGAGGTTTTCTGAGACTCTTTTCCTTCTGTTTAAGGTCTAGCTCTCCGTGTGGAAACCTTTCATTTGCTTATTCATCTTGTATTCTTAGTTCCCAGCAAATATACATATTTTGGTGATTTTCTTCAAATACAAGCAGTTGGAATGAAAACCATTTTTTTTTGTTTTGTTTTGTTTTTGTTTGTTTTTTGATGGTAGATTTAAGCAGTTTGCTGACATAAAGTGTAGCCATTGAGCTGTATGCTTCCTCCTGAGTATATCCAGAATCTGATGGCTTCCCCTGACAGCACCTTGCTCAGCCTTTGTCATCCTCATGTGCCTGGTTTATTGTGATTACTACTTACCTGACCTAACTTCTTTCAGACTTGGTGAGCCTTCCTACACAGGAACCACAAAGTTGAAACCCTTTTTAGCTTTCTTTTCTTCAAATGACCTTCAAGGACTTATGTGATCTGGCTTCATCACCTTTTTGACTGGTCTTTCACTTTCAGTGTAGCTCCTCATTGCTCTACACAGCAGCCTAACTTAGACGTACCTGGAATATTTTTCTTGATAGTCCAGTGGGGACTATTTTTTTCTCTTACATTCCAGATTACTGTAACAGAATAAGTAGCGGCTTTAGTTTTTAAACACAATACATGCCACTGTCTGACAGCACTATAGGTCAGAAGTCCATTCAAAGTAGGTCTGAGTCAGCCAAGATGAAGTTTCCTCTGGAGGCTTGAGGAGAAAATGTTTCCTCCTCTGCTTTACCGGCTAGAGGCTGAATGAAGTCCTTAAGATGCTGTGACTTCTGGAGAGTGTGACTGTCCCATTCCCTTCTTTGATGTACAGGAATCATGGATAATTCTCTACATCCTCCTGGATGATGTAGGACAACCTAATGTTTATAAGATCTGTTGATTTGCCATCTTAATTCCCCTTGGTGTGTAACATGCATGACAAATTCACACACTAAGGGGAATAAGATGAAGTTCTCTTCTCAGTGACATCTGCTGTTTATTAATTGAAACTTTCACCATTATTTCCACATTGTCACTGCTACTTCCTCTGCTCTACATTTTCCTTCATTTCAAAGCATGCTTTCTCTATATGTGTTCCTATATGTGTTCCTTCTGGCTCTCCTCTATACATCTTATTCTGTTGCATGTGTGTACCCTGGTACTTTCTTCTTGCAGTCAGTTCCTCCATCATCTAAAGCTGTAGACCCAAGGAGGAGGTGCATGCAGATGTCTGTTGAATGGATGGACAGCATGGGCGAGCAAGTCTTTTTAATTTAATTTGTTTTCCCACTGACTAACATGATTGGCTGTAATAAGCGCAGAATAAAGGAATGAATTTAGAGCCCTGCACTCATCTTCATCCACAAAGCTCAAAGCCTTTAATCCTGCCAGCTCTGAAACTCCAAACCTACAGACTGGCATCAGAAGAGACTTGACTTGTGTGTAGAATCTGTAATGGGACAATAGTACTATCTGCTAAAGAAAGTTTCTTGTGGTATTCCTGCAGCGGGTTGGTCTGCTGTTAACCTCAAGGACAAATATCTGAGTCTGAGGTTGAGGAATTCATGGAGCTGATGAGATAAAGTGGTATAAGGTTGACTTGACAAGGGTTTTATGATTCAGGGGTTTCTATGAAGCTTAAAAATCAATTATTGTGTTGGACCTATGAAACAAAGAGGTTTGAAGAGAACACACCAACTGTTCGTCCTTGTAACTCACAAGTTAGCTCTGATTTCAAAGCTTGGTTGAATATTCTCTTGTTTACTTCAGTAAATCCAGCAGTATATCATGAAGCTGTCACTGTAATGATTGCAGTGGGGACAATAAATATTAACTGCAGCAGTGGTGAACCACAGACTTGTGATTTCATCTGTCCTCAGGCTGATTTCATCTTCCATGACCCTGACGACTTCATGTTCCAGTTTCTTAGCATGAGTTCACTAATGGAAGACAGTGTCTAATCAGGGTTCCACCCCCCATCCCCAACTTTAGTTTTTAAATTTTAGAGATAGGTGCCTTCCTTCCACCTTGTAACTTAACTTGGTGTTTAGAGGAAGTCTTACTGTAAGGAGGAAGACATTACACCTGGAGGTGGGTGTGGAGTCCAAGGTCATTGTAACCAACTGGATTATTTTAGTCTGAGAGAAATGCTTGTCCTTGCCTTGAGCCATGATTCTTTTTAGAGAGATCATTTGTATTTGCCTAGCGTGCCTAGCCCGTATCAAATTAAAGCCATTTAAGACCTGTAACTTAAGAATAATGGGCTTCTGGATTCCTTTGTATCAGAATTTATTTTCTGTTGGCTTTCCTTTCTATTCTCTTGGCTTTTGACCATTTTGCTAAGTGATCCCTAAATCCCATATGGCCTATCTTCATAACTGTACTGGACAGAGGCATGGAACTTACCTGTGCCATGTTTCAGGATTTGTTTTGACTTTTGAGTTTTTATAGTTGGCAAACTGTTCTTGAGATAGAAATCACACACCTGCTCACTTCACAGATAAGTGGTTTCCTTTGCTGAGCTGTGTAATAGCAATGTGGATTTTAGGGAGGGGTGGTGACTGGTGGAATGCTCCCAAAATGGAAAATATTCTTTCATTGTTATGTTTATAGTGAAATGCTTGAGGTGGGGCAGAAAAACTATTGAGTTTACATGTATTAAAGATGGTGTGGTTCATCCTTTCAATCCCTAACCTTTGAAGAAACTTTTGTTTTTCCTTGTACAGTTCTCTCAAAGGGAGAGCATCAGCAAAGCAAGAGAGTAAGGCACTGGGCTTGTTGGAGGGACAAAGAGGGCTCAGATGCCCAAGGCTGGTAATAGTAAAGGGTGCAGGGTGCTCAGTGTCTATAGTGTACCTAGTGTTTGATCTGATAGGTAGCAGGTGGCTGATGATGCTTTAGGAAAAGCTCCCTGGAAAAGGAAATGTGACTTAAGATGAGGAAGGGACCATCAGAGTGGCTGTAAGTCTGAGAGCCCATATCAGTTTTACTTAATTCCCCCCACCCCCTAAATGCAGTGTTTTTCACACTCCCAGGCTTAACTCATGATAGACCAGTGTGGTGCCACTGAGCCAGAATCCCAACCTGGGAACTGGTATGAGGATGATAAACATAGCAGTGGAGTGGACTGTTAGGGCAGACTACACCAGCCTCACCAGGAACTTTGGAATGATCATTTCAGTACACTGCTTTGACTCTGACTTGTACAGGTCTGGTCTCTATATCCCATGGTATTTAGGCTTTGGAATCCATTCTCCTAGCTCAGTCATAACACTAGGTGAACTTAACAAGAATTCTCAAGATATTTTAAAAGTGTCTTTTGACTAGAATCTGTCTTACATGGTGGCTGTCTGGAAGAGGTTTTAAAATAGCAAAGCTTATCTTAGTTTACAGAATGTTTTTGCTTTTGTTTTGTTTTTCAATTATGGAGATTAGGAAGTGGAGACTTTTCATGTTTCCACATGAGGTTGGGTAACTGCTAGGCCACTTTGACATCTCCTATTCTTACTGTTGCCAGCCATGAAGAACAAACAAAGTTCTAGTTGTGATCTCAGATTTCCACCAGTGTAAGAACATGTAGATGCAGAAGTACACAGTAATGTTCACAGGAAGTACATATAATTGAAAGAAAAAAGCGGGGAGCATCAAACATGGAAAGCTTTAGTGCCTGTTGTAGCTAAATTGTACAACCATGAAAAGAAAAAGCTACCTTCCTCCCTTCCCCTGTGAGACCCATGCTCCCAGCAAACTGTTTCTCACCATTATTTTTTGTAGCTTAATGCAAGTATAGAATATTCTAGATTGATCTGTGAAAGTGCCTTTTCATAAGTTATTGTGCTGAGAATAACAGGATGAAAAGCAGTCTGAATTGGCACAATTGATGTCTAAATTAAGAGGTGAACATATATGAAACATTTTTTTAAGCCTTAAAATTAATGGCTCTGTTTCACTGCAATACTGCTTTTTTTTTTTTCCTTTCCAAAGAGCCTCAGAGCCAGTAGAGTCTATAAATAGTGCACAGCCGGGTTGTCTGTGGTAGATTGAGTGGAGCAGAATCACCTGTCCTTAAGTGAAGGGGGAGTAGCTTTACATTTTTAGTAACTGAATTGTTGGCCAGCATAAAGGTAAGGGCCATGTGAGCAACTTATTTATAACTTCCCATAAAGGTGTGTGTCTGCCTCAAGTGGAGAGACTGTCTGGCTGCTGGAAATGTAAAAGTGCAGTGGAATCATTTTCCATCAGCGGCCTTCTCAGCTTAGTCGCTTCAGTAGAGACTGTTCGAATCCCTGGGGCTTGCAAAGGAGGGGTATCAGGAGCTTAGCTCGTTAGTGTGTCTCCTATGGAATATAGGGGATGGGGCCATTAGAGCATTTTACCAGATTTTAGGTAACGTTTGGATATTAACTCCTGAATGTATCCTGGACGTACACTTTGGCTTGGTTTAACCTGTTGGGTGTGGTAGTCCTGCTCCACAGTTGGGCTCTTGCCAAACTATTTCATGTCTATAAAGCACTGTATCTCAGGTTAAGTGTAACCGTATGAGGAACTGTACAATGAAAGACAGCAGGGTTAAACCAAATTCTCTGGTTACAGTGGGAGAAAGGAAGAACAGCAAGGCATTTGCATGCATCCACAGAGAAGCCTTTAAATCCTTTCATAGATGCCACAGTCCACTCAATGTTCGCTTCATGTGCATCATGTAGTCAGTTTTTTAACTCTGAAGCTGAAACTTGTAGTTACTAAAATGTAAGGGGATTTTTCTTTTCAGCCCTTGTTCATTATTTATTTCTGAGCCTGAGTTTTCCTATTGCTATGTTTGTCATTTTAAGCATATGGGTATATAGCTAAAAAGTAAACTTTGGCTTTTGGGCCACTATCACAGCTCTGTTTAGTCTTCAGGCAAACTGAAATAAGGGATAAATGGTCTGTTAATGCTCTTGGAGGCCTCATGGCAGGACTAATTTTAAAGCATGCTGGGTTCACAATTTACATATTATAAAAATGTTTACTTGATTTCATTCAGGGACAAAGCTAACATCCTATACAGTCATTGCCCTAAAAATCCTGTTTATTGGTCTAATTATTTCAATTGAAAGATACTGGTTTACTGCCCCTTCCTTAGTTTATGTGAACAGTTCTGGGTGAAACTGGTGGAGACTAGTGTAACCATAGTGGCAGAATGACCTCAAGGGGATTTGCTTCCCTTTTAATTTGAAGGCCCAGGATTAAGGATCATTTGTAGTATAATGTAACAGTGTGGGCAAATATAGCTTCGCTTAATGTCCCTTTGATATTTAGGAGAGAGAGTGCTTTTATGCAAAAGCAATCACTTTATGAATCGCTTGACTGCTTTTCTCACTAAAATTTCATTCACATTTCCTCCCTTTATTCACATCCATTGGAGGACTTCATGTAGTATTTTCATTTAATTTATTAATTTATTTCTGTTATTTTTGAAACGGAATTTAAGGTAGTTTTAAAAGGTAGATTCCAAGACAACTAGGTAGTACTGTTTTAAAATCAGGCTCTTAATTACAAATACTTAACATTTATGCAAGAAAACTACATGTTAAAATAAATTTGGAAAGATTAGATTGGAATTGCCTCAAATTCAATTAAGCCCCACTGCATGGACGTGCTGGGAATATGAAGACAATCACTGTAAATTTGTGCAAGCTGACATGTTACATTACCTTGCTCTACTCTAACGTATGGTACTTTTTGTGTCCATATTGCAGACGGCAACTCCAAACTAACATGGCAGTCAGACTGTGTGATGTGGCTTCTCTGCTTAGAAGCGGTTCGTGGGCAGCAGAGCCTTGGACCGGGGTCTGTGGGATTTTTCTTAAATTCTGTAGGCTACTTTTTTTTAGCATGTTGCAGAAGTGCCGAGGCCATACCAAACACTTGAACCTTTAATTTGGCATACTAATCATTCTTACGGACTATGGTATGGCCATCGTTAAGTATTAAAAGCACATTGCAATTTTAACTGTGGTGATATATATAGATCAGAACGGTGCTGTTATATGTAACTGAAATAATTGAAATTAGGATTTTAGTGCAGACTCAAAAGAGTGACAAGCTTTTTTTAAAAAAAACAAAAGCAAAAGTTTTGGTATGGTCTGATTACTAAGTTACCGTAATTCTTTACATTCTGTTTACTATGTATTTTTTTGGTTACTACATTTTGAAGTTATTTACAATTCCTGATTCTAAAAAAATTTTTGAAATTGTAAATCTGGCTGAAAATTATTTGCCCAGTAACTGTTGAAAGACTGTGCATTCTGTGAACAGTTGTGTTGAGCCTATCAATGGAGTATGCATTATTTGGAAAATATAGCACATTAGTATCATTTTATTCAGAGCAGATGGTCCTATAGCTGAAAGATGCTGTGATTTTTTTTTTCAGTGCATACAGCCTACTGCAGCTGTTCACTTGAATGTTGGCTTAGAAGCTCATTCTTGCCACCTGAACATGGAAATAAATGTGCAATTAAGTGAGAGTGTTTGTTGTCCTTACTACACCCTGCTAATGTCAGTCAATGAACATCTATATTTCACATGCCATCCCAATGAGCTCTAGACTGAACCTCACTTTTGGGGTTCTTGTACTTTGTGTACATACCCTTAATTTTGAATTATGGTTTACTTTAATATACCTTGGCCACTTTATCTCGTAGTACATTGTTTTTACAGTTGCTGAGCAGAGGTAGCCCTATGAGAGTTTTTTTTGTGAGAAGAGTGATTCACAACCAGCCCACAAACTGGAACAGTAGACTTTTACCAGAAAATCTGAAGCCTCCCTTCTCATTTTCAAGTAATATGTCATTTATAATATCTTGAAATATTTTGACTATTTTTTTTCATACAGAAGTCCAAAGATTTATTTATTATTCTTTAAGTGTTCCCTGAGAATGCTTACCCAAGAAAAGTAGTTTAAGTCTTGGGGTGGTGGGGGGAGTTCATTTCTTTGGAAAAGAAATGAAGCTATTGAAAGGTTACAGGTTGATTATTTCCTAACTACTCTGGCTTGAGTCCATTTTTATCTTGATTATGCTGATTCTTGTCCATAACCAGTTTGGATATGGTCAGTTGGCCAGTCTGTCTGGTGCTGCTTTCCTATGTAAACTTCCCTTGGCAATTGAGATTTTCTATCCATAGATGTACATACACTTTTATTTTTTCTTAGGCAATTTACTTTTTAAAAGATGTTTTTCCCATTCACCTATAATCAGCCCCTTTCCCCCCTCTACTTTGCTTTTTTTCTTTTATCAAATTCTTTGCCTTTCCTACATTAAAGCCTCCTAAAGCTAGCATGCCATCATTTTGAGTTGTCAGGTTGGAGTAGTTCTTTGGGGAGCTGAGAGTTGTATTGGATGAGACAGAGTGTAACCTTTTCAACTGATGCTTTGAGTTTTGGATTCCCCCATAGTCATGGCTGTCCAGAGTTGGAGAGTTACTGGAAAATGCTTTTGGAGAGTGTGGGGGCTGTGGTTTGTAACTCTTTTGTTAAAGGCCCATCAAATTACTTTTAGGAAACTACATCCAAAATTGTATAATAAATGATTTTTAGAGTAGTTGGAACTGTTTGAGGCAATTATCCCCAACTCTGCTGTTCATCTTTTGGTTGGTTTATGGACACCTTACTACTTGTATTTTCAATAGCCTTGGGCTGCCCTGTTTGGAGAAGTTGTGTGTTTATATTGCTGCTTTCATGAACTCGATATGTATTTTTGGTCATGTGTTCTTAAAATTAGAGTCAAGGCAAAATATGATCCTGAATTGTTTGTGGATCCTGTTTTGGTGTTATAGATAATTTGTTGGTGGTCATCAGCTGCCAAATTGACAAAATGGCTAAATAGAGTCTATAAATGTAGACAGAATATTCATAGTTTTACTCCCAAGTTAACCTACCCTTTCACTTCTGAACATATAACATCTATTTTTTTTAATTTCTTACCAATGATAGTGGTACAAAATAATGTTAATCAAAAACATTTCAGTATGTAACCAAAACAGTACATGTTGACAAATTTTTGTTTTTGAAAGTACTTTTGCTCCTTTGCTCCTTGATTTTGTTAATGGATGCCTGTCAGTCTTAGATAATTGACTCTTATGAACTGAAGACTCTTCTTCAGAATTAATATATCACTTTTTGTTTGTTTGCTTGTTTGTTTTGGCAGCATGTTAAGCATTTTTATTTTCTAGAATAATTTTTAGTCAGGACACATTCTGTGCCCTTTGGTATTAAATCACTTCCTCTGTGGATGCTACAGGTGAGTGAGGGTATATGACTATACTCAGGATATGATTCTAGAAAATGTTTCAACATTTAAATTGTGCTTATGTGCATGTATGGAATATGTATGTGGCAATATAAACTGTTGCCTTAAGTTGAATAGCTTAATATGAAATTAGCGTGGGTGTTGCACTTTTGTTGATATTGTATTGTAATCTCAGCAGAATGACTTGTGTTTAGTGACAAGTGTTTAACTCTTGGGTGGAATCTCTAATAGGTTGTGAAATATGAATTCTGACATTTCTTATTTTCTCTGTTTTTAGCAGGTAATTGCTGCCATGGAAACACAACTGTCTAATGGGCCAACTTGCAATAACACAGCCAATGGTCCAACCACTGTAAACAACAACTGTTCCTCACCAGTTGACTCTGGGAACACAGAGGACAGCAAGACCAACCTAATAGTCAACTACCTTCCTCAGAACATGACACAGGAAGAACTAAAGAGTCTTTTTGGGAGCATTGGCGAGATAGAATCCTGTAAGCTTGTAAGAGACAAAATAACAGGTATGCAATTTTATGTAGATGGTTTACATTTAAAGGATCATGGGTCAGAATATGAAAAAAAAAGCTTTTGGAGGCTATATCTGATTATTTATTTATTTCTTAGCTGTTGTTTAAAGACCAGATTTCACTCTTTACTGCAGGTTGGCCATGTAGTCAGGCTGGTTTTGAATTCATGACAGTCCCATATTAGCTTACTGAATACTGAGATTGCCAGTGTGAGCTACCATACCTAGATGTATTTTAACTGAACACTGAATTTATTCTGAGATAAAGGATGCTGCTTTAGGAAAAATGTGTGTGTAACAACAACTTTCAGTTTAACCTTTGTTTTGTCAATATCCCTGAGCTTGTGTAACTGAACATTTCAACAGTTAGCTATAAGAAGAATATTTTGTTTTAGGAAGGGGAGGGGTACCTTGCAATAAAATTCTCCCATTAAGTCACTTTGGTCCTTCTACTTATAGAACATATGATAAAGTACTGGCTAATATGTACTCAGTTCTAAATAATTTACAATGATAGAACTAGAGAATAATGGGAGTTTGTGTTCTGTTTCTAACAAACAAAGAAGATGTAGCATATGAGCATCCTTTTTACTGTAAAGATAGTGGAAAAGAGGGGAAATTGGGCCTAAGTGATTCCCCATTTGTTGAATTTCAGTAATAGTTAGTTAAAAAATAATTTTAGTATGCCTTTTAAAAATCCGAGTAAGTTCTTATTTAAGCCCAAACTTATTTAAGGAACATGTTCTTGGAATAGGAGGTAATGGTTCCTACTGGAATTGTTTTAAAATACTAAAACCATATGTCATTAAGTATAGATAGACCTCATGGGTCTTTCATGTGAACTTTGGTGGTGCATACAACTACTTTACTCAGTTTATAAACAAGCAAATCAAACTAAGTTTTGAAATGACTGAAGTTTACTTAAAAGAGGTATGAAGGGTCCTGGCTTCACCTCTGGTTACTCGAGGTTAAGGGTAGAGATCATACTGGGGACATTTAGGACTTCCATCTAGGTGATACTTTGAGTAGCTCTGTAATCGAACCTCAGAGTCTCATTTTTTCAAGACCTTTAAGTACCTGGAGAGGTCTACTTGAGCCTCATTGTTTTGTTCCCTGAAGCTACAGATTTAAGACCTCAGACAGCTTATCTATTCACATCAGATTAAAAAGGAACCCATTGCTGATTGTGTTGCTTCTGTGTTCATTATCTTGTCCGGAGAATTCTTCAGTTGTTGAGTACTCATATCAAATGGGTCAAATTTCCTTTAGTGTCGTGTGTGTGTGTGTGTGTGTGTGTGTGTGTGTGTGTGTGTGTGTGTTTGCAGAATGGTGATTGAACCAAACTCTTCATAGATGCTATAGGCGAGCTTCTATCACTGATCTGTATTCCTGGCTATTTTCAGGTTTCCTTTACATAGGACTGCCAGTGTATGAATTTAATAGAGAGTTTTTGAAAAACCGAGCAAGGTAGAAAACAATTCTGTCCCCTATATGGATTTTATCTTTAATAGTTTTAGTAAAACAATTTTTTTGCATGTGTATTTTTTTAGGCTATTTGAAATAAGTAGTAAAGTGAGATAAATGGCATGCAGGCTGTAACATCAGTTTCTGTGGTTTCTTGTTTAATTGCTTGGTAGCAACCCTACCGATAGAGGATGAAGATGCTTGACTAGTATGTAAAAAAAAAAAAAAAATCACAATTCTTTTTTTATGAAACTGGGAGTGGTAAGTGAAAATATTAAAAAGCTTATCCATCTTTCATATTAAACATTTGCCACAGAAAACATCTTAGGGAATTTTCCACATCTTATCCTTGGTTAGATATCAGCTGGAATCATCTTATTTTTTCATAAACACTTTACAATAACGTATGTTCTAAAGCATGATGGGTAAGTTTGAGTTCTCAGCCTTCATGTCCATGGGCTCTTTGGCTTCAGTGTGATGAGCAGTGGTCATGGGAACGTGTGTCTTACCTCAGACACACAGATGCTGAAATGGAGTTGATTCTTGATGTCCCTTTGCTTCACTATCCTTGCAGTTAGAGTTCGTGATTGTATAATTTCTATTAAAATATCAGGAAAGTATATTAACTCACAGTGGTGCCCCAAACCAGTGCAAGCCCAAGCTAGATCAAATCTAACACACACTCCAGCCTCTAATTATGAAGTGATTTTCAGTTGTTAGCTGATGAGAAAATAAGGGTCAGTTTTCTCTTAAGAGTATAGCCCCTGAAAAGTTGACTGTACTCCAGTGGAAGACCATACATTCAAGAATATTTTAGGCCACACATACTGGTCTTAGAGGATTTTGAAGAAAATTCTTGGATACAGGGTTGGATAAATAGAGAACTCAAAGGTGGATCTAGGAGTAGTTAGTGGGGTGAATATTAGGAAAATGTGTTGTATGAAACTTGAAACCATCAACTAATAAAACCTAAAGATTGGAGTTAGGTGTGGTGGCTCACTCCTTTTATCTCCATACTCATGAGGTAGAGGCAATCAAATCTCATGAGTTTAGACACTAGCTTGTTCTACACAGAGAAAGTTTTAACACAGCCAGATCTACATAGAAGATCCTTGTCTTAAACTCCTTCCCCCCAAATAATAAAATAAAAGCAGAAGACCCAAAATATTTTAGTGTGGGATAAAGTAAATATTTGCAGACAGGCATCATTCTTTACATTTGAATTCTTAATTTCCACTTGAAGTTTTTCTAAAATAGTCACTGGGAATATAAGGAAACTGGGAATATATATCCAGAAAGCCAGTAGCAAGTCTAGGAAATTCTACAGTGGGTGCCATAATCACACTGTGTGTGTCATAGTCACACTGTGTGCTTTCCCCATTGATTTCCTTTGAGATAGTTTTCTGCTATGCAGTCCAGGCTGTTCTGAAACTGGCCATTATCTTAGTTCAGCTAAGAGCTGGGGATTAGAGGTATGTGGCCCTCATAAAGGCTTTTAAAGCTACAAAAGCCCTCAAAAATTATTTAAGCACTTACCAGTTTAGTCTGAAGTTCTGTGGTTTGGTCAGAAATGATCATTGTGCTCATATGATGAGTATGATACTAGGAAGTGTGTAAGAAGCCTAGGAGTAGAACAGTGGCTAAGATTCTAATCTTCTCATTATTTGCCTGGGCATTTTCTCTTTGCCATTTCTTGGTGATAAGAGCTTGCTTTGAATTTAACCACAGAACAAACTAATAAATAGGTAGAATACAACTTTTACAGGACTACCAATGGACCATCTTATGGAGAGGGTGTTATATTTGAAAAGGGAATGCAAGAGATTTGAGATCAAGACTGTAGGTTATACCACATAGATAAAAACACCCATGTTTCTCTCACAGTTGGATCTGTGGCTGTGTACTTGAGTGTTTTAGATCAGTGATTCTTACATCTGGCAACAAATTTGCCTAAGAGTTAGAACAAAACCGACCAACATCCCTGACGAGCCTTAGATTCTGGATGCTTTGGAAATCTGAAGCCAAAGACCTCCAGAGCTGTTTGTGAAGCCTCAGCAGTTGAGGAATCATGGGAGTCTCTTGAACTATGGTTGCCCAGGCACCTGTAAAGCTAGTACATTCTAGAAAGTACAAGGCACTGGGTCTCGTTCAGACTTCCTGACTAGGAGCCTGTGTATAACCTATGGAGTTTTTTTTAGTTCTTCACAAAGACATAAGAGGGGCTCCTAGGTCTTCTACTTGTTTGTTATTGTAGTGGCTGAGTAAGGTGCTGAAATTGAGGTGCCTTATTTGTATCTAGCTTAAGCTTAAAGGGTCCCTTCATGACTCCTGGTCTCTGATGAGTTCATTCTTAGCAACTAGGACTAGAGGTGTTACAATTCAGAATCTTGGGGTTCTGTCTTAACTGACGACCTGTCCCCATGGATATCCTTTATGTAATTTACTTTCTAAAACAGGATAGTGGTGTCATAGTCATGTTTCCTTTCTTGGAAAGGTAAGGGCTTCCAGGGTTACAGTTTGGGCCTCAGGTAATGGGGGCTACTTGTTTTATCTTGGTGTGGTGCCCCTTTCTTATTCATTATCATCCTATGAGGGCACCTTCTGTGTTGACTTTATTTGAATCCAATTAGAAGTTTTCCAAAAGACAAAAAGGAAAGACCTGATGCAAAGCAAACAAACAAAAACTTCAGGAACCCAGAGACTTTGCAGGTGTTGATCACCCTTGTTAGGTATAATTGAATGGTAACCAGAGGTTGTTTCTTCCCTTTAGGGGGTGTTTAGCCAATTTCATTCTTAGCTTCCTGAGAACTCTACAGCTGGTTTTTATCCTTGTTTACTCCACCACAACACTGATTTTCAAACATTTTATACCCTTCTTTTTTAAGTAAATGTAATCTTAACTCCTCAGGATTGAACTAGATAATGGTATTTTTTTTTTTTGTCGTTCCAATACATACCTTCGAATTTAATAGCATTTGTTTGCTTTCAGTCATGGTGGACACAGGCTGTTTCGATGAATGTTAATTTGAAAATACAGTGCTGTTTGTCAGTTATTATTTGGAGTGGATATAGTGACAAGTGATCAAGAATTCTGAGGCAAGTAGTTAACAACAGCAGGGTGGCCAGGCATGTAGGTAGGCAGGAACTTCAAAAACACCCATTCTGAGCCTCTGTGTTGTTTAATCATTAGGTTAGTGGCAAGGATGCATATGTTTCCAGGTCTGAAGCCCAGGATAAGCACTTTGTAGATACCTATCTATCTAGCCTGAATAATTTAGATTTTAGAGCTAAATTAATATAAAATAAAATTTGCATCAGATTTCTGGAACTATAATGAAAATTTGAAACATCTCAAGCCAGTAAACTATAGCAGCAAAACTTGTGGATTTTTATCAGTATATCGTTAGACAATATTATTTTTCATATACCCTTTTCCTTTCCAAAGGTTATGGTTAATCATCTCAAATTACGAGATTAACATTACAAAAAACTTGTCACAAAGGTCTGGGGAAGGCTTTGGAATTTAATCCAGACTCATTTTTGTTGTGTTAATCAAACACACTCTCTCTCTCTCTCTCTCTCTCTCTCTCTCTCTCTCTCTCTCTCTCTCTCTCTCTCTCTGTGTGTGTGTGTGTGTGTGTGTTGGGGGGAGTATAGTATATACATGTGAGTGTATGCTCTTGAATATGTATGAAGGCCAGAGCAGGACATCCACATTGTTACCTTGAGATTGGGTCTCATTAAACTGCAAGCTTGTCCATCAGCCTTGGTGGGCTAAACAGGGAGCTCTCAGGATCTGCCTATCTATTGCTTAAAGTGGTTTGGCCATTCTAGGCTTTTAACATGGATTCTAGAGAATTTGAACTCAAGTCTAAATCTTGAAGTACTCTTGCCCACTGAAACATCTCTCCAGCCCTACAGTAGGTAGTTTTAAAATACTATTTTCAAACCCATGTGTATATGTATGCCTACATTAGTTTATATGTAACCATTGGCATGTAGGAACTTGCAAAAGCCAGAGGACATTGGACTCCCTGGGGCTGGAGTTACAGGCTGTTATGAGTCACCTGATGTGGGTTCTAAGAACTAAATCTCTGGGTTCTTTGCAAGAGCAGCAAGCACTGTTAACTGCTGAGCCATCTCTTCATTCCCTAAAGTAGGTATTTTTATAGAACAGTTTTTGGTGTCAGTGTTGATTAATGCCAATACAAAATTACTGAAATATGTACATTTCTATGTGTACATATTTAAGAAGTTTACCACTTTCAGAGAGGAAAAGTCTTCTAATCTGTTAGGTTTACTGTATGAATGCAGGAAATTAATGAAATTCAAAGAAGTAGTTAAATAAGGGAGTGAACAGAATTTTTTTTTTGGGGGGGCAGGGTGGTTCGAGACAGGGTTTCTCTGTATAGCCCTGGTTGTCCTGGAACTCACTCTGTAGACCAGGCTGGCCTTGAACTCAGAAATGTGATTGTCTCTGCCTCCCAAGTGCTGGGATTAAAGGCATGTGCCACCGCTGCCTGGCTATTATTTTTCAAGACAGGGTTTTAGCAAGGCATGTTTGTGTGAACTTGTCTCAGGTCTGCCATCTGTAATGATGGAGGTCATTCTTTTAGCTGATGTGGGATGAGGAACACACAGACCCTGAAGGGAATCTATGCCTTGCTTTGGGGTAGAACAGGAGCTGGGCAGAGATCCACTCTTGCTTTTGTTGATTCTTGTCCATATTTAGCTTAAATAGTGCCTTTGTAAAAGCAGACTATATTAGGGTGATATTGCTGGATTTTCTGTTCAGATATGAAGCTGAATTATCTACTGTATTAGTTACTTTTCTATTAGTAGGATAAAAGACTATGACCAAAAGTAACTTACAGAAGAAAGACTTTATTTTGGCTGATAGTTCTAGAAGGAGAGACCATAATAGCTGAGAAAGATGGTATTGCCACAGGTAGGTGAAAAAGGAAGCTGGCTGGTCACCTCTCACCTGAAAGCCAGAAGCAGAGAACCAACTGGAAGTGGGATGAGTTTATATGTTTTCAAAGTATGCAACGCTCCACATGCTAACATTTGGTAACCTCCCCAGTGCCATCATTTGGGGACTAAGTGTTGAAATACATGAGTTTGTAAGGGACATTTCTCATCTAAAGCACACCTACCCCTCATCTCTAGTCAAGAATCAGCTTGACTTTGATGTTTTCACTCATTCATTGCCTTATTGACTTGACTATCATAGCACTACAATTTATTTTTCTTAGACCTTGTAAAAAATCTGAATTTACTGGGACATTTCAAAAATCTCACAGAACATTTCCCTTGAATACTCCTGAACGGAGTGCTTGGTCACTGAGGTTAGACTTATGCTTCAGAACTTGTCAGCTTCATTTTCTGCTAATTGTCTTTCACCTGAGCACGCTGCTGCTGCCACATTCTGTTGTGGAAACCCTCCTGTGAAAAGGTCAACTTGAACAAATACTTCCTGGCATTTTATTTGTGAATGTCATTTGACTTGTTAGTTCTGTATACAGTGACTTAATTTTTTTTAACTCCTTACCTTTTCTTCTCTGAAGTTTTAGAATGTTAAATTTTGACATTGTTAGGGCCCCTCTTTATTGGACATAAACAATGCACACATGTTTTTCTTTTATTAAGTTTTGAGGCAAGGTCTATTAGCCCATACTTGTTTTGAACTCATTATGTAGCCAAAGCCAGCTTCAACTAATTCCCCTGCTTCTAGCTTCTGAGTCTTGGGGTTACAGATGCACACCACCATACCCAGCTTTGTAGTTGAGGGATTTAAGAATTAGAATAGCATCGGTGGTGGCCCTTACTAGTATTGCGAAGAAACCAATTCTCAGTTTAAAAGGATATATTGGGCTTGTAGCTGCACAGCAATCTCATAGGGAGAGTACTACCTACACCTCTTTCTTATTTGAGGGCTGACCATAACTATAATTTCAAATAAATATTTCTATTTTGTACGTTATGATCCTCCAAGGTAAGATTTTGCAAGGAGGGTTTGTTTAAGCTGTGTTCTTTATTCTCATGTTAAATGGGTACAATGTAGATTTATCAGAACTTTCTAAACACTGGAATTAAGCACTCGTTTTGAAAGTTGTACTTCATTTTCACAGGCTAGGGTGATGGTTTAACTGGTGAGAGCATGAGTGAGCAAACATGTAGACCTGTGATCAGCCAGACTCCTCAGTGCTTATGTGAGAAGACTGAGTGTGGCTGTGGACACTTGAAACTAGTGTGGTAGTGTGGTATGTGAGACACTTCAGGGTCTTGGGGATTCATTGGCCACTTAGCCTAGCTAAAAAGCAGCAATCTCCAAGTTCAAGGAGAGACCTTCTCTCAAGGGAATCAAGGAGAATGTGATGCAGAGGACAGTACATATCTCCTGGCTTCCATGTGTGCTCTGGGCACCCAGACACACATGTGCATACATGTGTGCACATACTCACCACTACATTTTTTTATACTTGAGTTGAAGTCCATCCTGGTCATTTGGCTTGTTTTCTAACCTTATTGGAATTGTTTGACTCCAAACTTCAATTTTGTTTTGGAAAAATATCTCCTTTACCTATAATTCTTAGTTTCCATGGTCTGGGAAGACTACAAAGCTTATTTTACAGCCTATATATGAACATCATCGCTAGGATATTAGACAAAGAAGGAATAGGAAGTTAAAGGAGCCTAGGAAGGTCATTGATGCTATTATGCCAGCCTTGGTGAACTAGAGCTCTGCTGTATAAGAAGTGTGTTCTATGTGGTACCGTGTATACGCATGCACGTGTGTGTGTGTGTGTGTGTGTGTGTGTGTTAGAGTGATGGTCTGACTTAAAGCATGAGTGGGATATTACTGACTTAGAAAGAGCATGTTATTACATTTAGCTGTAAGGTGTTGATGTTGATTAGCAAAGTGTTAAGAGTGACTCGCTTGCACTTTTATTGATGCCCTGTTCCTTCAACTGACTATCCCTTTAATGTAAATCACAAGTACTCCTGCTAACTGTCTGATTTCATCAACTAAGGCATTCAGATAGAGAAGTACAGAGAACAGGGGCTTGGATGTAAGGAAGCCCAGCATTTCTGCAGTGTTAGCAGATCATAGGACTTAGAAGAAGAAGAAAAAAATGCTGTCACTTTGTTTTCTTTTCTGTTGAAACATTCATTGAAAACATTTAAAGCACTGCTTCCTTCCCTCACATAGATTTCTACAGACTTCGGTTTGTGTGGGGATGCAGGGCGATTTCCGCAAGGGCATGGTTAACTTGGCAGATGCAGTTTTACATCTTGTTTTCCTTTTCTGTTAAGTCCTCATGCATATTGTGAATTAGAGTTTATTTTTAGTTCTTAATGAGTCCTCTCATCATTGTACTTTTTGTTGCAATTCTGTTTTCAACATAGTGCTTTGATTTTGAAGGGAGAAAGAGTATATGGCTTACCAATTTTATATTTACACCATCCTCTGCTCAATTAAAATGTTATGTTTCTCTGTGTAGGATGACAGACTTATTACCTTGCCCATGATCTCTTATAGCCTGTTTGACCTTGGACTCTACCTTTAGGAAGTCAAATCTTCCTTTTAAGAAAAACTTTAAGGGAGGTATAGATGCAGGTAAACAGTAAACTAGAATTTCTGTGTGGTCTTCAAGGTCAATGGAAGGTTTACTTCCTCCCATGTTGATGTTTTAATGTCCAAATAAGAAAGAGCTGGTCAGTAACACTGGGCTCTACAATCTACTGACCTTGGGACTCATATGAGAGCTTTTCATCGCACAACTGGAATGAATGATAGTTGTTCTTAGTCTGCTTTATAGTTTTTCTTTGATTAATTAAGTTTACATCTTGATCGCAGTCCCACCCCTTCTCGAAGTCTCAATCCCTCACACAGTCCCTCTCTCCATTCTCCCTCCTCTTCTCTAATGAGAAAGGTGTGGGCTGGGTACCAATCTACCCTAGCACATCAGGTCACTGTAGTACTAGGTACATCCTCTCCCACTGAGACCACCATACAAAGCAGACCAGTTAGGAGAACAAGATTCACAGGCAGGCACGAGAGTCAGGGACATTCCCCACTCTAGTTGTTGGGGAACCTAAATGAAGACCAAACTCCAAATATGCTAAATATGTGCATGTATGCTTGTTGGTTGGTCGATCAGTCTCTGGGAGCTTCCAAGGACCCAAGTTAGTTGACTCTGTTGGTCTTCTTATGGAGTCCCTATACCTTCCAGGTCCCTCCATTTAATGTTTGACTATGGGTCTATGAATCTGGTCGGATGCTGGTTGGAGCCCCTCAGAGGACAGTTGTGATAGGTTCCTGTCTGCAGTATAACAGAATATCATTAATAGTATCATGGATTGGTTCTTGCCTGTGGGATAGTTCTCAAATTTGCCCAGTCATTGGTTGGCCATTCCCTCTATCTCTGCTCCATCTTTATCCCTGCACTTGTAGGCAGGACAGATTTTGGGTTGAGGGTTTTGTGGGTGGGTTGGTGTCCTTATGCCTCTACTTAGAGTTCTGTCTGGCTACAGGAGGTGGGCACTTCAGTCTCCATATACCCCACTGCTAGGAGTCTCAGCTAGAGTCACCCTCATAGACTCCCCTGGGGCCTCACCCATACCAGGAATCTCCCACATCCTAGAGATGTCCCCCCATCCCACCCTATCTCTTCACTCTCTCCCTGGCTCTTTCTATATCTCATACCCCAGTCCCCTCTGTATCCCCTCTTCTACCCAGATCCCTCCCTCCTTCCACCTCCAGTGCCTGTTTTATTTTCCCTTCTGAGTGATTAGTCAGCTTTAAAGGGATCCAAACAGTCTGAATATGGTGTCAAGCCAGGTGAATGCCTCTTCCTAAAAATCTCCTAATGACATCATAGGTTTTCCCCTGGAGTTCTGATTTTGGGCACTGAGGCAGCCCTCCTCAAGGACAGTGGGAGATCCTTTTGCTCTGTTGATTCATATAGCACTCACCTCAAACACGGAGAATTGCTATTTAACTTGTTAAAACCTCAGTGTTCAAACCATTGTTTTAAACCTTTAAATTACTGGTGTTTCTAGGCTCTTAGCGGGGGGATACGTTCATAGGTGTTAGAAAAGATGAAAATTCAGAATTCCCAATATTGATTTGTTATATATACACACATTTTCTTTTATAAAGTATTAGAAGCCAAAAGCTTTGACAGAAAGCCAAGGTAACATTCAGTAACCCCTACTTTCAAGTTCTAGAACATCTAAATCTAGACCTGGTGTTAAAAATTGATACAGAATCAAGCTAGAGGGATGGCTCAGCAGTTAAGAGCATTATAGCTGTTCTTCAAGAGGACCTTGGTTAGATTCTTGGTACCTACATGGTACATTACAACTGTCTATTACTCCAGTTCCAGAGCAACTGACACCCTCTTCTGGACTCCAGCACTACTAGGCAAGTTCATAATACACAGGCAAAATATCTCTACACACAAAATGAAAACAAATTTTTAGATTTCCGAGTCATCTGTTGTTAGCTTCCTTCCTGCAGTTGAGATTTTAATCCTCAGAGTTTGGAAAACATTCTATCTGAACCTGGTCTTCAGTACAAGGGAGCCTTATGTTCTTTCCTGGGTTTGAGCCAGATGGCTGTTTTCAAAAAAAAAAAAAAAAATTCTCCTTTCTTTTGTTGAGGGGTAACAAGGTATCAGGTTTCTCCAATAGGAGCTGACAAATAAGAGTGAGAATTTCCTTCCGTAATTTGGTTTTCCCATTTTTTAACCCCCTTTTCTAAGTACTCTTCCATCCACCCTTCAAGAAATTTGTCTTAAACCCTCAGAGTGGAGCCATTCCCCAGATATCAGGGACGATTCTTTAGGAATTCAGTATCTTCTTGAAGCTGCCTTGAGGGGCAGATGCTCATACATGTGACATTTGGAACAAGTGGTCAGTGGCTCTTTTGGAACATGTTAGCTTGTGTCACCATGTAGAGCAGTATTCCCTTTCAATCTTGGGTCTACAAGGTGAACTCTGCCTTCTTGTTCAGCATCAGCTGCATGCTTGCTGCTGCTGGAACATGTGTGGATGTCATTCCACTCTCAGTGACTGACTGTTCTTGTTTTCAGGGGTTGGCTACTGACAGCTGAAAAGCAATTGCATGTGTTGGGGCTTAACAGAAAGCACCCCTCATAATTTTATGAATTTAAAATAGTAAAAATGTAACACTTCTCATGGTTAAAGCCTTAAAATTTTAAATTAACTCCACTCTACCTCACTCAATGTGGAGGATTGAAACCAGGGCTTGCAGATGTTAAACTTGAGTGGAGAGGAAGACATCCTGTTGCCAAGGGCTGTTATGTCTTGTTTGGTCACAGTGGTGCTGCTGTTGTTCAGCCCATGTGAGAATATTGGGTATGTTTGGGAGTATGTGCACTGTTGCATTCCTGATTCATGGAGTGATGCTTGTGTATTGAAGAAAGAGGAGAGAAGGAGGGTCATAGTTTGGGGTAGACAGAGAGCAGAGAACTGATCTTAGGAGGAGGGGTATACAGAATGGTCCAGGCTTCTTTTGTTGTTCTGAGCAGCAGTCTAGTCTGGTTTGCTAATGATTTGATGAGTATAACACCTGGTAGAGGGGTTTTTGTTGTAGTCTCTTATGTAACAGCAAGAGGAGTATTTCTTTTTGGTTTGATGGAAATATTTGCAAGGAACTTTGTGAGTTTATGGAAAGTTGACTTGTTTTCTTTTGTTTGGATCATTCTGCATATGACTTCTCATTCTGTGTATAGTATGGTGGGAAGAACGGCAGGTGAGCATTTCCTCTTTGAGACTGCTACAGAAAGCAAGGCCAGTAAAAGGACTAAGAGTCACTTAGGCAGTTTGCAGCAGGATCCAGGTTCTTTTTCTGACTTTGTTTTTTAAAGACACAGTCTCACTCTGTCACAGGCCTAAAGCCCAGTCTTCAAGCAGTTCTCCTTCTGAATGCTGGGATTACAGGCAAGAGCTCCCAGAGATAGCTCTAGGCATTTGAAGAGTCAGTGGAAGGAGGAGATTGAGGCGGAGACATTACCTGTTTGGTTTGACGTCTCATTAACCCTGGAGGCTGCTCTAGAGCAGCCTCATCTTCCTTCCAATCACCTCTGTGTCTATTTTGGTAAGTTCCTTTTTGCTAATTAGACAGGGTAGATTTGTATTTCTCTTGATTTGTGCTGTAATGAATCGTACTTGTGTAACGCATATGTTTAATGCTTTCTGTCAGAGTTTACTTTTGAATAAACCTCAAAAGAAGTCTATTTATTTCCTCACCTTAACTTGAGAGTACCATTTGTACTGTAGCCTATGTATTTGACACACACACACACACACACACACACACACACACACACACACACATTTAACCTCATGTGAGTCTGAGGTGCTGAATCACCTTAAATTTGCTTCAGATTGCCGGTGTTATAAGAAACAAATTCAGATAAAATGATGTCAAAGCAGAGGAGGCACAGTGAAGAAGCCCTTCCTCTCAGATTACCTCAGGGACTACCTCCATCCTCACTTGCCTGTGTGTCCTCCTCATGCTTCTCATCATTGAATATGAGCAAAAATAACTGTAGGAATGTGACAGAGGGGTGTCCTCAGACCTGCAGGCCACTTAGGGTATGCACTGTTTTCTAGCTCAGAGGTTAGCAAAGTTTTATAATTTCTGTTGCTTATAGTAACTGTTTACCTATCTGGTAGTCAAACCAGACTCACCTGTGGATTACCTTTTTTTCTTTTACCTATTTGCTCGTTTTTAATTAATGCTGTTTTGTGGCCAAGTACATGAAGAAATGTGTACACACACACACACACACACAGGCATACGCACATGCACTCGCACGTGTGCACACACAATGATCATATGTATCTATGTGATATCTAGAACCTACAATTAAAAGAGACCCGCGTTTCTTGTCTTCTTGGAACTGGTGTAATTTATTCCTATGCTTGTCTCCAGTTGTGCCCATTTCTCTGCAGATGATATAATTCATCTTCTTCAACTCAGTCTGCCATAGTTGTCTCCTTCATTTAGTCAGTCTTGAGTTCTCTTGGAGGAGACCTTGTGTCTTATTTTATTTGCAGTGTATTTACTCCTCCTAAGTCCCTGCTGCAGAATCATAAGTATAATTATTTAAAAATAAATTCATTCAATGTTACACTGTTACGTTGCAATTGTATAAGCTTAAATGAATCAGATATCTGTTCTGGTGAGGTGGGAGCATAGGAAGCCTGGCCAAGACTACACCAAACTTTGGGAGATGGTGAAGAGAATCTTGCAGAAAGCCTTAATTAGGTGATAAATTCTTCACTTGAAAAAACAACAACAACAACAACAACAACAACAAAATTCCTTTGAGAATTGAAAAAAAAAATCTGTCTTAGCTCCATAGTCACTTAATGATGAGGGTTCTTAGTTGTCTGTTTTTGAAAAACTTGTTTTTCAGTTTTTTTCTTTTTTCCTGGTGATTTCTTTTCAGTTTTTGAGGCTAGCCTTGAATTTTCCATATAGCCAAGAAAGAACTTTTTTTAAAAAAAGGACTTAATTCTTAAATTATATGTATATATGTGTCTGCATGTTGACTTGTGCATGTGAGCCACAGGAGGAGTTTGGATCCTCTCCGTTAGTTGGGAGCACCTGACCTGGATTTCGTCGGAACAGTACACTCTGTTAACAGCTGAACAGTCCTCTTCAGCCTGCTCCCCTTCTCTTTTCTTCACACTAGATAATGGTGCCAGGACAAGTTAATTTTGATAGGTATAGTGTAGTAAAGAATTTTAGGGTAACAGTCAAGATTGAAAAGTGATTGTGTCTTTGCTAAGATTCCACATTCAACTTTGGGCAATTGTTGGATAAATTTTGATGGCCAAGATTACCTTTAATTATTCTATTCAGCCCATATTCTGAAGAATGGCCAAGAAAGTGAAGAAATTCTGGGTTAATTTCCATGTTGTAATGAGTAAAAGAGACAACATTCAAGTTGCTAAGTATTGTGGAATAGTTCGTTGAATTTAAGTTCAATTTGTTATATTTTGAAGAGTTGAGATACTTCTTTCTTCCCAAGAACAATGTTGCTGGGCATGGTGGCTCCCACCCATGATCTCAGTGCAAGAAGCAGAGGTGGCATGATTTTGATTTCAAGGCCAGCCTTGGCTATATAGTGAGACATTATCTCAAAGTAAATAATAGTTAAAACATCAATGGCTATTGAAACAATGTTTATTTTAAGCTCAACTAATTTCAAAGGAAAATTTTAATACATGAATAAGTCACAACTGTGGATATTTTTAGTATGGTGCAAGTGTTTGACTGTTTTTATTGAATGTAATTTGAGTGTGGATGTAGATAAAGAAACTTAATAATTATGTAAGTGGGTTTTTGTGTTCAGATCTCTCTCTCTCTCTCTCTCTCTCTCTCTCTCTCTCTCTCTCTCTCTCTGTGTGTGTGTGTGTGTGTTTTAATTTGCTAGGAAATTCTAGTTTGAGAAAAACTTAGTAGTCTGAATATTAATGAAATACCTTAATAATGTTGCCAACTAAGGAACCTAGAATAAATACTTCATAGTTTGCATTGATTTGCGAATAGGGCTCAAGTAATCGGAGATCTGGCAGCATCACAAAATTATTCCATCGCTCCTAAATAAAAGAGACCATTTTATAGTCTTTCCTGCTCTTTATAAATAGCAGGTAAGAATTTTTCAGTAATGAAACCAGAAAGTTGCTGGACACTAAAGGCTGTTGAATCAGGAAAGAGCAAAAAGGTTGGCACTGAGTGAACATTATTTCTTTGAGTTTGCTCTTATAATTGGACACACAAAGCACTGTGTAGTGTTCTACCCCTGTAGGAAGTTGTTTAACAAGCCTTGCTCTAGCACATAGGGCTAAAAGTAGTTTTGGGATATAATTTGACAAGGATAAAGCAGATGTGGACATTGTGAGCACAAGCATTAGAGAACACCCTTGGCTTAGCTTTTGTTTTTATTTATTTATTTTTGCACAGAGTTTCTATATGATATCATCCAAATAGTGGGACATAGAAGTTATGTCACTTATCATGTCAATATATTTTCTTCTGATTTCATAAACACATAACACATAGAACATATAAACCACACAATTTCCCTAGTGTCAGGTGAACAGAAGCACTATATTTCACATTCTAAGATGACTTAAAATTGAGGTGATCATAAATAAACCCCTTTTTAACTTCTATCCTGTTATAGATGATAGCATGGTAGTGATAAAGATTAGTTCTCTATTCAGAATTTTCTTTTTTTTTTTTTTTTTTGGTTTTTCGAGACAGGGTTTCTCTGTATAGTCCTGGCTGTCCTGGAACTCACCCTGTAGACCAGGCTAGCCTCGAACTCAGAAATCCGCCTGCTTCTGCCTCCCAAGTGCTAGGATTAAAGGCGTGCGCCACCACCGCCCGGCTTATTCAGAATTTTCTTGTTTCACAGGGAATATATAACTGGAATTATCATCAGTAGTTGAGTGTACTACATTTCTGGCATGCGATTAAATATTTCACTGTCACCATAGGAGTACAAGGCAAGCTTCTGCCTCTGCAGTTTAGTTGGTGATTTTCTCTGATACCAGTGCAGATAGAGCCACACTATTTCGTCATCTAGTGAATCATTTTTCTCTGCATATTAGTTTCTTTATTATAGTATCTGTGTGGTGTTTAGACTTGGAGGTTTACAATATTCACCTCTTTCCAACTTTGAAATGAGGTGATTGTAGGGAAATATGCATGTGTGCTATGAATGTAACAGTTATCATAGGAACTGCACCATTTTGTATTTCTCTTCAGAAGCCATCTGTTAATTGATGGGCATACAGCCATGTGGTCTGAGTGGTTTACTGTAACATAAGCTACCCCTTAGCAAAAACAAAATGTGTATTTATTTCCATCAGGGTATTTCACTGACTGAACTTGTAGGCATGGTTTTCATCTGACCCACAGCCTTTTCCACTTTCGTGAGTACTGCCAACTTCCTTGTCAGTTGGTTTCCACTGGGGTTGTTCCCCTCTACTGCTTCAGAAAGAGCTTTCGTGAGATCCCAGAGGCTGTGTGTGCAGTATTTAAGTAGGTTTCCTTGTACCGAGTATTTATACTCCAACTTGCCCAAACACAAGGATTCCATTGGGGGAATTTCTCCTAGACATAAAATTCATTGGTTTTGAGTGACTATTTTATATTTAAAGGAAAGAAAATATGTTTCTTAAACTCTTGAAAAAATGTTCACTGTGCTTGCTCATCAAGTATAAACTAAGCAAAATATTGTACACAGGAAGGAAAATCCTATTACTTATGCCTAGATCTTTGCCCCGAGTGAGGACAGTGACAGTCTTGGGGATACTTAGTTCTTTATCTTTGCTAAAAATATCACTAATTGAATTCTGCTCTTTTTGAAAGAGAAGGAACTAATGTGGGCACTTACTCCAGGTAGAGCTTGGCACATGTCACATTGTAGAGGTCACTTTAAGGGAAAATGAGCCTTTTGCTTCATAGAATTTTTTTTTTCACTGTATGATATTACCCATTATTTTTTCTGTAATGACTCTGCTTCTTCTCTAACCTTTCTTAACATGGTATCACCTCATTATTTATGATGAACTTAGACGGGTTAAGTGTAATTTCATGTATGCAATATCAAAATAATGTCTTATGATAAATTTCTTTCTATTTTCTGTCCACTTACTAGAATAGCATCTTATCTGGCTGTGGGGAACATTCATATCCATGTACTTTTACTTTTATGTAGAGGAGACTTACAGACTCTGCCCAGGGGAGCCATCTTTGGCTTTGCGTTTTAGAGATGTGCTTTCTATCTCTGTGGGATATGTGATGAGAATAGTTGGACAGCTAGGATGCTGTACTAGTCTCTACTCACTTACAGGTCAGCAGGTCCCTTGTTCTTTTTCAGATGTGAGATGTTATCATGCAAGGAGTTATAGATCTGGGAAAGACTTGGCTTCCTACCTTAGCCCGATTTAAGTGGGCTGCTGCAGATCTTGAATGTTGGGTGAAAGGAGGCTTGTGAGAGACGTGGTTTATCCGTGAGTGAGAGGTCCTCATGTGTGTTGGGAAGCTCCTGGAGACTTGTGCAAGGGTTTTAAATGATTAATCTTGTATCAGCATTTCCCTTGCAACCGCTGCAGACTGACTATTCTCAGGTCTCCTTCCTCAGTGTTCCTCAGGGAGTGGGTCAGTCTGTGTGTCCTGCATGCTAACCTTCCTGTATGCCAAGCCTGATTCTCAAGGAGAGGTAGTTCTCTTGTCTCTGCAGACATAGTGTCTCCTGAACTGTTGTCCAGATCAAATACTTTACAAATTCCTCATCTGCCTATCTTCCTCCATGTGCTTTTTTCTCTTCTGTTTTCATTTCTTTGTCAAAAAAAAAAACAAAACAACCTGAATTTCATCTGTCACTAGACTTCAGCTTTTCAGGTTAGTCACTGGTTAATTAAAACTTGAGTGACTAGCCATGCATGCTCCCAGTTCATTACTGGGACTGGCTTCTCTTTTATTTGGGGTGAAACTCTACAATTTTAAGCATGTTAGGGCAGTGACTGCGTGGTGTTGATCCCACCTTCTCTTCTATAGCTAGGAAAGCATACTCAGAGTATGAAAGCTTTTTAAGCAATCTGCTGAGGGGAGAACTGTCTTGTGTGGGAGACAATTTTGGCAGTAACAAGCATGTTTGGCTTTAGTCATAAGAATTGCTTTCTGAGCTTCTGGAAGAGGAGTATGTAAATCAAGCTTCATTTAAGATGAATCTTGTTATAATGCAGATACCTCTCATCTATCTGCTTTATAATGATGGATTTGTTTTGAGGGCTTAAGTAGTTTTTGCACCTGCAGGATGCTATTCCTTTTCTTTCAGGGTTTCTTCCCCCCACCCTCCCACCTTCCTTTTATATGTGGTCTTTTGGGTGGATCAAGAAAGAACTGTAAAGTTTCAGTCATTTGATTCAAATGCAGGTGTATTTGTAGGTAAGTTTTCTGATTGGAAAGCTGTAATATTTGGATGCACAGGACCATGCTTCTAAGTGATACCTAAGCTCCACTGAAGGCAGTGAACTTGGAGAAGTTAAGTTTGGGAAAGTCAGCCTTGGATATTTGAAATCAAATTTTGGTTTACTAGCTACCTGTGTGCCTTTGAGCAAGTTAATTATCATCTCTGAACCTCCACACTTATATCTTTAAAATGTTTATAAATGTGTATACATAGAACTAAATATACCAAACCTATCTAAAATATGTTGCTCCATAGCAGTATGAGGCAGTATGTTCTTTGCTTCCAGGCAGGTAGGTCGATGTATTTATGGGCTATTGAGAATGGACTCTGTCCTTCAAACTTACAGGCCTTTTCACAGTGGAAATGTAGGATGTTGAAGCATTTTAAGAAGACATTCTTTAAAAGTATGTGTTCAAGAAGAAAATTTATCTCCAGAAGAATCTTTTATCATATAGACCTGGTACAGTTTGCATAATCTAATCTTCCTTCCACAGTTTGTATAATCAAATGCTTCTCTTTGAAATTTTGGACAAAACAGCCTTCCTAGTAAATTGCAAGGCCTGACATCATGTCAAAAAGGCTACTCAACTAATTATAGTGCTTAGGGGCTTAAAAATTTTTTTGTGTGGTATCTAAATAAAAATGCTGTCTTGCAGAGAGTAAAAGCCACATTAAGAAAGCTGCATTGCTTCTTGGTAGACTGCTCACTGGTTTCTTTGTGTGAGTGTGTGCATGCACCCATATGAAGATTGACACCAGCTGGTAGTACAAGCAACAGCAGATGCCCTTTTTACTACCACAGTTGTTAACTGGCTTCCTGCTTTGCCACAATACTATTTTGAGGAATAAGCTCCTCTGCCCTCATCTCAAATGATATTTACTCAAACAACTTCATTGCCTTTTAAGCCGGCACAAGACAAAGCAGAGACTGTAAGTATCTGTGTGAATGGAGGTCCACTTATGTTAATTAAATGAAGGAGAGACTATTGTAGACCCACACTTTTAACCAGAGATAGATCTGACATTAGCTTAGAGTTGCTAATGTCCTAACTGAGCTTTATTTTAGGGCCTGAGTTTTTGGCTACCTACTATCTTTAGGCTTTTGCTCCCATCAGAATAGCAGCCTTATTATTTGAAGATCGAGCTGCTGATGGCTCTTTTTGAAGAGCTATCTAAACTTGTAGGTGGCAAGTGCTGGCTTTTATCGCCCCTCCCCCCCCAATCCAGGTGCTCCACCATCTTACTGTCTTTCACACTGGAGGACCTTCTTAAGATTGGAACGAGAGGAATCCATCTATTTTTCTCTCTTCAGATTAAGCTCAATTTTCCCAATCAAGACATTCATAGTACCTGGTGCAGCACTTGAACATTTGGAGGATTTAATATGCTCTCTCTGTTCTCGATAACCTAAGATTGAATTGTGTGGGAGTTCTTAATGCTGTCTGCAAGGGTGATGTATTAAGAACCCACACTTTCGCCAACTTAAACAAGGTCATACTGCATTGCCAACAAATTCATAATTACTGGGACTGGAACTGTAGGAAAATATAGAGCTTTACTAGTTGTATAATCAGGACAGATATGACCATTAAAATTAATTTACAGAGAAAATGGCCTGGTGCAAAGGACATTAGACGTTCCCCATAGAATTAGACTGTTTAGGTAATATTTACCAAATAATCACTACTTATAACTTTGATTTCAGCAGAAAAGTTACAATTTAAACTTTTTAAAAAAATTATCTCTGTATATCTGAAGTACCAAAACCCATTTAAAGTATTGAGTCCTTTGAGTCTCAGGCCAGTTTTATTCACATTTGGGCAGAATATGAGCTTTGGAGCCACCCATCTGTTTTGTGTTTGTGTGAACATCTAGGGTGAACTCTCTGTCCTGGTGCTAATCCTTGGTAATGTCCTTTGGGAAGCCAGTCAAAATGCTCCACATGTTGAGAGTTGGCCTGGACTGTAGTGATAGGATCCTGCCAGCAACTCCCTCTTCATTTGATCTGATTCATTAGAGGGCAGCAAGGGGCTGTTTGGTATGACCCAAGTTAGTGGGTATTCAAATGGAATAACTCATTGCATCTGGAGGAGATTTAGGCTGAGAGATGACTGGACATTTGGAGAGAAACTTGACCAGGAAGGAGTGCATCCTTTTCCTCCCAAGGTTCTCTCTTCCCCTTCCCCTGCTCTGTGGCACCCATGCCGTGAGATATTAAGAAAGCTGGGAAAGTCTGGGTTGTGCCGCTCTGGTGCCAGAGTTGCAGTGCACAGCCTGTCTGAACAGACACACATGATGGGTGCCCAGGAACAGAGAGTCCATCTTAAGAAAGACAACACATTTGCAACTTTATTGTGCATGGGGAGGAGGGAGAGAGAAGGGCAGCACAATGAGAAAACTAGGTCTTTATTTGAAAAAAAAAATCCCCCTTAGAAATCAAAATCTTCAAATCTTGTTTTTTACTTTCCTACCCCTCTTAGTTAAGATATTCAGTTCTACGCAGAGCCTGTACGGAGATTACAAATATTTCTTCCTTTTTTTTTTCTTCTCTCCAAATATTTCACTGTTAGACTTCAGATTGCAAGAGTCTTGCTTGACAGAGGACCATCAGCAATCTGTTTCTGATAACTCTGGGATTTAAAAGAGATCCATGCTGCTTTTATTCTGTTATTTCATAAAACATTACTACTTCTCTAAATGAAATAAGAGATACACATCAATCAGTGTACTCACCTTTTATTGTTGATTCAACTACCAGGTTTTTACAGAATTCACTCTGCATTTTATTTGACTTGTTCATGAATAGTCTCGGCAGACTTAATTATATTAGTGAAAAAGCACTTTCAACAAAATTATATGCTGACATCCCATAATTCATACTTACAGATTTGTGAAACAGATTTATGTAAATCTATCAAATTACTCTATATAACATTATTTTTTAAATTGAGATTTCATTTTAACGGTATTTATAGAAAATTTTCATATGAGAAATTTTACATGAACTATTTTAAAAAATAGCTCATGACTCCTTTATGAAGACAGAATACTGTAACATTTGAACATCTCATCTCCATGTTCTGTGATCCATCTGGTACAAGACAGGGCAGGAGAACATGTTCACAAGGGCAGCTTGATTCCGTCCTTGAACACAGATACTGCTCTTAGTACCTTCATCTGTTTGTGGATGGTTCATTCATTTGGTTACTGAACATTTACTTACTAAATAGTATGTCATAGGGTCTTTGTCAGGAACTGAGGTTTGCTTGTCTTACCTTGCTTTGTACCAAAATGTGATCTACCTATCTTTAAATTAGTCCAGCATGCATCCAAATGGGCTAGTGCATATATATGGTAAAATAAGGCATAATATGAGGCCTCCTGGAGAACTACTGGGGAGAACTCTTCATCACTACTAGTGATGGACACTGCACATCAGGAACTAGGCATGTAATGACAGGAAGTGCTTTTAGAGATAGTCTTAGAGGTTTGCGTGAGTAAGCCACTTCTGGAAGTATACTCCAGAACTGGCACCCAAATGTGCATAGTAGGGTAAATCTGAAAGCAGAAGCAGGGCCCTGGTGGTTGAAAGCAGGAAGATGGTGATGATCTTAGAAAGCAGAGCATGGTCAACTATACGTTTTAGGAAGGCCACCTATGTAACAGTAGTGGAAGATGGCTTTTACCTTGGATTTCAGAGCCTAGAGAAGAAGGTGATTAATCAAAAAGAGCAGAGAAGCAATAAACCAAGTAAAAAAATTAGTAACAAAGGACGCCCCGCTGAGGAAGAGAGGCAAGTTTAGCTGGGTAAGTAGACAACATGCCGATAGGAAGTCATCTTAGTCACTGTTCCAGGACCCACGTCCTACTGGTTTTAGATCAGACATTATCAGGATGAGGTCCACCCTACTGTGTTTAGAGAGCACTTTGTTTCTCACTCTTACCCAATTTGATGTTTCTCCTTATTCCTTATTCTTGTTCTTTGTCTCCTCAGATTGGAGGCTTGTGATGAAGGACACTGCCTAATCTTTGCATCCTCTGAGGCCTAGCAAAATGTAGGTTTCAGTAGTGAATAGATGGATACTTAAGTTTAAGAAATACTTAAGTGTAACTTTCCCTCACAAATTCTTGTTGAGAAGGATCTCGTTTAATATTGGTTGGATAAGATTACAATGTCAGGTTTTTAATCAAGAATTATGGCAGTGTTTTGCCTTTAGTTTTAGACCTAAGGGGTTAATTTGATATTTTGTACATTGATAGTATGTTCAAATAGGGAAGAAAGAAACATCCTAAATAAAGTGACCTTTGAATGAAACAGGTCCAGAAGATTGTGTATTTTTAATTAAAATATGCAATTAAGTTTTTAATTAAAGTATGCTGTTAAAAGCAATGTAGGTAGCTAGGGAGTGGCTGATGCCTTGAATTACAAAGTTTGGGATACATTGGCATTTACTGTGTTTCCCACAGTGTCACTGCAACACTAACAGATTCTTTCCCTGTTTAGCTTTTCTTCCTCTGACCCCAACACTGTTTGCATGGTCCCCTGTTCCTACCAGGGCCTGCTGGAGTGTTTCAGTTCTATGCTTCCGGCCATCGACTGTAGTTTGAGCAGCTTGTTCATAATTGCTCTTGTATCAGTTGCATTTTAGACTTGGGCTTTCTATCTCTTGTGGAGGAAGAGATTCTTTTCTGTGGCATGTATGTTCAGTTAAAAAGCATGCAAATAGAGAAGACATCTACAACGTGGCTGGAGTGTGGTGTTAGTCCAGAGAGCTCACTGCTCCTGTGAGAATGGCTGCGTAGCTGTCCATCCACGTGGTTTCCCCAGTGAGGTTCCAGAATCCTTGCAGTCCTGTTAGAGCCAACGCTTGAGTTAGTGGTTCCTAAACTCTTGAGAGACTGTGGACACAGGCAGCTTGGGAAGGTAGCTGGGAAGCACGTGATGCTAGGTCTGCTTTTAAGAAATGTTTTCCTCTTCAGTTTGCTGGCTTTCATTTATAAATTATAATCAGAATTTAAATGTAGAGCTTTGTTTTTCCAAAAGTGATCTTTGATTTGGGGATAATTAATGTATGCATTCTAAATTCTGAGTAACTTTGAATTTGGATAAGAAGGGGAAGGTGTTTTGGTTCCCAAGCCTTCCCTGGTAGGTCCTGCTGATAAGTAACTAGGAAACACAGGAATAGAAAGACTAGGGCCTGCCTGACTCAGTAGTTTTTTTTTTTTTTTCAGAAGGTTTTCCTTCTTTGGTGTTTGGTTAGCTATTTTTTAAAAATTCAAACTTGTAACCATAAATACTGTATAAATAAGATAATTTTTAATAAACAGCCATCTATATACAAATAAAGAATAAACTGCTATTTGCCAGAACTTAAAGAAATAAGACAGTAGGTAACCAATAAATTAATGTTACATACATATGTATGAAGCCTGTTAGAAAATGTCATGATGTTATACTTTAGGCAAGTTAAAGTCAGCCTCTATAGACAGCCTTCAGTCCCACAAACAGTGCCTGGCCTTGCTGCTTTATCACTTGTTTCTTAGGTTGTAGAAGCCGGTCACAAAGCTTTCAGTGCCATCCTTAACTTTACATGAAAACTGTAGCTATCAAACATGATCACTGTGAGTTTATTACTGAGCAGTAGATTACCACAGGGCTGAAAGGGGATAATGGGATGGCACTGCCCGTATTTATGACACCTTTGTATAACTTTGTTTATACAAAGTATATTTTGTATATACTTAGCTCCAGTAAGTATTTGCTAACTAATTAATGCACTTTATGCTGTAAAGTTCCTATTACTCTTGTACTTTTTCCTCATTTTTATTAATTCTTTGAGAACTTCATACAATATGTATTGATTATATTCACCCCTCTCTCCAGACTCCCTCTAGATCCATCTTTCATTTCTCTACCTACCTAACTTAGTGTCATTTTTTTTTTTAAAAAAGCTCATCAAGTTCATTGTGTGCTGACCATATATGCTTGATGTGTGGCCTTCCCTTGAAGCATCGCCAACCTACTGAGGCAACAAACACTCTTTAAGAAAATCGCCTCTCCCTTTTCTAGCAGCTGTCATTTGCCAGTGGTTCTCCAGCTAGTGGTGGGATTTCATGCCCACCACCCCTCTTCATCTGGGATTAGTCTGACTTGAGCTTACATGTACCTGCTGTCACAAATGTGAATTTGTATGTGTAGCTACCCTGCTGTGCTTAGAAAACACTTTCCTTGTAGTTATCTACTGCCTCCAGCTCTTACACTTTGTTCCTTCTTTTCCATAATGAACCCTGAGCCTTGGAAGAAAAGGGCTGTTACAAATGTCCAATTCAGGGCAGAGAATGCTGCACTCTGTTGTTCTCTGCACCTTCACCAATTGTGGACTTTGATGTTACTCATGGACTGTTGAAAACAGAAACTTCTCAAATAAAGGTTGTCTCTTGTATTAGTACCTCAACATTTTTGTTTGCTATGATAACAGTAGACATAAGAATGTATCTTTAAGGAACAGACAACCCTTACATTGTTTTATTATTAATAGGAAAATTCACTTACCTCGAACACATTCTAGTTAGAAGATGACACTCTTCTCAATAAAACCAGATCAGAAGCTTTTTTTTTCTTTTTTTTCTTTTTTTTTAAAACAAGTAGAAGAGGTTCTCTGGAGGTAAATGTATGCTTAAGTTGAATCAACGGTAAGAATTTTACTCATTGTTGTAGCTAGCCAGATTCCATTGAGTGTCAGGTCATATTTAAAGAATGGGCTATCTAACAATGATATATATATATATGGTTTCATTTTGCAAACCTTTCATTACCCATAGCAAGCTAGGAGTCAGGACTCCTGTTGCCCTGTGGAACGAGTCAGCAGGAACAACTGGGACAATTTTTTCCATGCACAGCTTTGGGCTTAGAAGCATGACTGCCTAAGACCCACCTTAGGAGGCTCAAAATAGTAGATAATGTAACAGCAGAGAAAAAGACCACCATCAATCTCTTTAAAATACATCTGCAAAACGGTGTCTTCCCTGGGGAGATATTTTACATGCTTAAGCCCCTCATAGCTTCCCGATGTTCAATGTACCCTAAGATTCAGTTTTCTTGGGTCAGTGAAATGACTCAGCAAGACAGTGTGGTTTCTGCCAAACCCAATGACCTGAGCTCAATTTCTGGAACATACATATAGTGGAAGATGAAGACAGGCTCACTCCTGTAAGTTGTACATACACAGATAACTTTTTTTTTTTTAAAGAGCAAAATCACGTTTCTCAGGATGGTTGTGCCCTTCTAACACTGAACTTTTGGAAAGCAGTTTTCACAATTCAAACCCTACAGATAAATCAGGAATTTGGAGAGCTGGGTTCAGGTTTTCCAAGATTTCTAAGTGATTCTAGCATGTTGCTCAGGTTGAAACAGTTGCTGGTACAAAACTTGACTGTAGAAAAGAGAATTGTATTCTTCTGATGCAGTTACCAGTAAATTTTATCATAGAGTAATAGAGTGATAAAACTATTCAATACAGGGTTGTCTGTCTCTTCCTTTTCCATCAGATTTTAATATCTTCCTGATATGACCATAAGTGAATGTTTAACCTCCTTACTATGTAGTATAAGTGCTACTTTTCTGTATGAAATCTTTGACTTGGATGTCTGCTTTCTCAGTCATGAGGGTTGTCAGCATTGTTTCAGCACACTACCTGTGTAGGAATTATCCTCATTTTCAAAGTGAGGGAGGGAGCAGTTGCCTGGAAAGTTTAAGTAAGGTCTTCAAGTCACACAGTTGGTAGGTAGTAGAGTCAAGATGGAAACTCACACGCCGGACTCCAAATCCCATTCTCTTTTCATCGTAAGTTGATTTTTTGCTTAGATTCTTTTTGTCTTCTGCCAACTTGAATCCTGCTCAATGACAGTTGAGTTGCATTCAGAAATGCTTCTCAAATTGGTAAAAATCTGAAGGCTTGAAGTTACAGTGGTATGACATGTGACTTTTCTTGTAGATTTATTTAATGTGCGTGAATGTTTGATCAAAGTATGCACAAGTACGCCTGGTGCATGTCTAAATTTGTAGTTAAATGTATGCATTTGTGGCTCTCCCTTCTCATTCTTTGTTCTCTGAAGTGCTGACCTTCTGACGTAGGACCTTGAACATGTTAAGCAAGCTCTCTACTACTGCCTAATGCTCCAAGCCCTTCTGACTCTTTTCTGTTGTATTTGATTACAGGAAACACAGTTTGGAAAGAGGGAATATGTTAACTCCTGTTTTCTCAAATTCTGATCAAGGTCTCTAAAGCATGTTCCCAAGTTCTCGGGCTTGACCTTCTGTGTTTATCTTATCATTAGCAAGGAAGTAACACATTGGGGTAACCAGAGTGGCAGCACTTGAGGGACCCATTAAGAACAAATTTCCCACTTTCCTATGACATTGCTAGAGAGCCAGGGTTTTAAGAAAGCATTTGTACTTTTCAGGAACTGTTTGGTGTCTAATCATTTCTTTCACTAATGTCTCCTGTCTTTTCTCCAAAGGAGAAATTTTGCTTTAATTGAAACTTTGATCTCTGGTGGGAGCCACCCTACATAGGCCTGTGTTGCAGTACCTATCCATCTATGATACCTCCATGTTTTCTAACAGAGCACCACTGAGTGAGAGGTTAGATGGCCAGCTGATGGGCCACCACCATGGCAACAAGCAAGAGTTGTTTGAGTGTGCAATTCCTTTTTTGTTTTGTTGTCTACCTTTTTACTTTTCTCACCATCATATATGCTATCCTCTGTGTGATCCTCTGCTTGTTTTGCTGTATTCCATTTTTAGATCAGAATAATACCTAGAGAAAGTTCCGTTTCATTTGTCCAAATAAATGCCTTTCTAAAATTGTGCATGTGTGTGTTTGTATGCACACTTACGTAGTCATACATCATTTAATAACAGCTCATTCTGAGATGTGCTGTTAGTCCGTTTTGTCATGTATGAACATTACAGGTGGTCCCTTATGCAAGACGAGATGAGTCAGATCAATTACCTGGTATAGATCTTGATAATATCAAAAGATATATTTGAAGGGGCTGTATACAAAAACATGGCAATGTTTATAAAGCATACCTTCTTAAATGCATTATGGTGAAATGCATAATAGAAACTGTATTAACCAGTAATAGCCATCATCATCAAGTACTTACTGTACAAACTGGATATAACTGCATTCTCATATGACCAGTTCAGTATATTTGTTTACATCAGTACTATCATAAGCGCATGACTATGAATTGTGCTATGAGGTCACCATAGTGATGATGTCACTAGGTAATAGGAATGTTTCAGTCTAATTAGACTCTACTGGGAGCACCATCGTGTATGCAGCACATCGTTGACCATCATTATGTAGCACATTCCCATATACACAAATCATCTTTCCCACTTTACTGTCTGTAGTAACTGTATTCTCGAAGGTTGGTAAATGTGTCAGTCCCAGTCGGAAAACACTGACAGATTCTTGGTTGAGTCTTCTACCTCCTAGGTGAGGAAAGTGAAGCTCATGGTTTTCTCTGTTTCTTGTGGAGCTCAGCAGAGAGATGCACCCAGTCTGGGGGCTGCTGCCACCTCCTGGGTTAGGCATGGGATGTGTGATGGGATGGCCTGAGCCAGTGTGGTTTCTTAAACAGCATTGCTTGCTGAGTTCTAATGATATTTAAATTTACAAATGACAGGAGCCTGTGCTAAAAGCAGTCACCTCCTGTCAGTGGGTTTGAACTAACATGCCTTTCCCCTTCCCTCTCCTTAGGGCAGAGCTTGGGTTATGGCTTTGTGAACTACATTGACCCCAAGGACGCGGAGAAAGCTATCAACACTCTGAATGGATTGAGACTTCAAACCAAAACAATAAAAGTACGTTCACATTTTTCTTAAATTTACTTGTAGAATAAGAGTTTTTTGTTATTTATTTATTTATAATTAAAAGTTTATTTGTAGTTCTTTTTTCATTTGGGCACCATAAGCCTGTCTGGGAGTTACACAATATAATATTTTTGTGCTTATTGAACAAAGGAGCCAACTTTTAATATTGTATGTAGACACTTATATTAGTAGAAAGAGCAATAGTGCTCTCAAATATATACTGTATGAAGCCCACTAAATTAAGTCCTTATAAAGAGAATCCTTGACCTATTACTGCAGGATTATTGAACTTGTCTCAACAGCAGTAATGAGAGTTGTTTTATAAGCCAGTAAGACTCAGCCATGTCTCTCACCTCTGCCTTTGACACAGACTATGACTGTGGCTACCGTGTATATAGATGGGTGATAGAGCCATCGAATGTAGCCTTTTTTTTTTTTATAGATACCAAACTTAAATTTCATACATTCTATCAACAATAAAGTATTACTTTTTCCAGTTTAACATTCAAAACTATTCGTGGTTACGCACAAGCAAACTGGGTCTGGTAGTTGTGTTTTTGCTTGACTCAGTCCTAGCAGCTTTCCAAGGAGATAGACTTTCTGGAAGCTGACATGCTACATAAGTCATGTTTCCTTTGAAGATGTACAATAAGTTATTCTATGGATATTTTTCTGCAGGGTTATATTTTGAAATTCTTACCTGAATTCTATGGATAAGAAGTTGATCCAGTTTTAAGCATAGTTTTTCTTTAGCAAGTAAAGGCAATGTTGTCTCTGGTGAATCTAGCCTACGTCATCAGTTCACTCCCTCCTCCCCAGTGTGGACACCTCACATCAATCATGGTGCACGTTCTTGCTGAATTTAAGTGTAGCTCCCAAGTATATTTCAAACTAGTGTTCCAGACAATCTATCAATTGACTCAAGTCAATTGATAGAACCTATTTTCTACCCATGATTTAAGAAGCCAGCCTACACTATAGCCTAAGAGGTGAGAAGTTAGTCAAGACTGACTGGCATCCATCTTGCTTAGAGACTTGTCTAGAATTTTTTTTTTAAGGGATCTTGAAGTGTAGTGTCATGTTTGTGCTTAAAGTAACTTTTCTTAGGATTGACAGTTAAGGTGATTTGTTAACCCTGGGTTGTTTTGACACCTCATTCTTTATATTTATTCTAAGAAAAATGTCTGTCCGTGCTTTTTATCTAAAGGAAATGCATGGCGGTCTCCAAATATACTTAGATGTGAGATGTCCGAGAATTCTGGGTGTTTCTAGTAATGAAAATGTCTGAGGAGACAATGTATCCTGTAATCAGAAAAGGATTGTTTATTGTATTATGAGAATTCTAAGAAGAATCTTAGAGAAGTTTAAGATGTTAAAGAATTAAGTTGGTTTTGGCCTTTTTTTTAATCTGAATTGCTTTTCCCCCTAACTCTGCACACTTGCCCACTTAGTCTTTCCTCATGTCAAATGTCCAGTTGTTTAATAGTGATAATACAATGCCCTTAATAATGGTGCCCACTATCTAGCTCTCCTCAGGCTGTTTTATGTGTTCTATGTCCTATGGATTTTTGTAGGCTTCCTCTTCCTTAACTAAAATGATCAGCAATCCTGGAAATCAATTGCTTTTAGTGCTGACAGCCCTAGTTGTTGTTAAAAAGAAAATGAAATGTGATTGGGCTGGCTCATCTCAGCAAATGACCCTTTTCCTCGCTCCAGAAATAATCACCCTTATTTCATTCTTAGTGAGTCACTTCTTTTGCCATCCATACTGCCTGCTGTAAGATCCTGAAAAAGGTAGAAATGCAGGGGAAGCAGGCCAACACAAGATAAATGTACTCAGCCTTTACAGAAACCATTGATGACAGCTGTACCCCTACTGCCAGTGGTCCAGCCTTCTCTCCTCAGGCCCAGCTGCTTGGGCTGAATGTATAAGCAAGGATAGCAATGCTTTGTGGCTTTTATACTGTGACATCTGCTACTTGTGACTTTCTGAAATTTAGGAGGGGTGATAGGCAGGCAGCAGGCTACTTCTTTCCCTGCCCCCATTTGGTTCTTGTAAAAATATCAGATAACAGCTGGTATCCTCAGTTTGGCCCAGATTTCTCTTGCGAGGCAAAGCAGGCCATTTTCCAGAAGTAGATGGTACAATTTTTGCCTATATTTGTATTTCTATTTTTTTCTTTTCTATTAGGCAGGTTTTGCATTCTTATTATGAAATCTCAAGTGTGTTTTTTGTATTCACTGTTTTCTGTGTGATATGGAAGCTACACTTAAGTCTTTAATCCTGGTGGTGGCTGTCAGACTCATCTTACCAATTCTCACTTCTCAGAGAGCCTCTCTACCTTTAGCTGCTGCCCTGCTAGGTTGTTTCAACTCATGTTGGGTTATCCTGTGTTTCAACTCCATGCTGTCTACCCACAAGTAACCACAGAAAACTGAGGAACAGCATGATCCAGATGGAGTTTAGACTCCACACTACTCTGTTGCCAGTAAGTGTGGAGACCTTGGTGCTCATACAGGTTAGCCGTGGTTACATAGTTGCAGACAGCAGTAACTCTAGTACATTTAATACCTCAACCAACACATTTGCTTTTCTTTAGAGGAAAATATCTACTTTGTATATAGTTGCTTATATATGATGTTTAAGATTCTCAAATATTAGGTTTTTGTTCTGTTTTCTGAGCCACTCAGTATGGCTTTGGTAAATTCCTGATTTTTTTTTTCTTTTAATATTGGAGTAGTGACTGAAGTACTGTGAAAGGAGGTTTACTGAGAATTTTTTTCCCTAGACTTCCTGATAGCATTAGCCCAGTAGGGCTTTGTGTGATAGTTGATAGTTGAAATGTCAAATAACATATATTTGCTATTTCTTCAGTGAGTTAAACTCCCTCATGACCCATGAGAATCTAAGGTATTTGTTACATTGACTTGTGAGGAGTGATTTCGATGCACGTGTTCCAGAACCAGAACTGTATTAGATAAGTGACCCTGGTGATCAGTAATCTGCATGGCAGTAAGCGTCTCTTTTTGAATGGGTGGTTATCAGCAGAGTTGTTGCAATGCACACACAGTTTAGTTTGTCTTGTAGCGGCTACCTCAGTCAGCCTTTGTGGTCAGTTCTATTAGACAGAGTAAAATGTCTGTCACCTTGCGTATGTTAGGTAAGTGGTCTACGTTTGTAGCTTGCAGTTCAGTTTTCACCTTCAGGAAGAACAGCTTAGAATCACGAAGTCCAAATATGTCACTTCAGGTTAGCGTGGTACTGCTTTATTTCAAGCAGCACTGATAATTCTTAGCCTTCAATGTCATTAATCACATTTCTGAATCCTTCTGTGCCTCCTAGGGAAATGTGTTTACAACATTGCTTGCTAGTAACAAGTGATGGATTCATCAGAAGCAGGGAGCTTGCTAACTTCTGCCCATATTGTCCCTTATATTGAATAGTAGATAACAGATGACTGTTCCCAGATGTTAAAGTCTTGTTAGCAAGATTAGGGAAAAGATATAGTTTCTGTGCAGTCCGGACAGTAGAGTTCCAAAATAGTCTGAGGGCAGTGTAAGACATTCCATGCTGCTGTGATGATGTCTTTCATCAGTAGCCCTCCATTGCCTGTGAGAACTGACTATGGACTTCCCAGGAGCTCGGGGCTTGTTGACTGCCAGTCATCATGTGCCTTCCTGACTCATTTTTAAGGAAACTTTTGAATAGATATGATCTGAATAGTGTATAAAACACACAGTTTAAAGCCAGTATATTTGTCCTTGTGTCTAAAGTATCAGACATCAACTCATGAGTAGAAGAAAAAGGATTACTTTATAAAGTAAAACCATTCATTTCTGATCCGCCTGTGTATTCTCTTCAGTGATACAAACAACTGATCCAGCTTATCTCCCACTTTCTAGATCAGTAGGGTGTATGAAGCTTTATTTTCTGAACATGAGCTCTGTCACTGGAACATAACTTTATATTATTGTTAGGTACTATACCAGAAACCAGACTATACCTCCACAGAAATCCATGGAAGTATGGAGGCATGGGAAAGTGCTCCTGTGTATTCTTTCTTTTTCCATAATTATCCAAGCATGTAGCAGACTAAAAATTACTTTTGCCTAAAAATTATTAACTACCACCTAGAAATGTGGAATATCTTTATTAAAATAATTAAACTACTATTTAAGTGCATATGGAAAATTCTATTATAAAAATTAGAGCATTAAATATTGATAATAAGCTATTCCTTAAAGTGTTCAGTTTGACAGTGATTAAGGTAATCTAATAAACTTTTATTCTGAGCCCTTATATTGCTTTTCATTTTTTTCTTAAAGATTTATACTTTTTCTGTTTCTAAATTGTAAAATCAGAAATGTCACATTTTCTTTTCCCTACCTGTTTAGCCAGGAATTAGACTCAACATGGAAGTGTAAACCTCTGTTTCTAACATCTTTCCCTCATTCATCTGGTTGTGTCATCCTGCATAAGTCTTTCAACCTTTTAATTTCTATTTGTGTCTGTAAATGTCTTGGAGCTTGACCTCCTCACACTAGGGAATCTAAATTGATCAAAAACTGGAGGCCTTAGAATGTTGACCTGATGAATCCACACCATGACACTATCCATGCACAATATTCATGGAAATAATACGTACTGTGTGCCCTTCAGGCTCCTGATATATGGTGTATATAAAATGTGAATGGGCGCTACTCCCAGGGTATCTTACTGTGTGTATATGGAAACATTAAGAAATTAGGAAAAAAATGGCATCCAAACACACACTATGTGTGTGTGTGGGGGGGTGGGGCGGGGAGGAGGGAGAATATGAGATAATATGAGAGAATGAAAGCTTGAAGCTGACTTGAGATGTCATGCTCAATTTACTATTCCCTTTGTTTATTGAGCCAGAGTCTGTCATTGAACCCAGACCTTGATGATTTGGCTAGTCTTGCTAGCGATGTGCCTCTTGAGTGCTGGAGTTACAGGCGGCCTTTGTGCCTGCCTAGCTTTTTAGGTTGATTTTCGTCCTTATGGCATAGCCAGTCTGCATCTCCCTATCTCCCCAGTCATGTTAGATAGGAGATAGTCAACTATAATTGATACAGTTATGTTAGTAATTCATAATGATATTCAATTTATACTTATGTATACTGATTGTATACATGTTTGGGAGAAATAAGAGATCTTTTTATGGGGTGTGCCCAATAAAACATTAAGAGAAAATAACTATTTTTCACTGTTCTGTGTTTTTGAAGCACAGTTTCTCTCTATAGATAGCCCCCTTGCAGTCAGAATATTCATACCCCTGCTGCCCAATAATTTTTTTGTGAATTAATGCTTTCCTAGGGAATGATTTGGTTATGGAAATCAGCATTTCATCCTGAAGGCTTGATAGTTTTGACTTCTTCCATCCACTTTTTGTGTACTTAGTGCAGCTTGTGTTGGGATACCCTTGACTTAATGTAGCTTCTTTTTGCTACAAGATGATTAAGATGAGTTCGGATTTCATTATCATTGTAGTTTGTTTAATAAAATTGAATTCTGACTACTGGGAAATATTCTATATACTACATAATGTGATCCTACTGTAGAATAGGTAGAGAGGGCATGGAAGCTGTGCTAATGACTTCCCAGTTACCACGTGCTCTGATAAAATGGCTGATAGCATAATTCTGGGAGGTTTAGGACAAATCCTATAATATTGATGGTTCATGAGGAGATGGGAATTTAAAGGCAGATGTTAGAGGAACCACATAGAATTTGCTAGTGCAATGTACAGAGGAGCCTGAAAATGACAACAGATTGTAAAGGATAAGAATACTATTCAAAGATGACATTTTTCTCTAGGTGAGGGAGATTGACAGAGTTTGGGACATTAACAGCCATGGGATTGGACCTTGATGTTCATTCCAAGAGGACGTTTGCTTTGTGTTTAGACTCCATATTTGTCTGAGCATATCCACATACCTAGAATTTTTCTGATTGGAGAACTTTATTTTTAGTGATAGTCAACATTCATTTCAAAGCTTATCTGTAGATCATTATTTGTCCTGTTCTTGTAAAGACCACAAACCTCAGAGATAATCATTTGAAGTATAGGTCTCAAATTTGCTGGACACCTATGAGTGCTATCTTAACAAACATGATTTATTTCATCTGTTCAGATATTTGCCCAGTTACAAAGCCAACTAAATAATAAGAAAAGAAAAATCAGGAGGAGGAGAAAGTGGATTTCAGAAATGGAGCAACAATGAAAATTGAGCAAATGGACTTCATTGCCTTTTTACATAAACAGACAGGCCTAGTATGTACTTTCCTAATTTTGGTTTTGACCATAGAATACAATAGTGTGTAGAGCTATGTTTCAGCTTCTTATGGGCTAGTTGACCCATCTCATTGTAAAGTTCTTCTGTCTATATAGAACTCATTTTATAAAGCCCTTAGATGAAGCAGAATAACAGGCGACCTTAATGAGTTATTTATATGAGCTATCCTCCATGTCTTTCATAGACTGTTTCATCAGAGCTCATACATGATTTCTTTGTTGTCTAGCTTTGTTCAAACCTAGTTGTCATCCCTTGGCCTTTTGTATCCCCCTTGCTTCTCCCATCTTTCCAGCTGAAAGTTAGATGGACATTTGGGAGTCCCCAGAGGGCAGTAATTTTTCATTCTTTGAATAGACTTTCTTTGGATATCATTCTCTAGTTGCTGGAGTAGAAGTGAGCTCATACAGAAGGTGGAGGGGGAGCAGGTCCTCAGCTCTCTTACGGCTCTTCCACCTGCCACTTAGTGGACCATGATGTGTGACGATGGTGCCATTCTTAGTGGTAGACTGAATCTCTCTTCCTTGGGAGAAAGGTGATAGGTCATTCTGTTCCCGTGCATGCTTTCCAGGAACATCATGATCTTGGGAGATGCTTTGCTTATGTGTGTGAGGTCTAGCTTAGAGAATGTTGGCAGTTGTTCCTCTGTAACCAGCCAGAGAACTTAAAGCTGTTATAGCTACTTCCATTGGAGTAAAAGGGTTAATAAATGTTTGAATACACCTGTCTGAAAGTGAAGGGAGGGGACATGAGAGTCATACTGGCATTGGTTTAGGAAATCGCTGTTGCTGTTTCAAGTGTGTTTGCTGCTGTTTATTTGTTTATATTTGTTTTGTGGTGCTGGTTTGCTTGGGAACCTAATAAGTATAGCTGACCAGAACTTTGAATCATTTGACCAACTGGCCTTTTTAATACCTAAAAGGAAGAAGCTCCTGAAAGCACTAGAATACTAGTCCTATGTATGTGGATCTATTTCGGTTTGGGTTTTAAACTAACAGTAAGGGAGGAAACTCTGAATCTGGTTCACACGGTCAGAAAATGGCATCCTGAGCAGATCTTTTAGTCCACCTTCCATGCCTTTTGCAGAAGTGTACCTCAGTAGAAGCATTTCTGTAAGGCCTTGCTAGCTCTGGCTGCTCTGACTTCTGACTACTTATGGGCAAGGTTGGGTTGTGTTTTTGTTTATAAGCCAGGAAAGCTAGCTCTCCATCTCTTTGGCCTGTTCTGAGTGGCTGGTTAGATACAGTTAGGTACTAACTTCAAGGAGTCCATCCTTCCTTCCTTTGCCATGCCTGCTTTTCACCATGTCACAGGACGCTAAAAAATAACTTGTGAATGAAGAATAGCAGTCTCTGAGAGGCAAGTCCTTATTCTCTTTCACGGATAAATTAGAGCCTAAGTTAGTTTTGTTTTTTTTTTTAATTTTGATTTTTGAGACAATAAATCTTAAATCTTGCTAGCATGGGTTTAATCCTTCCTGCTCAGGCTTTGGGGTAGCTAATGGTGGTCCCTCAGGTGCATGACAAGAAAGAAGCAAAACTGGACTGCATCCTGGATAATTCAGAAAGATAGTTTCCCATGAGAGTTTTAGCTGTCTGTATTTAGAACCTTGATGTTTGTGCCTGTTTAATTCTTATTAAACCTTCATAGATTCCTAGAAAGGTTATGGAGACAACCACTTTCTAAGGTTGAGTACAACAGGAATTTTATGATTTCATAGATTCCCAGGCTCGGGCCAGGCTGTGGGGCTCCTGAAAATCTTTAGGATCAATAGACTTACTTCAACTTCTACAATTTTGCATTTATTGGTATTTATATCCCTATAAATGCTTCAAAGTCGCAACATGGGAATTGTCTCATTCAGAAACTAACATTAGAAGATAGCAGGGGGAACTGGTGGCTCTGATTTTTATGAGCTCTCTAGGAAACTCTAACAAACAAGGCCCATGGTTTGAACATTATGGATTTTAAATCTTTCTGATAGATAAGGGATTTACAGAACTTCTGTTGTTCCATGGAATCACTAGGGTGGGTGGTTGACAAAACACAGATATATAGTCACCAGGAGCTACTGATCTGATCACTGACAGACCCAGACCAAGGAGAATGCTACTCTAACAGCTGCCAGTAGTGGATCTTAGGTAGTTGCCCTTATGTAAGAAGCCTGGGTCAGTGAGCCTTCATAATTCATGTGTGGGTATACTCATGCTTATTTCCAAATAACTGTTGATGCAAATAACAAGACCTCTATTATGGGTTATATTACATAATCTTCACAGTAGAGCAATGTGCATTCAATAAATAAAATGCTGGATTTAATGAAGAAACAATAAATGTTTTCCCTTGCAGAGTTAGCTCCTTTTCAGAGTATTTATAGATTCCCGGGTACTTCACAAGTAAAATAACATTGTTTCCTATGTATCCTTTGTGGTTGTTTGTGGCCCATGCACTTAGGATGGGTCTTCATGGTAGTCAGTGGAGACGCTATTGTGATAAAAGATACTTTTGTGATTCGTTATAAAGTCCTATCACCTGCACCTGTCCCTGACTGTTCACCCTTTCTTAGTATCTATTTTTTAAGCTTTTTGCCTAGGCCTCCGCTCAAATGTCAGTTTGTTACATTATTGTAAGAACCATAACATGCTATAAATAGTTTTTAAAGAAAGCATTTCTTAGCCGGGCAGTGGTGGCGCACACCTTTAATCCCAGCACTTGGGAGGCAGAGGCAGGCGGATCTCTAAGTTCGAGAGTTCGAGGCTAGCCTGGTCTACAGAGTGAGTTCCAGGACAGCCAGGGCTACACAGAGAAACCCTGTCTCGAAAAAAACCAAAAAACAAAACAAAACAAAAAAAGAAAGCATTTCTTGTCTGCAACCTTAATTTAGGAATATTTGACCTGTAAACTAAATGTTGTCCCACAGCCACAGCTACATGAAAGCAGTATATAGGCTTGCCAAAAACCTGCTCAGATTTGGGGGTGGTGGAGCAGATTTGTAACAAACTGTCAAAACCAAACAATACTTTAGTGTTCTTCACTAAGCAGTGTCTTGAGAGAATTGTGAAGTTTGTATTGTCTACAAACCACCCTGATCCACAAAGTCAAGTGAACTGTGAAGGTGAAGGCTAACACCACCTCTCACTTCTGTACTTTGTTCTCTGAGTATTAAGGAACATTGATCCACCAGCAGCAAAGGGGATACTGTATGGAGGGTTAATTATAGCTAGTGAGTGCTATTGATGCTATCAATCAGTGAGACTGGAGGAAAGGGCTTGGTGCCAGAACATTCTGTGTAATTAAATACCACAGGATGGGATTCTGAAGGTGAAGTCAGGTCTGAAGAGGACGATTTATCTCAAAACAAAGATGAAGATGGCACACTCCCTTCTCACTTCTCCCTTAAAGTTTCTGGAGATGTTCCGTGGATGTCTGTGATGGCATCTCTTTTTTTTTTTTTTTGTCCTGTGAAGGTTGTCATGTTTTCTATAAAACTTCTCTTGTAAAATCTTTACAACTGCCATGAGACAAGCTTTAGGAGTACAGTAATTATTTTTGTTAAAGCACTTTGTGGGGAAATATGTAGCTCAGGTGGCTAATAGACATTTGGAGAATGGAGGATCTTATCTTTGAATGAAACCATTAGTCTTGCAAATAAGTTCATTTAAAGAAAGTTTTCCCATGGTTATTCTCCAATGTGTGATCATGTTGAGAGTGAGAGCATTATCTTACTGTTTTGAGATATTCCCCATAGGCACCGAATACATTTCTCACATTCATATAACTTCAATTGTGTCTACAAAACACATGTTGGAGAGCTTCCCACCGCTCCATGGGAAGCAAGGCATATTTTTATATTAATTTCCCTCTTGTCATGCCACATGCATGTCTTTCTCACACAGGTTCTCATGATGTCATATTTAAAAGTATTGTAGGCAAGTCCAGAATGTCTCCTGCAACTGATAGGAGAGTTCTGTTTGTTCCTTTGATTGTTGTTATTTTAAATGGTTATACAGTGTGTACTGATAGAGGCTTACTACAGACAGACAACCCATGGGGGAAAATTAGTTTTGAAACTATTAGCAAGAAAATGTGTGTACATGTACCCAATAAGACCCCCAAATATGTCTTGGATGTTGTATGATTTACTTACAATAAAGATAAGGAGCTGACATTATATTTATTTTTAAAAGTGTGCTTTTGTATTTTCAGATACTTTTTAATTAAAAGAAATTAAGGTACTTGTCCAGGAAGGGGGCATGCACATGTCATAGCATGTATACAATGGTCTGAGGACCTCAATGCTAAGAATAATACTTGAGGTTTTCTTCCATTAATTGGGGATGTCCATACTGGTGACATTCTTACTTGCTTTTTACATGCAGAAATATTTGAGAAACTTGAAAGACATTGTCTTTATCACATGCATTCTGTTTGTTGTTACTAACATGGATGATCCTTATTAAGCTATTTGCCTATATAGTCAAGGAGAAAGAACAGTAAAGGGGCCAGGATTCTATACTAGCTACCATACCCGAGAAAATAGAAATGTTTGGGCCCTCTTTTTAAACTGATATGCATGAATGGAGTTGGTTCCACTTAACTGTGCTTAGTGTCATGTTCAGAGGCTAAGTATATGCCATATGTAAAAGGAAGGCACATTTGTTATTTCTACAGTTGCTAGTTTGCTTGGCACAATCCTTGCAACCAGTATGCTTTTGTTTTCTTTGGCCCTTCCATGTTCTTAGTACTATCTGTCATTAACAGTGTATTCTGATCAGTTACTCTCATCTTTATGTTGGAGCTAAGGTCAATGGCCTTGACTTCTACTCAGTGAAATTTGAAATTGAGTAGCCTCCATAGTGTAAGCAACCAGTTGCCATTTAAATGGTGAATGATTTTCAAAAGAGGCAGAATCACTTAATATAGGAGAGCTTGCATTGTAGGTATACTGCAGTTGGTGTAATGTCAAGATCCTTCAATTTTCTTTTTTATTCTGCTGGCCTGCCTCCAAAAATTAGATTATTTTTTCACACACAACTTAAATAAATCTTGGACATTAGTAGTAGAAGAAATTTTGTACTTGTACTAACGAAGTCATACACTTTGATGTGTTTCATATTTTTTAAATACCCTTGAAGCAATGGCGCACGCCTTTAATCCCAGCACTTGGGAGGCAGAGGCAGGTGGATTTCTGAGTTCGAGGCCAGCCTGGTTACAAATGAGTTCTAGGACAACCAAAGCTACACAAAGAGAAATACTGTCTCAAATCTATACTCTTTAAACATTATTGTTATTATTATTATTATTATTATTATTATTATTATTATTATTATGTGTGCACACACATGGACGTGAGGGGACAACTGTGTGGAATATGTTCCCCCCTTCTGCCTTTATGTGAATTTCAGCGATTGCACTCATCAGGCCTGAATGACAAGTCCTTACACTGAGCTCTCTCATTCATCCATGTTTCATAGTTCTTACATATACATAAGAGAATATTTAATTTATCAAAGCAAAGTTCCATAGCTTCTTAGAGTATCTCTTCAGGTATCTCCTTGGCAACAGCTGCTGCTCATTCTCTCGTTGATTGCCATTTCACTAGTTATTTGTGAGTTCAAAGCCCATGTTTCAACAACCAGTATAATGAAAAAACACACAGAAAAGTCACATCTCTGAATGAAGTATCTGTATCTCTTCTCTGTGTTTTTGGACGAGCTACATATTTCTTGTTGTTCGTTTCTTTTGCTTTTTTTTTTCCAGACACAGTTTTTCTCTGAAGCTGTGGCTATTCTAGAACTGATTCTGTAGACCAGGCTGGCCTTGAACTCAGAGATCTGCCAGCCTCAACCTCCAGAAAGCTGAGATTAAAGGCATGTGCCACCACTATCGAGCGCACAGTTGCTTTTTCTAGAGAAATTGAATTAAATGATCTCTGTTGTCTCTTTATTCCCTCACCCTAACCCCACCAGCACCATATTATTCTGTTGAACATTCTTTCCTTCAGATATTTAAGTCCTCAATTTTAAAAGCTAAAACTTTCTATTAAACATGTTTAATAGACTTTTTTAGTCTCTTCTGTTGATAACACTTACTTGAACTTTTGGCATTTCATATCAGAAATGTGGCTTGTCCTACCCTTTAAAAAAATATTTTATAAACTCCAAGTTAATCTTTGATGGTTGCATACCATCTTCACCGCAACAAATGTGTGGTTGATACCAATGTATGCAAAGTAATATATTGGTAATTTCCTTATTTCAAGGTGTTATGTCACATAGGTATGCCCTGTTTCTGTCCAAATTTAAGAGCAGCACAATCAGTGCACTGTATGTACAGGCAGAGAGTCCTGGGAATCAGACTACAGTGGACAGGACCAGCAAGCATTGGCTTCATGGAGCAGTAAAAAGGATGCATATAAGAAGCTGGAAATGACTGAAATATAGGTGAGTTAGAGCAGCAACTTTTATTTAACAGAAGGAAGCCGAGGAGCAGGAAGCCTAGGAAAACTGTAGGTTATTTGAATTTATATAGAAAAAGTAGACAGTGCCCTGAGCATGAAGAAATGATAGGTTCCTCTAAAGGCCATAGGAAGTGCTCCAGGCATTTTAAACAGAATAACACCATCAAAAGTATTCCATGCTATCTCCGAACTCAGTTGAATTAAAGCAATCGTTATTAATCAGAACACACTGAGCAAATCTGTTTGAAGTAAAACTTGAAATTCTATTTTCCCCTCAGTGGCTGTGTTTTCTGATTTCTGTATCTTGGAATATTAAAATTAACTACACTAAAACTTTCATAAGCCTTTTGCTAGACAAGATTGCGTCCTTTGGTCCCATCGACTTTGCTGGAGCCAATCTTTACTCTGTACTGTTCTCTCACCTTCTCTCATTGTCCACCCATGGGAAAGCATGCCTTTCCTGAAAAGGGAATCTAGAACTATGATATGCATATGGCTTGATGTGTTCCGAGACATGCTCCTGGTAGTGTTTTGCATGTGGAAGCTGATCAAAGCTCACCTCTTCCCTTTGGGTACATTTTAAGGTCTGTGGCCTGAATTGTGTTTGGAGGCTGAATCCCTCTGTGCTAGCTCTGAGCCCTCAGGAGGAAGCTGTGCAGCAGCCAACTGTGGAGCCATCAAGCTGTGCTGGAGCCTCTGCTTCCACTGAGTATACTGAGGGCCAACTGGTATTTAGTGGGAGTCACTTTTTCAGAGAGTAACAATCAGGCTTTTGCTTTATGATATGAATAGCAATTAACTTGCAGTGTAAATGGGCATAATTATGACCTTTCCCACTCTTTTAAGTTAGAAAAAATTGAGTTAGGCTTTTTAAAAAAAATGTCTAAAGTAGAAAGTATCTAATTTCTAAGTTTAATGTTTGTAGTTCTGGGTCAGTAGTTGACAAATGGTAAAAGCTGTTCATGAGTGATCTTGTCAGTGGGTGATTTTTCAGATGTTCATAGTTTAAAAAGAAGCCAATTTGCTTTGTTCATTTCTGGATCATACCACTCTAATCTGTCAGTATTAAAGTCAGTATTTCTGATTTCCCATTGATGAGTCAGAGACAGGACAGTAGTACTTTGGACAGAATCATTTCAGATGGACTTCTATAGAATGCAATATAATGTTTTAAAGATATTAAGCTTCACGTTTAATGAAATACCAGTTCTTACCCCGAAGATATTAAAAGTTTCTTTTAATTTTGTGTATTTTGATTAACTTGTTTTGATAGCATACTCCTAGTATACATGTTATTCATCCTTGCATCTTTAATGTGTAATTAGTTTTAGCTCATGATGAAGAAATGGATTTTTAATTACAAAGAATATAGTGTATTTCAGAGTATTCCAATTTTGAGACCTAATTGCTCTGGTAAGCTTGTTTTGTTTTTTGCTTTCTCTGTCCAGTGTAGTCTCATTTGTGAAGAGCACTTTGGGAATGCCATTGGCTAGAGAGTCTCTCTGCCTGCTGCTTCCCTCAAGGAGCCTCAGTATTGCTTGTCTTGGTTTATTATATCACTTGTAGGCTTGTGAGAACTTCCAGAATAAACCTGAGTTTTAAATTGCTATCTTGGAGCAGATTGGTGTTCAGTTTTTGTACTCCCTGTATCATCTTTAAATATTTAAATTGCAGATGCTCTGGCTGCCTCTTAAATTAGATCCTTCGCTTAGTAGTTTTGACATTTCATAACCTTGTTCCTCAAGCATTAAATATTCACCTGTTTAAATGGCAGTGAAAATTTAAAATACAAACCTATATATTAATCCAATGACTGTAGTTTGGGGATCATCTCTGAATTACTGAATGAAAAAGCTATTGGTCCCATCAGGAAACGTACTACAGTTTCATTGTATTGAAGTATTTATACAGAATTCCTCATGTAAAGAAAACCCTCTTGAGTCTTCTCTGAGGGAATTCAGTTGTAAAGACCCACAAGAGTAGTTAACACTTTGAAGATGTGTTCCCACATCTTCAGTCCCAGTGTGGTTTTATAGGTGAGTATTGATGCAAGGCATCTGTAGAACTCCAGTTTCACAGCAAAATCAGAGTGATAACCATTGTTGATAATTACTAGGTAGAAAGATTGGACTGGTAACGGATTTAAATCCCCAAGGTGATCATCCTCATCTCTCTGTAAGACTTCCCACTGTGGTCTAAAGTGTACTTTGTATTTATAATCCTCTGAGATTGAAGAACTGTTTACCTTTTCTTGGAAGGCAGGATGTTGACAATGATATCCCTGCCCAAGTAGAGGAAAGGGGAGCTGCTTTAATTCTAAGAAACTTACAGATGTAGGATTCAACCTGGTGCATTATAGGAAAAGGGTCAGCCCAAGTGCCCCTTGTTATACTTCCTGGAAATTCCTAGGGGTAGTGTTCTTTATTTGTATGGATTAGAGTATAATAAAGCATACTTTAATTATGATAAGCAGTTTCTAAAGTTAATCTCAAGTAGGGACCACTATTTTTAAGGAAAGCTACTTTGAAATACATTAATGCATGTGACATAAAAATAACTGGTTTAGTGGCATCTTTTCTGCTGTCTTTGCTTAGTTTGTATGTGTGCTTTAAGAAAGAGACTAGAGTTACTTAAAAATTCTGAACTCTTATAATAACTGAACTGACAAGCTAGTTCCCATAGTATGATACTGTGGAAAGAAAGCTGGGCCAGGATTAAAAGGCAGGGAGCCAGGGAGATCAGTTGGTGAATCTAGAACTCAGCACCAGCTATGCATGACCTTAGGTATGAGATTTGTCTTATCTTTACCTCTTCTGTTGGCTAGAATCTATTCTTTTATTTGTGTGTCCTGACTGCCTTACAAGATGGACAAAGGCACAGAACGAAAACTATTTGATAATGCTTTATAACTGGTAAAACAACAAACAAACAAACAAACAAACAAAAAACCCTTAAGCCTGAATGTGACTTTATTGTTAAGCAGTGTTTGTTACCAGTTCTTTGACAGCATTATAGGAAACGCCATTTTAACATGACTAGGAGATAAAGAAATAATGTGAATTTAAGTTTGTGTATTAAGCCTGGTATGGAGGTTCAAACATCTCAAACCAAATATCCACAAGGCTGAGGCATGAGGATTGCCTTAAGTCTGAGGTGAGCCTGGACTATATAGTGAGTCCCAGGTCAACCTGAGCTAAAGAGTGAAATCTTATCTCAAAAGCCAAACCAAACAATGGCAAAAGCAAGCACACAAAAGAATGGATACTGAGGGGAGGGCCACTGATCTCAGTATGCTTTCAGTTTTTACATAATCACTAAATATAAGCCCTTTATTCTAAATATACTTCAGGATAACTTAAAACACTGCACCCACACATGTCTGAAATGTACAAAGCAGTGAATGTCACTGCATGAGTAAATGACTCTGGAAAGCTGACATGGACTTGGTTACTCTAAACTTGATTATGTAGGTCTTTCTGGGCATACTCGGATGCACGTAGAGGTGGATATTTATAACATGGCCACACTAATTTTTAGACACTTAAAAATGCCATTCATGCTAAAAGATACTTATTTATTCCTAAGAACTACTTTTAAAAGGTAAAAATTATGTGGTTTATGCGATGTAGTAAGATTAGGGACCTTGTCTCAAGTTAACAGGGTAATAAAGTGAACCTAGTTTTGAACTCAGGCTCACTGATTGGAGAATTGTCACTTTGCATCACTGTGACACTCCCTGCCTTTTGCTAAGCTGGAGCCTCCTGCCTATCTCTCCTTGCTTTATCACTTACCAACAAGACATAAATGCTTATGCTTGCCCTGTAGCCCATGGTGAGTGGCTCTCTCACAAAGAGAGCACTTCAGTCACATAGTCTAGAGCAAAGTGACTGCTGACTGGCTCCCTGCTACAGAAATAAAGCCATGAAATCCTCAATATGGAAATGGGCCAAGTGCCGGATTGTGTAGCTTCCTTAGATGATTGCAAATCAGTCTAGAAAAGAGCCTTGGGTATTCATGTATTCTCACCAATAGATTCAGACATGCTTCAGAGTTTATGGTGTCATAGGTACAGAAGTCCCAAGGTTAGATTTTTGATTACTTGAAGTTTTCCTCCTTTTTTATTTTGTATTTATAAGTCTTCATTACAATGTAGCTAGGTATAGAGAGAAAAGAGTGTATGTGAATATTCTCTCTTCACTACTGTCCCAGATTCCTTTATGGAGGACAGGACAGTATAATGTGACTTTCAAATAAGCCCTTGGAGCAGTATCTGTATTTCCAGTTGTTAGCGAGCAAACTGATTGAGTAAAGACAGGAGTATTATAAGCCTTGTTTTGGAGCAAGGGTAAAAGATACCAAGAACTTCATAAATTAATATAAAAGATGGCCAGGGTTTGCTTTTTGTTTTATTTTCTGAAGTATTATTAAAAAGTAATAAAAATCTACAAGCATAAACCAAAAAGAAAATGGTTGATGCTTTTTTTTTAAAATACTAGTTTTGATAAAAAGATTCTAAATTGTTGTAGTAAACCTGATTAAAGGAGGTTACTACTAGGTAACGTGACTAGGCTGAAGTAATCATACTATGCTAGTCTTATTAGGTCAGTCTCAGAGTTGGAAGTTTTGGTTACTTTCAATGAATATGTAGGAGACAGGCTGGTGTCCATGCAGTTGGCCAGTTCTGAAAAGATCACAGGTAAACCAAAAGAGAGCATGATTGGAAACCACTTATACACACAGCTGTCTAAATAATGTCTATATGATATGGGCAAAGCAGGTATGAATTTCAGGTCCCATGAGATGTTGAACTGTGTCACAAATGCTCTGGTCCAGTTTGTTGTGGACTCATGTGATCATTAAGGTAATGGATAGGCTTTGTTTTTGTTTTGTTTTGTTTTGTTTTTTTGTGGTTTTTTTGAGACAGGGTTTCTCTGTGTAGCTCTGGCTGCCCTGGAATTCACTCTGTAGACCAGGCTGGCCTCGAACTCAGAAATCCACCTGCCTCTGCCTCCCAAGTGCTGTGATTAAAGGCGTGCGCCACCACTGCCCGGCCTGGATAGGCTTTGTTTATTACATATTTTCACTTTGGCTACATGTTGGTTGTTGGCTAAACACTGAGGCTCCAGTGATGAGCAAGACTTGAACAGTGAAGATTATAAACTAATACAGATGTTTTGTCTGCCATCTTGTATAATTTGGGATTCTTGCATTAAAAGACTTCTTCAGGTACCAGGGAGGGAGAAAGATTGTAGGAGCCTGTGGAGATGAACAACTCCAAAGAAACAGTGTTTTCCATGCACCACAGGATGATAACACATCCATGTCACAGATCATAGACACTGCGGCAGCATGCACAAGACTCTTCCATGTTCAAGCTAGACAGAATCCCAACATGGAGAAAGGGAAATAAGCACAAAGTACCACCTCCAACCAAGAGCAACTTATAATTGATACTTGCTGTGAGCAGGAAAATCCTTTTTATACAATGGAGTGGTGCTGGGTATATCAACCACACTCCAGGGCAGGCTTGGAAGTATTGTCCAACACAAAAGGACTCTGTTTACATTTGCGGGCTTGTTTGTTTGTTTGTTTGCTAGATTTTGTTTGTTTTGAGAGAGAGAAAGAACTTGAAGTTGGGTGAGTAGGGAGAAGGGATCTGGGAAGAATTGGGAGAGGGGAAAGAATATGATGAAAATACATGATATGAAAACTTAAAAAATAAAGTTAAAGGAGACTTTTTGAAAGAGCATTAAGTAGCAGATGAAGACAGTGAAACATTTGGGGTATAAAAAAGAAGGTTATGAAAACTCGTGGATGAGAAGACTATGGACTGTGACTCCCTCCTGTATGTAAATCTCCGGTTCATGTGAGAATGGCATTGACATAAATGATAAGAAGTCCTCCCCTCATAAGAGCTACACATTGTTAAATTGATGTCACCATCTCTGGAGATGTAGAGGGTAGAAAACAAGTGATAAAAATGTATCCAATGAGTTAAAAATATGTACACTTGGAATGATTGCTCCCAAATCTCTTGCCTCTCCATTGCCCCAACTGAGGACAACTTAACTTCTCTTAGTGTGCCGTGCTGTGTGTGCCACTGACCTGGCTCAAGACCTCACAGGGGCCATAGGAGTTCTCACACAGAGAAATTGGCATTCCTCCTTTTCTGAACCCTAACCCTCAATGAATCAACAGCACCCACTTATATTAAGGCAGTGCTTGCTCTCTGCCCCTTATGGAGCAGTTGTGGAGGTTTCTGAAAGGAGTCAATATACCAATGTGCTTAACCTTATTCCCCTTTTCAGGTTTCCTATGCTCGCCCAAGTTCAGCTTCTATCAGAGATGCAAACTTATATGTCAGTGGGCTTCCAAAAACCATGACCCAGAAGGAGCTGGAGCAGCTGTTTTCACAGTACGGGCGCATCATTACTTCTCGAATTCTTGTCGACCAGGTCACTGGTAAGTAGGCAGTGGTTCTGGACAGTCTTGTGCACCCTGACGGGCAGATTGTGAAATATTCTGTCTCCTCACACAGCAGTCTTGCCTCTAGAACACATCAAAGGTATATGTGGGCCAGAAAATGCAATTTTCTGCTGGAATTGTTCATAAATATGCATGGACAGAAATAGATTGTGGAGTGGAGTGAGCAGGTTTGAGTCATTTCCACCCTGAAGGTGCAGGTTTGAAGCCTGTTTCATGGCTTGTAATAAATTTATAGATGCTATAATCTTCATTTTCAAGCCTCTATGTGAAAAAAGCCCCTATCCCCCTTATAAACAATCTTATTTTTGTGAAAAGCAAAATTTACTGCAGCAGTATGCAGCTGGTTCTCTGAGCAAAGATGAGGCTGAATCCACTCTGGTAATTGCTGTGAAGGCAGTTTTCCAGGGCTCTGCTGTGCCGTAGAAGCATACGTAAGGGGATGAAATTTGAGTGGTAGCAATTTGTTTTATGCCCAATGTAACTTTTGACCAAATGAAATGAGAATAAGATGTTCATTAGAACTTTGTACATAAGGACCATTTTTTGCCAACATTGTTAGCTAATGGAAAGCTGTTGATATGGATTGGATTACAGATTTTTAAAATAAGATACACATAGATTTTTTTCTATTATAAAAGCAATACTTGCCCTTTTCAGAATATTTTAAAGCTGAAGAAACATGGAATGGAGGGAGCAGAAAGTTACCTGGGGTGCCTTATTTCCAAGCTACCCATATTGCAATATCGTGTATTACAATGTGTGAGTTTTTATTGTAGAGAAAGGAGCGGATTAACTCTAGAATAAAACCAGGCCACATTTTTAATCTTCAAGTGGAGATCAGTTCGGTTGTTGTGAATTTGAGCAGAGCAGTGTAGGCTTTTCCATTCTGTGCTGTTAATTGCCTTCACAGGAAGTGCTTTTCATAGACTTCTGGCGAGAAAAGCAGCAGTGTATACACTTCCTGGGGGAGTGGCCTGTAGATTGTGCTGCTGTGAGAAAGTCTGAGAGTGTATAAGACTGCATGTGCTGCAGTAACTACCCTGTAATCCTCCTGACACATTCTGCACATGGATATATTGCACACACTGTTTATTAATGGGGCAAAATAGAAACCCAAATGTAACAAATCAAACAGAATGTATTCTAAGCAACAGAATTAGCTTTTTGTTCATAGCATTAATTTTTTTTTAAAGAATTTAGTTCTTAATGAGAAATTGGTGGCTTGAGAGTAGACTTCCTATGTGACAGGAAAATCGTGTCTCTTCCCATTAATGATGGCCAGAGAGTGAAGGGTGATGGGTGAACATACTTAGTATTTCTTGAGTGTGCCTATCAGCAACCTGTTGAAACTTTGCTAGAACTACAAATTCTGGGGTCCTACCCTCAATGTACTCAATCCTGAGGATAGACATTTTACACTTCCCAGTCCCCCCACAACCCCCACCCCACACACACACCTTAAGTAGCCCCACCTGTGTGGATGCCATTTTTAAACCTGTGCTTTCCTAATGGAACAGCCAAGAATTTTAGTATTTTATTTACCTCTGCTCTGTGTGTACATGTTTGTTTTGTTACACCCTGCTCTTTCTTTTTTCTTTTTCTTCATCTTTTTTTTTGAAATTCAAGATCTCACTCTATGACCCAAGCTGCCAAGCTGGCGTCTCACACTTGTAGCAAACTTCTTCAGCCTGCTGAGTGATAGAAGTATTCGAGCTTCAATGTTCGCTCTCGATAGGAGCTTGTAGAGAGAGGCAAGGGAAAGAACTGACTACAAGTCAGTTCTTTATACTTACAACTTTCAAAAAGTGGAAAAAAGTGAAGCTCAGCAGCTTTGGTGTTCAGCCTTCAGGTGTTGACTGTGTACTGTGTGTGTGTGTGTGGCTTAAGTAGAAAATTGAAGTGACAGCGTATCAGATGAAGCATACATGGAGACAGCACCTTATCTACCTTAAAGTCTTTTTTTTTTTTTTTAAGATTTTATTTATTTATTTTATATATATGAGGAATACACTGCAGCTGTCTTCAGACCCACCAGAAGAGGGCATCAGATCCCATTACAGATGGTTGTGAGCCACCATGTGGTTGCTGGGAATTGAACTCATGACCTCTGGAAGAGCAGTCAGTGCTCTTAACCGCTGAGCCATCTCTCCAGCCCCCTTATCTACCTTAGAAAAGCCTGAGCCTTCTCTGGATTCAATCGTAAGGCAAACAGACCACCCATTTCTTTTTGAGAAGGTGCTCTAAGTTACGATGGTCTAGGTCTCCTCAGCAGCCCCTCCTTTCTTCATTGGTCCACTTTGAATTATCTATACTTTCCTACCTACTAGTCTAAAACGTGGTCCTACAAGAACCTGGCTGGTTGCCCAGAAGGCATTTCTCCACAGCTGCCTACTTTGTGTTGACCAGCTGTGATGATCTGCTCACCTGCCTATGTCAATTACATGAAATGAACTGAGATACATGGTGCAGTTTCAAATGTAAACCTGAAAAGGCCTTGTTCATGCCCTGTTTGCCATTGTTGTCAAAGAACAGAGAGAGAATGGCCTTCCATACTTAAGAGGAATGTTGGAGGAACCAGGAAGTTTACAGTTCTACTGATTTAACTTTAGTCCATGCTGCATTACTTCTGTAAGATAGCTAAAGGGAGGAACAGGGGAACTTCAAAGACTATGAAGACCCTCTTCAGATTCTGCTTTCTTGAGAGACCTTCATGCTGTATGATATGATTACACGAATGCATTACTTAGAATTTTATTTGAGCTATATATGCTCTCTAGTGTTTTTAGCAAATGCCTATTTTTGTTCTTATTCCAAGGAAGGGCCTGCCTGTATGATAGCATGATTCCATAAGTGGTACTTGGGCATTCAGATAGTGTTAGAGTGCCCAGGAGGCAAGGAGGAATGCAGGGGAAGAAAGCATGGGCTTATGTACTCTGTACTTTATCGGTTTCTTGACAAGCACATGATAGATAGTGAGACCTCACATTGTATAGGTTATTACATGCATTTTAAAAAGGTGGAAAATTGAGATTATAAGTTGAATTGCTAAGGTAAAATTTTCTTCATGATGTGATTTTTGTGGCAAATGTTGTATTTGGGTGAAAAGATGTTAATGAGAAGGAAAAATTAATTTATCCTTTCTTCTCTTCTTCCCCTCTCCTGCTCCCTCTTTCCCAAATCTTTACTTAAATCTACCTTAGGCATATCAAGGGGTGTAGGGTTTATTCGATTTGACAAGCGGATTGAGGCAGAAGAAGCTATCAAAGGCCTAAATGGCCAGAAACCTCCTGGTGCCACAGAGCCAATCACTGTAAAGTTTGCTAATAATCCAAGCCAAAAAACCAATCAGGCCATCCTTTCCCAGCTGTACCAGTCTCCAAACAGAAGGTACCCAGGACCGCTAGCTCAGCAGGCACAGCGTTTTAGGTAAGTCTGGTCTAGTTCTTGTGCCCAGCTACTAAACTGGAGGAGAATGTGCAGGTTTACTGTCAAGTAATTGTGTCAATAAGATCTCTGCCTTGAGTTTGTCTTTACTGGTGTTTTCTTTCTTTCTTTTTCTTTTTCCTTAATGGGCACAGAGAAAACATACTTGGGGAAAGAGCAACTTTTGTTGTTACTGAAAGTGAGGGCAATTAACTCTAAGAGCAGTTCTCCTCCAGGAGTGATTCTGCCTCCAAGAGACATTTGGCAAAGTGTAGAGTCATTTGTGATGGCATTATTTGGGTGGAGATGTGACTCACACCCAGTGGGTAGAGTCCAGGGATGCTGTTAAGCATCCTGAGGTACAGGAAACCCAGCAGCCACAGGTTACTGGGCCCAAAGAAAAATTCAAGAAAACCAGGCCTGCAGACTGAGGTCTGATGTGCAATTTTCTTTTTATTACTCTTTTCTTGTAAAGAATTTATTTTTGTGTTTGAGCTATCAAGTAGAGTTCTTTCAGTTAGCTTTGTTTTATAATATAGGCATTGTTAAAGATATATGACTGATATGAATGCCTTAAGTTTCTTCAAGTGGGTTCCTATTTCCCTTTGTTATGTCTTACAGTTTAGAGGTTGACATAGCTCTAATGGTTCAGAGAGGAAATCTATTAAAATTTCTAGGCCATGGTTTTTGCAACTGTGTCTCTTCTTCTTCCTTTCCCTTCTTACACTCCCCTCCTCTCTTCCTCTTCTTCCTCCTCCTCCTCCTTCTTTCTTTCTTTTCAGCTCTTTAAAAATTTAAAAGTCATTAGCTGCTGTGTTGTACTGAAAGTAGTGTCCGTCCGGATTCTGCCTCTGGGTGGTAATTCACTGATGCATCAACCCAAACCTAAAATCACTGTGTTACTGAGGTGCATAAATAGCCCAAGTTCTCAAGTTATCTAGTTGTTGAAAAAACAAGCAGACCAGGAGACATTCAGAGCATACGTATGTACTTTGTGTGAAAAAAGAGCGACTTGAGATTTAGTTAGGAACATTGAATGTCTGGTTTTATGAACAAGTCACCCAGTTTTTATTTACCACTCAGCCACATGATATGATATAGCATATTGTATCTAAGCTAATTTTTTATAAGTACATATAAATCTATATTCTTTCTTTTCTGAATAGTTGAGTACCAAAACACATAATTATAAACTTAGTAAGCTAGGGGAATTAACTTACATATTTTCTAGGCTTGGTCACATACATTTCCCCCCATTGGTATAATAGAGTATAGAAAAGAGAGGAAATTTTTTAAAAATCAACTTAAAATTTCTCCTTGTAAAAGCAGTTAAGTATTTTACTTAGGTATGAAAAGAAATTTCTGTTAATGCCAGGTTGAATACCTACTTAAGCTGGCAATCACTAAGAGAATGATACCATTGTCAAAGTCCATACTGATGAAGATGACCAGCTCCCTGGTTCATTGAGTTCAGCTGCTGTAATTTTGAGAGAAAAAACATTGAGGAAAACAAAATGTGTATCACCTTTGACCTTGGTGACAAGTAATGGCAACTGAATGAGAGGCAAGGCTCATGAGCTACTTGATTATTTCCTTCTGCAGAAAAAAGGCTCAGAGCACCCCTTTCCAGTGCTGCATGTATGCCTGCGCTAATGCCTCTTTTTCTAACTCTATTCACTTGTAAATGTTTCTGAATATAGTACAGTTGAACCCCAGTGACTTTCAGCTATGTTTCCTAGTCATCCTGTCCAGTTAGCTTTCCTTAGCTGTTAGTAGAAAGCCGTACTGCCTTGCATTGTTGCTTTAGAGTTTTCAATTAAAACCTTAGTAGTGTTGTTTGTTGGTTGCTATTTATTAGAAAAGTGCTCTTAGATTCTCAGGACTATGTCAGAGGACCCATAGGCAGCAGTAAGAGTCCTGGTCTCTGGCAGCATGTGTTGGATGTTGGGTACCACAGCATCTCACTCAATCTTCTGTCCCCTTTACATGCCTTTATTTTTGATAAGGTAAAGTTTTCCAAGGTTGATACCATGATTAAATTTAAAACCTTTTATCTTCTGTACATCCTATATTACAAAAAGTTTTAATAGTATGTATTATCATTACTTCTGAGATTCTATGGCCTTTACAGAGGGGGGAAAAACATTGTAGAAGAAGGGAATAAGGAAAACCCAGCATTAGTGAGGACGATTACTGTATGTGGAGGTTTGATCTTGGAGTCCCAGCTATTCTGGCTGCTGAGGCAGGAAGATCAGTTAAATTTCCTGCCAGGATTGTGAAGTGTTCTTCTTATTACACAAGGTTTGACATCAAGTAGCCCCTGAGATGTAGCTGCTACCAGCTTGTCAGAGGAAGGCAAAACGAAGCAATCAGGTTCTCAGCAGGGAAGAATTTTCTTTCCTAGGATTCATAAGTGTTCTCTCACTCACCTTATGCTCAGCCCCACCTCTGCTTTGTTTAAGGGTAAAATGTGAATTACCATGTGCTAGGGAATGTGTGTGATCTAGACTAGAAATGAGAGAAATGAATCTTCATTTTTACAGTGCAAGTATATCTTAATGTGTGACTGGTGCTTTTGAAAAGTATTTTTAATTTGGCAGTTAATTACCTTGAATTTCTTCTCATTTTATTAAATAGAAGTTGATCTTTGAGCTTATAAGACACTTTAGATAAGGACTTAAAAATTTTGTTGACATTTTGCACTTTTCTGTAGCTGAGGTGTTAATTCCTCAACAATTATGTATTCATAGTATTTATGTTTTAATGTCTTTGCTTTGAGTTTGCCACTTCCCAGCATGAATTTTAGAAAGTTCATTGTGTTATTTTATGTTTATGGTGGTACCTTGGCAGCTGACAGAGACAGAAGAATACAAGTTATAATAATGATGAAAGGACTTTCAGTATTCATGAAGATTAAAAAATAAAATAAAATTTTATGTAATAAGGATTAACTTTAAAAGTGGGCTTATGAGGTTTATGGCTCAGTCTATATTGATAATTAGAATTACTTAAACATGAACACTGATAATCTGATGGACTAGTCAAAATGTTTATAGTACACAAAATAAGGCAGAATATTTATTTGGATGAATGATGTAATTTCAGTCCCCTAAGAATATTCTTAGTACAGGATATCCAAATTAAATTATAAGCCAAAATTTCTCATTTATATGTGTGAAGTAAATTTAACTTTATTGAGTGTGACCTAGGCAATGGTCATGTGTCTGCTTCTGTGATTCTTTGTGCATTTTTAAACAGCCTCTGCAATCAGCACGGGTTGAGCTTCAGGGATGTTGCTAGTTGTGTTGGCTTGGTTTCATGTTGGAAGGCACAGATGAATACTTGTCCTCATTCATAGAAGATGTGATTGGATAAGGGAACATTGATGAGCTTATATTGGTTAGCTTTAAATTAACTGTTGCTCCATGCTTTGGAGAGGTTTGTTAACTTTTTTTATAGTGTACAAAATTATGTTTTCTTATTTGTTGTCTTTTTTACATATTATGTCTGACTTTAATTGATTTTTTACAATTTCCCTTCCCATATAGATTGCTTCCTAATCTTATCAGCTGAACAGCTTGAAAACTTGAAAATATTTTAGTTTCATGCAGTATTTCTAAACCTGCTTTGAAATGAAAGTGTTCTAGCTGATAGAACATCCTATTAAAAATGTTGCCTAGTAATAATCTGAGTTACATTATCCAGGGGATAGGAAACATTACTAAATGTCTTTGCTGTGCATTTGTGATATATGCACATGGTTTGTGCCTCTATAATCAGTGAATTTTAGACTCCGAATTCTAGTCAAATATAAAAACATATCAAATATAGTAGTATGCTAATGTAAAGTATCTTAGTACATAAGATTTTGGTTTAAGCAAGATTCATAAAGTGTTAACATTTATCACTTTGAATGTTTTGTTTTGACTTCGTGTAAGATACATTGAATTGACTTGGGTCTAGCTTCTTGATGTGGTTTCTGTGAGAATTAGAGGAAATAACTGGTTTGCCTCTTCTTAAATTCTTCACTGGATCATCGTCAACCCAATTTCCCTTCTCTTGGGAATCTTTCTATAAGTAAAGGATGCCTTAATTGAAGCTAAGGTTTTCTATCTTATCTTCCAGATCCATGTAATATGATACTTGTGCTTTAGATTATATCCCAGCTAAAGCTTGGGTGGGAGCAGACATTGGTCACTCTTTCAGGAAGGCTCAGACTTCCTCAGGACAGTATGTGATATGGTAGAGTGCATGCAGATACTGCTGCAGTCCAGAAGTTAAATATGATTTAAGAACATTCTGGCTTTAAGTAACACAATAACATTTACTCCCATGGGGGAGCACATCATCTGCCTGTTGCCCCAAGTTACTGCAGAGAGAGGCCGCTAGCCTGTGCTCCTCTTGAATGCAGTGTTTTTCAGTTTTAGGTGATCATGTATAAAAGTTGTCCTGAAGCTAAAGGACATGGAATAGGTATGACGGCTCTGGCAAGGGTAGCATGACATTGTCTCCTATAGCTACAGTTTACAATTTGCTGCCTGCTGATGGACAAAGGCGCTTTATGTTCATCTGAAGTACCCACTAGCTTCTTTAAATCCCAATGGGACATATAAATGTGTGGCAGCCAGAGCCAGGGAAATGGGGGTCAGCTCCTTGTTAGACAACTTCCATGCCTGGACTATTTCCTGGAACAGTATTCTGCTCCCTTGCTGATGGGGGAGGAGAAAAGGAGAGGTGTAGAAAATGTGGTTTAAATCCTCCAGGACTGAATTTTCCCTAAGATTGGGAAATGAATGAGAGTCAGGGGACCATATAAGACTCTACAATGAGACTCCAAGGCCCATTGAAGGTCTTCAGAGACCTAGTTGCAAAAGTCCCAGATGCCCTGATGGGATAAAATTGGGAACTCCCTCGGTGCTTATAACTCACTTCCTTGGCAGGGTTGGTTTCCATTCTATCTTAAAAACACATTTTAAGCAAATTCTATGTCTGGAGTTTCATTGCTCTTCTAAATGGGTAGAGGGAAATGCTACTTCTGAATTTTGTCCTTTCACCACTTTGAACAGAGACTTCAATATGTTCATGTGTCCCACAGGTGCTGTTTGTCAAATGCATTCCATAGCTATCATTCTAGTAATTTGATGAAATTTTCTGTATCAGATCACTTTTTGATTGGTGTTGCAAATTTGTGTTCATTTCTTCCTGATGTTTGTAACCTTGGTTTTTGTATATAAAGGCATGGCATCTTTACTCATCTTCACTCTGCAGAACAGAGTCCCCTGACATTCTGTACTCTTCGCACCTGCTCTGTGCTTTGTGTGTGCAAATATTCTCACCCAGTCAGCCTTCTGGGTAGTTTCCATCCTACATTAAGTGGTGGATGATAATTTTGGTAACCTTTGCTTTTACATAAACACCAGGTATGTGTTATAAAGCTGCAGTGCCTGGGCCAGTGGTCTGTGCTAAGTGCTGCCTTTGAGAAGATCGTGGAATGATATGCGGCAGACCCACATAGATGAAGGAAGATCTAGTGTCACTGTGATTGTTCTCTTGCCTTACACTTTGCATGAGAGCAACTCAACACTTCCTTTTCATTTTTTCAAAACACATAAATGCCCAGTGGAGACTAAGATTAGGGATATGCAGGGACAACATTTTTCCATATCTAAAAGGCCAGAAGGAACGCTTTGGCCTTTATAAATTGAGAGGAGTTGCTTTTCTCATGTGCTCTTTGGATTCGACACAAAAAGCTGATACCCACCCACTTCCCAAACTACTTAGCTTTTCACAGATACTAAAAGACAAAATAATTGTGCCTTACCTTTGACCTGGAGTTAAGGAGAGTGGGGAGCATTGCAGTTGGGTGGGTTATATGGCTATGCATTACACATGCCTGCTCCTCACGTGTAGTTTATTGGTAGATACTAGAAACTTGAGGCACCCATAATAGTCTTCCTGACACTGATATGGCAGAATGGCCCAAATTCTATACAGCCAAGTTTGTCCGTAAACAGTCTACTTGTACATCTTTATAAATCCACGTCTTTGATTTTAAAAGATCAAAACTCCTCTGAAGAACTAGCTCTGTGGGCTTAGGTTAGCTAGTTAATCCTTGTGTGCTTCAGTAGCCTCAGGAACCAGTGGAATTGTAAAAAGTAAAAGTGGGCTTCTGTAAAAGTACTGGTCAGTTCCAGTTTCACTTTTAGAACTTGCCTGGTGGGAAGTCAGATGTCAGCTGCTCGGCTCCTCCACATTCTGTTTCTGGCTGTTTACTCAGATGACCATGGCTTTTTTTTTCTTTCTTTCTTTCTTTTTTTTTTTTTGGTGCACTGACCTCATAGCCAGTGTTCTACAACAATGGGCACCCATTCTCTCAGGAATGGTAAAAGACCCAGTGTTTTGAAACAGCAAATATTTTTTTTTTTTCACAATTATCCCCATGGAAGGTGGCAGTAATGAGCCTAGCTTTCATGAACTGAAAGGGGAAATTAAACACTGAAGTTTGCTAAATGTGTGTTTTGCAGGTTGGACAATCTGCTCAATATGGCTTATGGAGTGAAGAGGTAATGACATAGGTTCATGATACCCATAATCCCTTCCCACAACGGATTGATTTCTTTGATTTGGGGAGCAATATTTCCACCCTCATAAACTTTTGTTGGGTTTTCTTTTGCATGAATAGCCTATTGTAAAGTTGCTTTTGAAGTGCCGTTGGGCTCGTGGAATAACTTTATACCACTGTATGCCACCCAGTCTTTTAAAAAGTCATTATTTCAGATTGCATTGCAACATTATAGCATGTTTCTGTTATGTGTTGGTTTTCTTCCCTCTCCATCCTCATGAAGCCAATTTTTAGATTTTTTTTTTTTGCCATTGTTTAATTTGTTGTTTGGTGCAGCAGATAATGGTCATTTCATAATCTATCAGTACCTGGATTGTTTGTCTATTACTGCAAGCCACAGATAGAGCCTCGGTTGATACATCAAGTAGCTGTATACATCTGTTGGGAAATCGGAATTGTTAAAATTTGGGAAAAGAGAAAAGAACTTAAACCCATTGCTGTAACCAATCTATGTTCCGTGTATGTGTGTGTGTGTATGTCTGTTTCCTGTTTTGTTTAGTAGGTTTTCGCCAATGACGATTGATGGAATGACCAGTCTGGCTGGAATAAATATTCCTGGGCACCCTGGAACAGGCTGGTGCATATTTGTGTACAACCTGGCCCCTGATGCAGATGAAAGTATCCTGTGGCAAATGTTTGGGCCTTTTGGAGCTGTCACCAACGTGAAGGTCATCCGTGACTTTAACACCAATAAGTGCAAAGGTTTTGGATTTGTGACTATGACAAACTATGATGAGGCTGCCATGGCGATAGCTAGCCTCAATGGATACCGTCTGGGAGACAGAGTACTGCAGGTCTCCTTTAAGACAAACAAAACGCACAAAGCCTAATGAGCTCTTGTCCTCAGTCCATTTATATATGAAAACTATACAACAAAAGCAAGTTAAGAGAAACTTTATACATTAGTAAATGTCTTTGTAAGTCAGTGTTGAGATGGGGATAAATGACTACTTAGCATCCTAAGAAATATGTGAGATTTTTTATTGCTAGTATTTGAATTAAAACTTCTTAAATATCTTTTATGTTTGAATATGGACAAGAGGTACAGGGTTTTTACCTGTCACATTGCATTCTATTGCCTTCTTTGAAGAAGGTGGACCTTTTAAAGTGTTTCAGCTAAGGGAAGACATTTCTTTTCTTTTTACATAACTGCCTTGAACCTGTGAGTAAGTACTGAGGCTTTGTGTTGTAGCCCTTCAGTTGGTTGTCTTTCCCCACCTCCTTCTCTTTCCTTCTCTTTCTCTTTCTTTTGTTTCTGTTTATTTTCTTTCCATTCTCTAATTAGCTTTGTGTTTGGTTTACATTTAAAGCATTGCTGTTATGTCTCAGAAAAGTATTTTGAAGTTTACATTTTTATTTATGAAGTTACAAACAGTATTTATTTTGTAATTCTGATTTGGGCTGGGGCAGGGGGGGCGACATTATAAACGCTTATTGTAAGAATACTGGAGAACTTTTCGTAAAGCAGTACCTTGCCAAAGAGATAAGAGCCTCTTTGATGTGGGTTTAAAAAAAGCATCTATTTTTATAAAAAAGAAAATTTGGAGAAACTTTTTACTGGTCCTGGAACAAATATTTTGACTTGAATACTTTGAGAAATCTCTTCATATGACACCTAGTGAGCTTTTAAAATTTACCAGGAAATTTGCAACGGTTGGAAAATTTAGAAAGATTTATGATGTAGAAAAATACTTTTGAGATCTTTGTATGAGAGGAATTGAGTCAGTGAGGGAACACTGCTGGTTTCATTTTCGTAATCACCAGTGGGGCGTCTGATCATCCTGGTTGTTATGTGATAGATGGCTCACATTGATTTGTGATTTTGAAACAAATAAAAAAAATTTACAAAAGAATATATAAGAGCAGGCAAGAAATTTAAATTACCAAGAGATGGGGGAAAATCTGTTCTTCCTAAAGAAATCCCTTCAGATAGAGCTCATGGTGTTTAGTGATGTACTTGCAGTATCGTTTGAAGAATTGTTTTGTCTTAAGGAAGATAAGATGTTGCACACGTTTGGATTGCAGCAAGTCAGCAAAGGCGACCTGAGTTGGATATATTTGAAGGTATTTTGAGAGTTACGTTTAAGGCTAACACCTGAGCTTTGTGTGATGTAAATAAGACCTTGTGTTTATGAACCTTTCAGCTAATTTTATTTTTTTCCCTTACATATCAAGTGATGTTCAGGTTTTGAATGTTTTGTATCAGTTTTTTTCTTTGTAAATGGCATTAACATTGTTACTTGAGGTCTTGCTTATTCACTTCTGTTGTCCTGAGGACTTGAATTTACAGTGCATCAGATTCGTTGGCTAATTCTGTCTGTAGATAGTCTAGCTTCAGCTGTTTATGGTGATGCTACATTTTCGTTTATAAATATGTTTGTGGTAAAAAAAAGAAAAACGAGTATAACCATAGGTTTTGAACAAATTTCCTTACATTTTTCATACAAAAATCATAAATATCTGTATGCTATTGAAATTTAACTTTGTATGATGCTTAAACCACTATTTGGGGAAATAATAAAATAAGTCTTTACCATGTATGAAAGAAATTTTAAAAAATACAAAATATTTTCTGATTAGCATCTAGCTTATAATAAATTTTCAAAAAAGCTGAAGGCAACTGTTGCCTTCATCAGGATGCACTGAGAACTATATAGTTACGTCCTGCGTTTTGTATAAACTGAGATGCTCATATGCTTCCCCTTAGAACAGGCAATGTGCTATGCATAACATAGTTGTACATTATCTTTGCAGTTGCTTTGAGTTTTATTTTTTATTATTTAAAATTGTAGTTATAAAAATTTTCAGTATAGTACAGTACATATACTGTGAGGCGCGTGCTAAAGTGAACAAGCGAGTTTTCATGCTGACCCACTCAATGCTATTCAGAACTCAATTGGCTTAGCACTTTCTCATATCCTTAGGTGCATTTAGATTGTCAGAGTTAACCTGCGTTTAAAAAAAAATAAAATAAAATACATGTATATATTTAAAAAAAATAAGGTTTCCCTTGTGGGAAAACAGCAGCTACACGCTTCTTTCCTGTACTACTGTAGCAAACCAAGGCATTGATGAGAAGGCATGCAAATTGTGCTTCACTTTACAGTGTTTATCAGAGCACTTAATAAAATGTAAGGCTGGTATTTATTTGAAGTTGTACAGTATGACTTAATTCACATCTGTTGGAATAGAAAATATATTCTGTTGAGTATTTAAGAGGCTGTACATGTTTTCTTTTGTGTTTGAATTCTTTGTGCTTTTTCATGTTCGGTACATCAATAAACAAAGTTGAAGGGAAAGAACTGTGGTGTATCTTTAAACATAATCTGGATTGTGGGGTACCTATGATCAGTCTAGTTAAAAAAAAATTAAAAAAACAAATAAATAAAACCTTGCTCTTTAATTAAAAGGGATGTTCTCAGAGCTCAAGTTGAAAGCTGTGCTATCTAAAGTAATCCAGAAGGCAAATTAACCAAAGGGAGAATGTGAAGGAAAGGAAAAAAAACAAAAAACAAAACACAACAACAAAACACCCAACCCCTAAAAGAAAAACAAAAACTGTGATGGAATACTTGTGATTAGTTAGCTTTCAAGTGCATTACTAGGTGACTTATAGAAACATGTACTTTCCTCAGCTAGTGGTACAGTCTGTTACTCCAACACCATTTAACCCTCAAGCATTTACAGGATTGGGAACTGCACACCCTGTGACTGGACCCAGTGCAGGAGCACTTGGGGAAGGCAACTTTATTCTGCTTCTGTCAGTAAGACTGCACCCACCAGAGATGGTGTTGTGTGACCCTTGTGTTGCATGGTTGCTACCTCATTAAGAGTTTTCTCTGGAACATAAAACTCACTTTCTGTTAGGTTAACAAAATTGTGAACTGTGCTAGCTCCTTCCGTGCTTCATTTACACATTTAACCACAACACATCCCCAGAAGGTAAACAGATGGAAAAACAGTTCTTGCTGTTCCTTTTGTCTGTCTGTCTGTCTGTCTGTCTGTCTGTCTCTTTGAGACCTGTCTCACAACATAATTCTCGCTAGCCTGGAACTCACAGAGATCTACCATCCTCCTGAGTGTCAGGAATAAAGATGAGTACCACTGTTCGTTTCTGTAAGAATTATACTTTTACAAAACTTCAGAAAGTATGTATGTTGAAGGGATTTTTTGTTTGTTTTTTTTTTATGTGTATTGGATGACTTTTTTGATTGCATTGATTTGTTGTATACATTTTGCTTTGGGTAAAAAACCATCTTCAAAGTATTTGTTCTGAATTTATGACCTAATAGCCTAGAGTGTCTGAGTGGCAAGGCTCTTTCTCTTCCCATAGCCCGCTATTAAACTAAACTCTCCACTCTGCCAACTTGAATTTCATGTTTTCACTTATGTGATGTTCCAACATACTTCCCACCCTTCTCTCCTCTCACATCCTCAGTATTTTGACTGGTGCCTGTGTCAGTGGTTCTTTTGCATTTGAACAGATAGGAAGAGAAAAGAAACCTGTAGAGGAGGGTTGTGAAGCTACTGGTGTATTTGAAGTTCTATTTTCCCCTTCAGATTCCTTTGCCTTGTGTGTTTGCAAATCATTTGAATTGTACTGCAACTTGCTGTGGAAGTGACTGACAGCAGCTCTTAATCTTACCACCGTTTTAAATTAATCTGATTTAAAGAAAAATGTTGGCAATTTCATCTTCCCTTTTAAAAACAAAAACGAATTACAAGAGTCTCCTCTTTATAAGATATTCAAAGTGGAGTGGAAATTTACAACCACTTTTTCAAAGTGTTACCTCAAAAACAAGAAAATGCAAATATCTCAACAGTAAATGCATAAGAATTGTAATCCCTGGGTTTTTAAATGTACTTTTTAGTGCATTATCTGCATATCACTTTAAAAATAGAATAAGAAGAAAGACAGATACTAGTTTCCATACTTACGTCTCTGTTATCATATTAGAATGTTGGACAGTAGAAAGAAACAGAAATACAGATAAAACCATAGCAATTTGGATAATGGGCATGTGAAAATCTGTCATTGCAGTGAATGCTCATTTCTGTAGTTTCTTTAGTCTTCCCCTGAAAAGTCACAGAGATTTTTTTCCATTCAAAGCAGATTAAAGTACATACCCCATTAATTCAGGCAGCTGATCAGTGCCAGATGGACCTTGTTGAAGTTAACTGTTGCCAAGTTCCATTTTATGCAATTAGCAGGTGTGTGTGTATGTGTGTCTGTGTGTCTACATACACATGGGTGTGTGCTTCTGCTGCCTGCTATACTGTGCCCTAGTTCTGTGAGAATGAGCAGGTGCTACTCTTCCCAGTGGCCATCGCCTAGAAGGGAGAAGGTAAGCTGCTAGGTCATGGGTATAGTGCCATCAGATACAGTCACTGAGCTAATGCTGTGGCTTATACAAACCCAGTCACTCTGTGCTCTGTTCATGCAGTTGCCAGTACATCCCTTTCTTTCAGTTGTCCAAGTCCTCTGTGAAACAAAAAGTTCTAACCCACTACATAACCCAATAGGTTGACAGAGAACTTTGGATCTTCATTTATAATTGTGTCTTATATAGAAGGACTGTTTAGAAATCACTCATGATGGTAAAATAGCCTGACTATGAAAACAATGTACTGTTTTTATTCAATGTTGACATAGGAGGACAAAATACATATCTTAGGCCTGAAATGTGGTATTAAAGTTATATTTAGTTTAAACAGCCAAAGGTGTAGGTTAGACCTAAAGTGATAGTACATGCAGAAACACTCATGGGTGTCAGACTTTCAAATATCTCTCATAGCCAGCCCCCTTCCAGGCATAAGTAGAACAGTTGTTTATGGTGATGTGATGTGTGGAAGGCATACCTCACTGCTGCCCAGTGGTCACCATTTGTAATTCAGAAGTATGACACATCACAGATGCACAGTGAAAGGTAAGAGCAGAGTCTCATGCACAAAATCCATGATTGCAATAAAGAGGACAATTAGTTTTCAGTGTGTGGGGGCCTTAGGAGTAGTATGATAAGAACATACTACTTGAAGTATGAAGAAGTGGTAGCAGTTGGCCAGGTCTTTCAAAGTAGCTAGAAGTTAAAAGATGTTGGGGGAGAGAGGATTCAAGAAGAAAACTGTGCCAACAGGGCATATATAGGTGAACATCTGCCTGCCCATAATGTTCTGGGAACATTAGTATCTTCACTTATAAACTGTGTGGCCTATGAGTCCCTTATACATTTGTTTGCATAGACTAGTTAAACTTCAGACTAACCTGAAATGTGAGACTATAAGGAAATAGGAAGTCCTTAAATAGTCAAACATTGCCATTGGAGACCATGCTACAATATAAAACACATAAACATTGACGCCTTGCCCCTTTATTCTCTTGTCTCTTTCCATTGTGACCTTGCGAGTATTTGGGGTGATAGATTATATTGATTTGGGGAATGTGCCAAAGTCACTACTGAGGACATTGCCTCCTTTTTGAGATGTGCATTTGAAATTGGTGTGCAGAGACACAACACACAACCAACATTTCCCTGGTAATCGCATGCTGTGCTTATCTACTGTCCAACTGTGCACCTTTCACACTAGACAATGTGATTCCTTCTTAGCACTGTTTGTTCCCTGGCCTTGTCTTCCCTCTTGAGAAAGAGCTACATAAAAGGCCACTTACATAGTCCTTCCCTGACCAAGGCTTGCAGCTTTGTTTATCTTGTAGGCCTCTTGGATTATTTTTGTAGTCACATCTGTTCTCTACCACCTAATTTCTCTATGTTTTCCTATAATCCTTTTTCTGTATAGCTATATGTGTTTTTCAGAACCAACCAGCCTATCTGTGGACCTCACTGAAGCTCTGATGACACCAGCTACTGCTTGCAAGTAACTTACTCTTTGGAATGAAGTGTGGTTGGTAAGGTAGCTGTGCAAGCTTTTTGTCGCTGGGGTGGTAAAGGTGCTGCACTGGCTATGAGAAATGGAGGGACTGTTACTCAGGTATCCAGTAGATGAAGCGCTTTGGTTTCTTGGACTCTGAATTAATGCCAGCATATAAGGAAATATTGAGAACACTGTATCAGGAATTAACCCCACACTTTTACATGCATGTTATAGATCCTCTCCTTTTTCAAAGGGTAATTTTGCAAACATAGATAGTAATAATGAATAATATAGGTGCTCATACTCCAAATGTCCAAGTCCTATCAGAAAGAAAACGACTGTTGCCTTAAATTGAACCAGAAATTAAGAGGTTTCCTATAATAAATATTATTTAGTAAAATTCCACCTCAAGAATGATTGTTGCTGTGTGTTTCCTTCCTACACAGTGAACTGCATGTAACATTCTCTTTCTAATGTTGTTCCTTAAGAAGTACCCTTTTATGCCTAGACATTGTATGAAAATATGAAACCCTCCTCAGGTAAATTACAGATTATGTTTCTGTATTAAGATTACATGCCTCTGAGTACTAGATAAGGCAGTAATAACACACACACACACACACACCCCAACTCCTTAAAACCAGCACATTGAAAACTTTCTATAAGTTTATCCGGAGCCTTAAGGGATATGGTTTTGTTTTTGCCTTAGTTGTAGTGTATTTTCAAAGTTGTTTTCCACTTTGTTTTTTCATTCTATTGGTCTCTGTCCTAAAGGAAATCCTACTTTGCCACACAGTCAATACTCTACTGTGGCACAGGATTTGGGAAACTTTAAAATGCATGCTTTACATTGAATTGCCATTATTTCACTAAAAGCACATCAAGTGCCCACTCTGTACCAGTCACAGGCTGTTTCTAGACTGGAGATTTAATTTATATTTTTCACTCTTGTGAGCTAGAAGATCCTTGAGGGAGCTCCTTTAGTATCTTGTTTTGCAGATAAGTGAGTCAGGTCTCACTTGAGAGAGACTTGGCCCTGGAACTCAGCTCCCAGCTTCTGTAATCTCGCCTTTCTTTATCACTCAGGCACTAAAACAAAGTAGAATTGGTTTCTGGTGAAGTGCCCTGCAGAATCAAATTGTTGTCACCTTGAGATAGGTGTGGCATCTAGAAGTAGAACAGAGGTGAGTATGGGTACACATTTATATTATTTATGATGTATTTGGTACATTTTACTTCAGAATCATGTTTTGTCTCCTTTGTTTTTCAAGTTGTGGCTGTGTATGTAATCTTTTCCATATACTTTTTCAAAGACTCTTTTTTTTCTTTGATAGAATGTTTTTACTTTTACATTACTATTCTTTAGCACAGTGGTTCTCAACCTTCCTGACACAGCAACTCTTCAATCTAGTTCCTCGTGTTAGGGTGACCCCCCCCCACCATAAAATTATTTTTGTTGCTACTTCATAACTCTAATTTTGCTACTGTCATCCATGATAATATAAATATCTAGTGAGTAGGATATCTGATATTTTCAAAGTTGTTTGAAAATAGTATTTGGCAGCCCTTCCCCTGCAAGTAGGGGTTATGAGGTACAGGTTGAGGACCAGTGCTTTAGCATAAGAAAACATAAACTAGTACATGTTGATTTAAGACAGATCTAATGAAAGCTGCTTTGGTTTTTCTTATTGTATTTATTGCTACTTAACATTAGTTCAGAAAGAAATGAAAATCAAGAATTCTGCATAGTTTCCCATTAGTGTATTCCCCTAGATTTGTGTGAATGGGCTGAAGACAAATTGAAAATCCAAAACTGGAGTTCTCACTCCAAAGTAAAACTTATCATGGCAATTTCTAAATGCTTGCCCCAGTACTCAGTTGGCAGTTTGATTGTAGTGTTCTGTGTAGCAGGGTCCTGGATGAGACAAGGAAGAAGCTGCAGCCTTAGAGAACAGATACATATCCCAGTACCAATAAGTCAACTAAGAAAATGCTTTCTTCCCTAATGGGGGCCAGGAAGAGGATGTCTGGGAAGCCAATTGTAGGTGAGTACATTTTTTTCTCCTCTTTTTCCCATGTCTCTGATTGCAGTGATCTTTCCTCTTGCTAGGGTCTGTATAAATACTGGCTCCTTATTGAATGTGCTCAGACAAGTAGCTGATGGAGAAGAGCACTTTTAAAAGGATTGATGAGCTTAAAAGACACTCGTTAGAGTGCACCTGGATCTTGCCATGGCATCACAGGCGAAGCATCAGCAGCTCTCTGGAAAGCATGGCAGCCTTTTTTCACCTCTTTCTTAACAATGAGACGTAGATTGGGCCTGCTCTCTATTCAAGCATCGTTATGAGTAAATGTCTATTTTTACGATAGAGCTGCACGTTAAAAATAGCTCCAATCAGTGTGACTCTTTTCCCCCATATGTTAAAAAGTTATACACGAGTTAAAATATCTCAGATTGCTTAAATTCCTTCAAACGCAAAGCGCATTCCACTTCAAGGAATGCTGGACTGAGTTAGAGGGGAGGATTAAATACAATATATGTACTACACACATGGAGGTGGGAGGGTGGGGGAGTACCTCCTCAACTCTTTGCTGGTTATTTGGTTTGAGACTTCCCAGTAGCAAAGCTTCTAAACTAAATTTGAAATTTCTGACTGTTAAAAAATTCATTAATATTTGGCGGGCACAGTCTTCTTCCTGGAGCGATTGTTTATTTTTGTTGCTGAGAGCAATTAGCTAGAATAGTCACAGTTGCAGCTGTTAGATACTATAAGCTCCAGTGGAGAGCACAAAGGCCTTATGCACATTTAGAGTCTGTATTTGGATTGTTTAATAATGGGCGATTCTTCTGGAGTCTACTGTGTTAGCAAATTTGATTGGGTGATCCTAAGCCAAATTGAGTGTGCAGTGGGATCATCAGCATGCTGTGTTGATCAGAGTCGCGTCAACACCTTGCTGGTACATGGAAGCCAAGATGGCTGGGACTGCTCTGTGTCCCCGTATCTTTCTGTCTGCATCCTTTCCAGGCAACCCTGGATGTGATTCATCAAAACATTATTCTGTTCTTTAAGGGAGTATTTCCTTACGTGTTTACTTCTTGACTTGTCGGAGCTTTCATGAGGTAGCCTGCATGTGCAGCCATGAGAAAGATTTTCATACTGTCTGGTGCCCATTAATTTGTCTTTTTCTAAAGTAGCTTACTAGAGAATCTTGGCTCCAGTTTAATGCCTGACACTATAAAAGCAGCAGCCCAAATGGAGTGATTGTTTGCTATTTTAATAGTGTCTGCATGCTTGTCTTTATTCATATGGAGGGAAGAGTGTCTACCTACTTCATAATCATAATGCTTTAGAATTCATACTATTCTCTTAATCTACATTTACTTTCTTGGCTCTCATGGTCCACTGTGAAGCAGGGAATTTTGCATAACCCCCTTAGAGTTGATGACTGGCCAGGCACCTGCATATTTTCTGTACTGCAGCCATTTGATCTTCGTAGACTGTGTATCTTTCTTACTGCTGACTACAGTATCTTGAAGGACTCAAGTTTAGATTATAAGCTGGTAGAAACTGCTGTTAGGTGCAAAGCTAGTTTAGTAGTGTATTCATAGAGGAGAATCAGGGTAGTTCAGCCTTTTGGTGGGGGTACCACTGGGGGAATTTTGAAAGGTTTTGGTGATTATATTCCAAATGAGAATCTTAGGTGAATACTGAAACCTTGTTTCCTGCTAGCTACCCCAAGCCAATTCAAAGTCATCAGATTGTTAGACACTTAAATGTAGGTATTTTTAGAACAGCCTTTCAAATGGCAGTTGATTGACCAGATGACAATCTTTTTGATCAGCCAGATTGGATCCCTTACGAGTCAGGTGGAGTAGTTCTCTAATCAACCTCTCTCCAATAATACCTTTCATATACTTGGGAGGTCTGAACACTGGTGAATGGAAATTTCATCTAGTTATTTTAATGAAGTTTTCTTTCCTGCAAATTGTTTCTTTTTAGATGACTTTATACTTAAATGTTATCATAGTCTCTTACAGTATTCATATTCAAAATCATTCACATAAACGTTTCATCAGTGTGCAGTATTTTCTTCCCTTATCCCTTCTGAGTGATAATATATGTAGTGATATGACCTGCATATGGGTGACCTACGCTTATGGTGTGTATATGCATGTTTGCAGGTGAGTGCATACATGTGTGTGTACATGCATCTAGAGCCCAGAGGCTGATGTTAGAGATTTCCTCTGTCACTCTCCACATTGTTTTCTGAGGCAGGGTCTTTTGCAAATCAAAGAGCTTCCTCACCCAGCTTGTTTGTGGGTTGTTGTATGGCTTGTACTTGATCTACTAAGCCATCTCTATAGTCCCATCTTGATGGATTTCTTATTTCTTCAGGCTCTAAAAATGTCTTGGAAACTAAAAAAATTTGCTTAAGCATCAGAAACATTAGGCTTGAATAATGCATATTAGTCATTTTGTATATTGAGATTTGGCTATTTCAGATTGTGATATTGATGATAACATCCTAAAAATAAATTAGTCAAGGACTCAGTAGTCCACATCATCTAAGTTGAAGTGCACACTCCTGCATGGATAAGAGTGTTTTTTTAAATGAACTACACAGTATTTGGGGACAGCATTGATTACTTACTACCACTGCCCCAGGGGCTTCAGCATCATGTGACCTTAGTTTTCAAATTCGATTGCTAATAACTATAATAGTATACAGAATAAAAGCACGAATTTCTGTTCCCTAAGATCCTGTTACCCTAAATATTATTTGTGGATCAACAGCATTCAGGCCACACAAGAACTAATTAAAAACTAAGTACTTTGACAGGCCCACAAGTGTATATGAAAATCTCTACTTCCCCAGTTTTTAGGTGGTCTATGTACTCACAAAAATTTGAGAAATACTCAAAAGACAGTGTGGTGGTTCTCAAGCTTGAATAAACTTGCTAGAACAAAGAGCCCTGGATCTAGATAATGGCTTTGAGGTTTGGGAAGGATACACATTCTGGGAGATATCCTTCCTCTGGACATTTTGTAGCATGTGTTGGGCTGCCCCTAGAGCCAAGGTATTCCAACTATCATTTGGACAGTTGAGTTCAACGAGATTAAGGTCTTTATGTCCAGATCTGGATCTTTTCATGAAGGTCTAAGGATGGAGCTTGGGAAGCTTACAAAGACTAGGGTGATGCAAAGTGTCTATAGTCATTAGGGGAAGTGCTGATCTATAGGAAGATTAAATAGGACAGGGCAATGGCATCTGAACAGTTTCCAACGAGCTTTTTAATGGGTTGACCAGAGTCTTCGCTTATTTTATCTATCAAAAAGAAAAAAAATGCACATCTCAGCTTTTCTAAGATTCCACTTTCTTCTAAGAAGAAACTCATATAACTTCTCATCCCTCCCCCTGCCAAACACTGAAGAGCAAACACAGCCCAGAACTCAGGAGCTGACACAGCCATCCTCCTTTCCCTTTTTAAGTTGATTTAGAACAGTTCTTGGCAGCTGGCTTGGCTGCCTCCTGCTTTGCCTTTAGGCATTTTTGTGTGTCCAACCATTGAGAATGTAGCTACCTTTGAGGCGTTTGAACAGTCTGCTGATCAACGCCATTAGAAGTACAGGCTTCCTGACACCATTCCTATTTCCTTGGAAGGCTATATAGGGAATAAATTCTGGATGGATATTTAATGGGGATTTACATGTGTTCATGTCAACATGAAATTCTTTAGGTTAAAATACATTTTTTTATTTGTATTGGGAAAATATTAACAGAAGAACTGGAAAATTCACATTAATTTTTTTCCAATGTTCCTCCCATAACATCAAAACTATTATTTTTCTTTTGCGTTGGCATTGCATAAGTGATGTGTTTAATGGAAAACAAAACAACAGAAAACCTCTTCTCTATTTGTAGTAGGCACAATATTAATAACTTTTGTTCTTTGAAAAAACTTGGGTGCATGAGATAGGGCATTTTGCCTTTAATTTTCAGATAAGAATTTAAGAAAAAGGTACTCATTCATAGATGTACAGAGTACCTACTAAGATGTGACAGGCATGGGTTTTTTGTTTTGTTTTTAATTCCTAATAAATGTATTTTGTTTCAGTTTATATAACTGTGTTTTCTTTAGGACAATAGTCAAGATAAAGTTATAAGAATATTTTCTGAAAAGCATGACCTGGAATTTCTGGATTGTTTTGCTCATTTTAGGGGTGTGTGTGTGTGCACACACGCATGCATAGGCATGCACCATAAGTCTGGAAGTGTTAGTTTTAGAGCCATTTCTTCACTAAATATCCTCTTTTTTCTGTATTCTTTGAAATTTTCATAATTCTATTTTGATCATATTTACCCCCATCTCCTCCCAAATCTTTGTGCTTCATTTTTTAGAAACTCAATCAAGTCCAGTTTGTGTTCCCTATATGTAACCATCCGCTAAATCACAGTCAAGTTACCAGGGGCTTCTTTTATCTTAGGCCTCTGTGAAGCCCCTCAGAATAAGGTGTGGTATTCCACTCTATATAGCTTAGGAAACAAGAAGGTCACTTACTTGCAGAGCTGTATTTGAAATTTGAGTTTTAAATATAGGCTGCCCAAACCATTCTCAATATGAAAATGCAGACACTTGGCACAGTGATGCATACCTGTAATGCTAGCACATGGGAGATTAAGGCAAGAGAGAGTAGAGACAAACCTGAGCTATAGACAGAACCTCTCAGAGAAAGGAGTTAATGAAAGAGTGAGAATTCTGAATGCCATGTGAAATAGACAGATGAAGTTGCTAATGGCATACTTAGAGGTGGTATGGAGGTACAAAGCTGGTGAGTGCCAGGGTGTGGGGTGGTCCCACTTGTTCCTTCCAGCACGGTGTGCTTCCTTATCCCTGACCAAACAGTTTGTTCAAAGTGTGTTTGAAAGAAACTGGAAAGGAGACGAATTAGCTTATCTGAGGGTGTTAATGTTTCATAAAAAGGGTTGTGGATACAGCAGCCCACCCTTGTTTCCTTCTGCTTCCTTACCCACTCATCCTTTGAAAATGGACAGCAGGAAGCTATGTGGAGACTGAGGACCACCTACGAATAGTTGGATTCTAATCTAATGATAATCAAAATCCATCTCTTCAAAGCTTAATTGTTAGAGGTATAAATATTTTAAGGCTCTGCCTGTTCTAAAGTTAAATATTCTTCCCAGGAGCTGGATTGATTAATCAGGTTGTGCTCATTATAAAGGATCTGTTGGCTTATGTTGCAGCTTCATGTTTGTATCATTAATTTTTGGTTGCATTGAGCAGGAGGTTTCAGTTACCACTGAGGAATTTCTAGCCTTTTTGTTCTGGAGACCTTCGGAGTCTAAAGGTTGGATCAGGTTTGAATTCTGTGGCCCAATTGCCGCGGGCATGCTCTTTTCTTTCTAGGGGGTGACATTGCTTTTGTGGTGACCTGATGTTCTTGAATTTCTGATTCTGTCCGGTTATGTAGGGGACTGTTCTTCCTGTCTGGTCTACCCAGGCCTTGGGAAGTGATTTGTCAACCCTTGCCCTAGAGCCTGCTGGAGAGAGTTGGCAAACTCTCCTGCCCTGCTGTGAATCCCTCAGGCTTGTGAGGGAGGACAGATGGTAGGGCTAAGCTCGGAGCCACCCTTCTACGTAATGATGAAAAATGACCAGCCTCCTGGTAAATGGAAATCAGGACCCAAGCAACTTTGAATTCTGGTAGATGACTTTGAAATTAACCCAGAGTGAAGGAAGAAGTTGTTTGTTTGTTTTTTTTTTTAAATTAACAGTCTGCCCTTGTTATGTTTTGCACTTGAATATAGGAAAGGTTTTCTCCATGTATACTCACCCAGGTAGGTACATACTATACTTGGACTGCTAAGCCCAGGAGGTAGTCCTGTGTGTTCTTTGGGGTATAAGTAATGTCTGTAAATGCCAGGGATGCATGTCAGGTTCCAAGAAGGATGTAAAATTGTCCTCTGTGGGACATGAGCATCATAAGGTTCACTGTCCACACAGCCCTCCCTAGGCTTGCCTGCCTCCCCCATTACTCTTACTAAAGCCGTGGTACTTGTCAGTCCATGCCTCCAGGCTCCTGTGTCTGGAGTTAATAGTATCATTCAGTCTGTATTTTAGCCAGTTAGTTGTGCGAGTCAGTGATGGTCTCTGTTTACATCAGCTCCTTGTGCTGTCTCCATGAAGCATGATATTGGGGCTCTTGTATCTCCCATCTTCTCCATTATTCCTATCCTTAAGGTGTCCATTTGTACTCCAGGACCATGGACACAAAGGCAGTCCATCTGTGGAGTATAGCATTCTGGCTTCATCTCTGCTCTACACATCTTGCCTCACCCTTGAGTTATTTGATTAAGGTTTATAACTTCTATAGGCACCCATTTTTTTTTCTCCTATAAGAATGACGCTTACCTCAAAGTGTGGATGAAACTGTTAGCATAATTCCTGGTACTAGGTACATGATCAAAAGATGTTAACTGTTAGGATGAAATGTAGCATAGGAGATAAGAGTTATGGCTGCTCTTCCAGAGGACTTGGGTTTGATTCCTAGCATACACATGGTGGCTCACTGCCATCTCTTAACTCCAGTCCCAGTGGATCCAGTGCCCTCTTCGGGCCTCCTCAAGCACTAGGAATAGACGTGGTTCATAGACACACATGTGAACAAAACACCCACACACATAAAATTTTTTAAATAATTGAAAAATATGCTTGCTAAGTGAATAAATCTCTTTGCTGACAGAGCAAAAGAAAATAAAATGGTAACCCTATGACTACCATCGTCTTGGTCCTGACCACTGGAGGTTGTGTTGAGTTCAATAGACAGTGACATTACAAGATGTAAGGCTTTCCTTTGCTTGGAGCTTTACTGTGAGCATAAGCAATATTTACAAACCTGAGGCTGTCTGCTTGTCTGGGAGTGAAGAATTTGGTCTACGAAAGGGTCTCAAGTTATTGGAGGATTGTTATACTAGGATTAAAATCAGATGTGTCTGATAATGTTCCTAAGTAGCACACTTTTTAACTGTTACCAACTAATTATAAACAGAAAGGGACCTTTCTGGAAGACTGTTGGTAAAATCAAAAAATGAGCATGCTCCATCTCCTTTTGTCTTGTTTCAACAGAGTCTCACAGCAACCCAGGCTGATCTTGAGTAAGCTGTGTAGCTTCGGCTAGCTTCAAACATCTGGTGATCCTTTCTGCCTCAGCCTCCCAAGTCCAAGAGTATGGGCCTGAGCCATTGCACCCAGCTTCAGGTCACAATCTTTTGACCATATCTTTCCTACTTTGATGACAAAGGCCATCTGGGTTCTCCCTTGCCAGCACCAGTACTTAGAGAAGGTAACCAGAGATGGTCTTTGGTCTCTGGACTGTTCCTGATGCTCAGTGCCCTACTGCTCCTTTTCAGAAAAGAGTAAAAAAGTAATTATTAAGAAAACTTCCCCACCATTCCTGCTGCGGCTTCCTCTGACAGGCAAGTTCTTAAACAAGCATCTTGATATTTCAGCAGATGGTGCCGGGGTTTGTTAACGCAGCCTGCGGTATTCCCAGTTCGATCCTGCGTTTCTAGATTCTTTGTAATTAGCTCACAACATGGGTGAAAGTGAGCTCAGTGTAATCTAAACCCAGGGAGCTTGGAAAAAGCAACATCTGGCAGAGGAGGCAGGGCAGTTTTGCATTGCTTTCAGGGGAGTGGCCCCAGAGGTAAGCTTCATGAGATTAACAGCAATGAGAAGTCATTGCAGCTGGGTTCTGTATTCTGCCCTGGCCACCCATTTGCTTCCAGGAACAATGCAACTAAGTATTGGCTTTCATTTATAAAGCCCTTTGTCCTTTTGTCCTCAGCCTAGTCTCACGAAAATCAAATCTTACTTCCTGCTGAATACTGTGTTCAGTCTCCTTGTGATGGTTAATTTAGTTTGTCAGCTTAAGCTATGCCTGGGACATCATTAAGCAGACCTTTGGGGATTTCTTAACTGAAGGGGGAAAGCACATTTTGAATATGGGTGGCATTGTCTCTGGGCAGAGGTCCCATCTCTGGAGAGGGAAAAGGAGAACTCAAGCTGAGTTGAAAACAGACTGTACCTTTCTCTGCTTCCTGACCTATCCCTCCGCAGTGAGCTGCACCTTCTCCAATCTATAATCTAAAGAAGTCTTTCCTCCCACAGTTGCTTTTAGGTATTCCATTGCAGCAGAGAACAAAGCAGTGGATAAAGTCCTTTTCGTTATGTATGATTAGAATTCCTATATGGAAGATTACTCTCATTTTAGAAAAAAAAAATACAGAACCGAGGTTTTATAAGCAAATAGCATTTGTGAGTTAAGTTGTGAGTCTAGATGTAAGTAATCAAGGGGCTTTAGCACGTTTAGTTAACTACAATACTGTTCCTAGTGTTATAGCAACTGATACTTTCTTTGAGGAAGAGACTGTTTACAATCCACTGGATACTGGTGGGTATGTAAGCGATCCCTAGTGGATTGATAGGATACAGCATCATCTGTAGAGGCCTCCAGTTATCTGAAGTAGTGAGGTCTTTCCTCATGATATGGGGCCTGGGAGAGCCAGTGCTGGACAGCCATATGTTCACAACAGATCCCATTCAAGGTTTTGGGATCCAAATAGGAATTCTAGTATCTCCAATTAGTGGGAGAGTGGGTGTAGAATGTAATCTTTCTAAACTGGATTTTTCTTTCTCTCTAAGAGCATGATACAGAAGAAAGTTGAGAGAGATATTTTTGTGTTGTTTTCTCTGGTACACCTTTGTGTGTGCTCCTAATAGCAACTGTTTTCTTAGTAGGCACGTCACTCCGTATTGATTGTTAAGTTCACATTAAGGAGTCGTTGTAAATCACTATAAAAAAATGGTTAAATGACTTATACATTTCCACCCAACTCCCACAGTGATGCTACAAGGAGCTTGGTTATTTTGTTTTATAGACAAGGAATCTGAGATTACCCCGGGAGTAAATAGTGGAATGGGGGTTTCACACCATGTCCATAACACTTCAGAAGTCTCTTGATTGAGACTAAATGAAAAGAGTCTGTCAGCATTTGCTTCCCTTACTGCCTCTGCTTCTGGTTGTCTAACTTTCCCCCTATGTATAATCTTAATTTTATCTCTTTCCTATTTATGTGCCAGTATTCCATGCTGTGAAGTATTAGTAATGGAATAGAGGAAAATCTCAGACCAGAGCTCTAATTAACACTGTAAATTTATGGTCTGTTGTTCAGGGGAAAACACCCTTTGGCATAACAAGAACAGGATATCAAAGATGAGTTGGGAGGGTTAAGGATAGGAGCCCTGCTGCCCCAAGTGGAGGAAGGAAGGTTGCTGTTTAGCAGGCTGACAGGAAAGGCCTGCTCCTGCTGTGTACATGGATGACTATCAAGGTTGTTTCCTACCCCCAGGAAATAGTGTCAGGAAAGTGAGGGAGTTCTCTGAAAATGGGTCCCTAAGTAAGGGGCTCATTGACCTGGTGCTTACACCTAACACCATCTGAGTTTCCTGTCTCAGGGGCCAACATGGAAAGCTGTATTCATGTGTCTGTAGTAAAGAACCAAAGCTTGGGCACTGGGACCCAGGATTCCCTTCCTGAATGCTAGACAAAGTTCCTCCTAAGGAATCCTCATTGGCCAGATGGACCAGGGACGAATTTCCAAAATTAGAGCTGCACAGAGAATTCTCTCTTGTGGACTAATTCTTCTCCCCCTCTCTGAGGACCATCTGTCTCAGGGGCACAAGAAAAAAATAGGCATCTGTTCAGATCTGTGGGGTTGGTGCCTGGACCTGTTCCTAGCTTCCAAGCAGAGGGCTGAGACATCTTTGGACCAACCCCCAAATTTTAAAGTACCGTGGCTTTCAGGTAGGAGTTGTAGAATCAATACAAAAATAATTTGGGTGTGAGTGGGCTAAGGAGGTGTCTCAGAGAGTGAAGTACTTGCTATGCAAATGGGAGGAACTACATGTAGCATGCCATGGTGACGTGCATCTGTAATCCCAGTGGTGGTGTCGAAGTGAGGTGCCAAAATGGGGCAGGGTGATCATTGTGACTCTCTGGCTAGCCCCAATAATTAAATCAGAGAGATACAGATCCAGTGAGAGGTTTTGTCTGAAAAATAGGACACCAGACATCGGCCTTACATGTATCCACATGAAACCACTCCATACCCAACATACACATGAACATTTATACACTTAAGCACTACACATATAGACACAAACATTATTCTTTTAAGAACCTGGTTTTATAGAACAAAGCATGTGATCTACTGTTCTAGAGCCAAAGCTAAAGTACTTTCTATAAAGAAATAGTATTTTCGGCTCTGTGGCAATATAATTTGTGCCACAACTACTCAGCTGTTCTGCTCTTACTCAGAAGTACATCTCTGTGGATAATAAGTATAAGTAAGTAATATGGCTGTATTCCAATAGAACTTTATTGATAAAATGGTAATGATTGGCAGAATTTGATCTGCAGGCCATAGTTTGTAGCTTGAGACTACAAGTATTCAGTATATGTGGGAGATTTTTCCCATCTAAAAATTACTATTCATATAATATATTGACACATCAGCTGATGTCAAGTCTATATTCCTTAAACTTTAAACATGTATATAGTATATTGTGTATGTGAGTGTGCAGGCTTGCAGCTGTGCATGGCAGGTGTAGAAGTGGGAGGAGTCACTTTTCTAATCTCAGGTCAGCAGGTTTATGGCAAGCACCTTTGCCTCTTTGAAAGCCTGCCTGTTCTATCCCTTGGTTTTAAAGGTTGTGCTTAAGTGATTGCCCTCCTCCACCCCGGCACTTTCTGTTTCTTCTCAGGCCTGCTTATTTGAAACTCAGATTTCAAGGTGATGTCCAATGTAGCACCAGGTCCCTTTAAATATCAATCAGAACCATCTAGATATAATGTTTAAAACCAAGCATGACTAGCTCAGTCTTGGGACATTGCTGAGTGTGCTGAGTGAAGAAGGAGTTAATAGTGTTGAATAGACTGTACTTTCCTTCTAGGCTTTTCCCTATGTGGGTTGGAGTTAGTTGTTCAGCATGAAACTAACAACTTCCTTCCAGAGATGCTGTGGGTGGCTCAGCATATCACAGCTCAGGGATGGATTTAGGCCCAGTACCTTTGTTCCCTTTCTTGGTTTGGCTCTGAAAGAGGATGTATTGAGAGGGAATAGCTGCAGATGTGAAGACCCTAAAATTATTGCAGTTACGACAGAGCTGATGCTTCCTGTTTCTTGGTGGGCTTAATTAAATTCTTTATCTCCAGACTCATGGTTAACAGTCTCGGAGAATGGATTAAAAGTTGTTTACATTACAAGCTAGAGTATGACTGTCAATCAGATATTCTACATGATTTCAGTTCATTTTCTGTTCCGTTCTCTGTGGGGAAGGGTAGTAATTGTGCCCATTTGACAGTTCTACTTTTGCTAGTCAACAAAACTGGCAATGTTTTGTTAAGTCCACTATGAGCCTTTTTCTTTGTGACCAAGGATATGGGGAAAGAGGAGGTACTTTTTGTTGTTGTTGTTTTTGTTATTGTTGTTGTTGGAGGATGATTAAAAAATAATGTTAATTAACATTTCGACATCAGTACCTTCAGTCAGTGAGTCAAAAAATCCATCAATTGTCTCTACTCCACTTAAATATTTCAGTATTGGACACATCAAATGCCAACAGTATCTTTATGCATCAGAGAATTTGTGTTTGCTAGAAGTCACTGCTAGGCAACAAGGAGAAGAATGAGTGAAAAATGAAGAGCAACAACTCCTGTCCATCCAGTGAGCTCCAAGCCTCTGGGCAGCAATTGGTAATTAATAGGAATTATGTAGAAGTCACATGAAAATAGTAATTAGAATAATTGCCTCTGATCCTCTCAGGCTGTATTGTATTTATTCTCTTACCATATTTCATATTGATAGAAGTGTATGAAGTGTCCTACAAAGGACCAGCAGCCAGGACCTCTATCCAAGAACAAAGGAGGAGAGTAGAAAATATTATTTATGTAGGTTTTGTTTTTGTTTTTGTTTTTTTGTGTGTGTGTTCAGAATTTGAAGATTCTTCCTACTATAGTGTTATTCAGGATTGAAAAAATGTGTGTGTGTGTGTGTGTGTGTACATGTATGTGTGTATGTATATATAAAATAAAAATTAGTCAATTTATTTACAACTATGCAAATAAAGCAACATTTTCTGCTCACAGGAAATGGTCATCTTTTCATGCTCCCTAAGCATAAAAAATCTTATTGAAAGATGTAATAAATTCCTCACTAATCTCTTAAGAGGAAAAGAAACATAGTCAGGAATGACTTGTCCACGTGGGCTGATGAGGACAAGTCTGTCAGGGTGCTAGGGAGGACGAAGGGAATCTCCTAACTTAGACATAATGAGAGGGATCAGCCTTCCTGGTAGAAATCGTAAATAATCCAAGACTCATAAAGATGAAGGGACATAGTAGGGCTTATCTTCCAATCAGGGAAAGGTAGTGAGAATATTTACAGATAGCAGAAATGAAGGAAGAATACAGAAGTTGAAGAATATTCCTGTAGTTTCTTTTAACCCTAGTATAGGGAGGAGGTTTGGAATAGCATATGATGGAGGATTCAGTGGTTCTGAACAAGGACCGAACACTGATGGGTCTTTACTCTGTGCAAGATAGACACTGGAAGGCCTTGTAGAGTGTCAGTTTGACTGCTATCAATGTGACAGATACCTAAGAGAAATAACTGAACAGGTCCTTCTCCATCCCACCCACTCAATAAACATGATTAACTAGATTAACTGTTACATGCACCAAGTTAAAAAAAATGGCCCCTGCCACACTTAGTGGGATGCTTGAACAGTTGAAAATAGGGGAGGGATGTGATTACATTTGATCATTTGGAGAAATCTTGGGTGATAGGTTGTAAGAAAGGTAAGGTTGGTGTCAAGAAGATCAGTGGAGCGGTTGCTGGAGGTAAATGGGAGATCATGGTGTTCATTTCTACAAATCTGTTCAGTTAAGAATCTTCTCAAAATTACTAGTGGAGAAGAGTGTGGGATGAGAAGAGATGGTGAGGCTACTGGTTTGGTTTTGCCATATGAGCTGCTTAGTTGTTGAGCCTTGGAACTCTGAAAGACGTAGCAAGTGAGTAGTTTCTTATCAAGACCCCTCTGACTTTTGGGAACAAGGAACAGTTGAACTGACTTAGGTCAAGAACTGAGTCTTAGGTCAAATGGTAGTGGTCAGGGAAGGTTTTGTGGAAGGCCGAGCTTGCAGATAGGAAAGCAGATGGAGCAAGTGACCTGCACTTGAGTACATGAGAGGTAGAAGAGAACTGAGTGGCTGTCATGTGCCAGCTGCAAAAAAAGGGAGCTCTCTGTGGAAACAGGGAAATGTGGACAAAAAATTGCCTGGCTCAACAGTGCTGGAACTCGGCAGTGCTATGGAAAACTTTAATTCCAGAACGGTTCTCTTGTCCTGTGGACTGTATCCCTGTTTTATCTGTCTTTTCCTTTCACGTGCTTGCAGCTCAGCATACCTGTGCTGACTTCAGTTCCGTCATCTCTCAGGTGGGGTGCACCTGGCTTTCACCCCACATTTCCCCATTATTTTACTCATTCTGTCTTTCAAGCCTTGATAGGCCTGAAGAAAAGACTATATTTAGGAAAAGTAGTTTTTTGCTCATCCTAAATTTTACCTCAGATATCTTCTCCATCATCCTCTGGACTATGATGTAGTCGGCTTTTAGGGCCTGCACTGTGACAGGTGGCTCATACACTAAGCCTAAAATTCACTGTCAGTTTGTCTTGCTGTATCTATGTCTATTTCCCTCTACTTTCTCTCTTAATTGCTATGTAAAAATAGACAGATACTTACTAGAGTCAAACAATTGGCTTCCATACCCAGAACAGCATAGTGTATATCCTTGAGCCTCACAGTCAGCATAGTAAAATCTATTTTGATAAGTCAGATATGGCAAAGCGTCTTCAGAACCTGATGTTGTATGTAGCATATGGCTCCACAGAGACCTACTAAGAGTAATATGAATATTGGACATTGAACTCCACATAGTGATTGCTTGTGAATCAGAAAGGACAGTTCCATTAGTGGATGTGGTACAGGATATGCAGTGTATAATGGAGGGATGTTCAGATGGATTCTTAGACATTTTCTCTACTTGTAAGGGATAGTAGCGATGTGGAATTTAATAGGGAGCCTCATGAACGAGAACCATAGACACACCTAGGCATACCAGAAATGATTGCCTCTTTCTTGCCCTATGAGATTTTAGAATGCAGATCTCAAGAAATCACCTGTTTCTGTATCACAAATTACCTCAGCATCCCCCCACCACCCCCAATCTTGAAATGCAGAGTCACTCAGGAAGCTTTGTTGAGCTACCCTAATAAAGGAGTGCTGACACTGGGGTCCATCTTGGAATGTTTTTTGTAGAGACCACTTATTTCTGCTACTTTAACACTCACACATGCCTGTGCTGACTTGGTCCTGTGTGCACATGACCACATGTGTTTACAAAGAAGTTAATTGTATGCATCCCATAATAGTCCCCTAAATTTTTCCTATACGCTTTACTGAAAGAAGTGGATTGTGTACCAGTTGAAACACCAATAAATGAGCTGTTCTAGAATCTAGGTTACAGAACCCACCCATTAGATGGGACTGACTCATGGTGACCTGACTCCTTACTCTTCTCATTTCCCCTGTGGACTTCTGTCTGTTGTTGCTGTTTTTTGTTTTCTTTTGTTGTTATTGTTGTTGCTGTTATTTGCTGGGGATGTGGGGAGTCATCTATAGATGTTTTCCATATCCTGGAAGGTTGGCATCAAATACAATTATTTCAAAGTGAAATCTGTTTGTTTTTAATCCACACAAGCAGTTTCCCATTACAGCAAAGCTTTCACAGTTGAGTACCACTGATCTCTTGTGTTCTTGAGAATGATTGGTGATTAAAATCACCCCTTTTGCGAGCAGCTACCCACTGCTGCACTCCGCAGAGAATAATAAACTACCATCCACAGAAATATTAAGATACCACTTAGAGAATTAGAATTTTAACCACTTCATGTGGCTGAGGCACAGGGGCCTTTTCAGCCCAGTGCTAGTTATCTCAAAATTGGTAAGGCAGCCCAGCTTAACTCCTGCTCCCCTGGGGCTGGCTGCCTCCTGCAGTGCGGTGTGAAACTTAACTGTAATTTGTTGTGACTGATCCCTAATGCAAGTGTTAACAGTGGCTACTTGCCATGAGAAGGAGAGTGAGAGTAAGTGTTGTTTATCCAGACAAGAAGTGATACCAAAATGAGACTGGAGGTGTGATTCTAATTTGCACCTCCATTTCATTTGCCTGGAGGAACTACATCTCTTTGTCATTAGTTCTGAATATATATCCTGACAGGGGAAGGCTTACCAAATGCACCACTAACAGATGTGGCAGTCACACTTCTCTCCAGCCCCTTGGTTTTTATTCATTCATGCTTTCCTCAGATCATTTGGAGCAAAGGCTCTCACCAGAACTATTCAAGAAACCAGCCAGACAGGAGACATGAGTGGCAATGCCAGAGAGCATGTGGGGCCATGGTAAGTGTCCTGTATTTTCCCTCTGACATATGATGTACCTTGCAGTGCATTATGCAGGCATATCTTTGTATTGAAGGATAGGATTTGAAAGCCTACTCCTGAGGTTCCAGGGGTTCTTTCTGCAGAATGCCTGCCCTACAAAATGGTAAACACTTTCAGATGAATTCAGTGAAAAAGCTTTAAAGGGTCCACAGTGCATATTAGAATGTTGAAGACTCGGAGTTCTGCAAAACATCAACTCACTGAACATTAATCCTGAGCATCTATGCCCATTTGTTCGTAGAAAACTTCTCCACTTAATAAATTTCACTTCTCATAATGTCATGCTGTTGAGTGTTGGTAGATGTTCTTTGTTATATATTCTTTAAGAGGCCAGCCACTCAGGGAGAGTGTAGTGAATTTCAACAGAGCGTCCATGGGACTCTCTTTATGTTTTGCTGTTGCAGTTGACTTTTAACAGCTTTGTCATAAAGAAAATAAAAGCTTAACTTTAGGAAATCAAGCTGAGACTGTTGCATTTTTCAAATATGGTAGAAGAGAAAACAGAAAGTCTTGTTAGAAACCTAATCTTAGCAGCCTTAGGAATCTCCACTAAATGCTGAGGAAGGCTTTTACCCCTTTACCATAACTACTAGAAAGTCGTGTCTGAGGTTTCTAGGGACATTAAGATGTTTCTTCAGTTCTAGCACTTGCTGTGTATTATAAAGCATTAAGAGATGCCCGATGGGTGCATGTTGTCTCCTCCCACCTCAGGACTTTTAGCAATAACTATAGATATGGGCTTTGAGTCCAATCCTTTATTTTTAAGACTGTGATACATAGTGAGCTTCATTGCCTTTTGAAAATTCAGGGCCAGGGAATGTATCTATAATGAAGCAAGAACACTTTTGGCTTCACCAGCCAGCACTTGGTCATTTTAGAATGTAACCTTTCTCTACTATCCTATGACAGACACACCACCCCAACTTTCTGTCTTATTACTGAAAAATTCAACAGTCTTCATAGTGATCTGTGATGCTCCAAAGAATAATGGTTGAGCTTGACTCTGGCTGCTCTTTTAAAGGTCACACCTCAAAGTACCACTTTGTGAAGTGCATTATATTCAAAGAAAAGCACGGATGTAAAGCAGAGTTAAATCTAGGATGATTTCCACAGCATCTTCATGAGACATCAACACTGATTATGCTATTTGCCTATGTGAACAGAAAGCTGGAATAAAAATAAACATTGTGTTTTCTCCAAAGTTAGGTCCTTACAACAGGAAATTCATAGAGGAGAAGTGGCAGGGTTAAGACACTCAGTAGAACAGGTGTAAGCACTTTTCTCACTGGCTTAGGGGGGGAAAAAGGTTGTATGGAAAAGCACATTTCATAGCCAGTCACGGCCCATAGGTTTAAAAACTAGGTGAACAGAATCCTGGCCTAGGCATGTGTAGCCCAAAGGTCTTTTAAAGCCTGATTTTTCCCAGAGATGGAGCCATTCCAGGGAAGGAAGAGTTCCCAGGACTGGGTTTCTTGATTTGCTGGCAGGTTTCAGATAACTGTGCCTGGCCTCATTTGGGGACTCTGAGGTATAGGGAGACAAATGCTTGTAAGTAGTGCTGACAGGTTATTTTATCTTCAATTAAGTTGTAGCAAGTTGCACCAAGATCAGATTGTTCTACCTAAATTAAAGGTGTTCTTTCTCATATTGCAGTCTGTGAAGCAGGGGAGAGAGGCTCAGCCAGGGTGGAACTGCACAGCAAGAAGCCAGGCAGCTTCACACACTGAGCCACCAAGCAAGTCAGTGAATCCTGCCCTACTTTCACTTCACTTCCTGCACTGTGTGGAAGTCTGAGCCTCCCCTCACAGGCACAGAAAGGGAGTAATCCCCCTGCATACCTCCTAAGACAGCCTTTAGTTATAAAGAAAAATTAATTTTTACATAGGAAATGGACATTAAGCTGGTAAGCTCCCAGATTCCATTCTTCCAAGTAAAGATGCTTCTCATTAAAGTTGATTCCTGTGTCCCCAATACTGATCCTCCATTATTACCTGGGCTTGTTTTAAAGTTTATTCCTGTGTCCCCAACACTAATCTTTCATTATTACCTGGAATCTTTGGCTGAGAATAAGCCACCAAATTAATGAGACATTGGTGGAGATAATCAGATTAACCTGGCAAACCCTTAAGCACCCACCATGCTCCTAGGAACTAGAGTTACTTCAATTTGTATATCAACCTTGCTGGGGAACAGCCCTTTCTGTGTATTATATGGGATGCTGCCTAACCTGTTAATCCAAATCACCAATGACAACACAGTTAAGGAGGAAGATGCTGTTTTGTGAGAGTCAGGTCCCTGCTTCCATAAGCCCAGAGAACAAGAGCAGCATGAAAATGTCGAAGGACTTCACAGCCATCATCTGCTTTCTGCAAACATCATTTTTCTAGTAAAGTCAACAGAAGGAAGAAGGTAGAGATGTAAACTGGGCTCTCCTATCACACATTTGTTAGCAGACTGTGTTGTAAAATGCAATGCCTTAGTGCTTGAGCTCAGGCATTGCACACTTGTGGTGTACAGCCTACCAAAACTCTCCTCCTAGTTGAGGGAAATAGGCACAAATAAGTAAATACTCAAAATAATTCTAGATCTAACCAATGTTTTAAAGGGGGACAAAAATAAAAAGCTGGAATAAAGAACTGCTGGTGGAGAGTGGAAGGAAGCCATTTTTAAATGAAGGGCATTAAGATAGTAGAAATTCAAGCTGATGGCTATTGAGAAGATAAACTCCTGAAGCAGGAAGCAGTAAAGGATGCTCTCTAATGTGGAGAGAGCATCCCAGGTTGTACAAGTGTGAGAGTTCACAGCTATGCAAATCAGAGCTCTCTTGATAAATGGAACCAGTCAGGTGAATATATGAGTGTGTGCATAAGAGGAGATCTCTCAGAAGGAACCCATCTATACATTTAGGGAGATGGGCATGCTCCAAAATGAATATGAATCAACAGTCTTGAGAGCCAATCATGTAGTGCAAACTGAGCCCAAATGTTTGAGAAACACAAGAGGTCCTCATATAGTTCCTGGCCAGTGGCTGGCAGGCATTAGACCCAGGAAGAGCTGATGTTTCAGTTTGAGACCAAAGGCAGGAGAAATCCTGGTTCAGAGAAGTTAGGTGGGAGGAAGGGGGACTATTCCTACTCACTGGAAGGTGAGCTTTCATGTTCTGTAAAGGGCTCCAACTGAAGGAGACATGCGAATGCTGGGGAGAGCATATGGTGGTCAGTTTTATGTGTAAATTTGACTGGCCATCCATGAATCTGCTTAGATGTTTGGTTCAACTTGTCACCAAGTAGGTCTATGTGGATATTTTAAATAATGGACTAACAAAGCATCCCCCTGACCTATCAATGTCTGGAATAAAAGAAAAATACATTTCCAGCCTTACTATACCTCTGCTGCCCACACGAGTTAACATAGTCTTTGCTTTGCACTGAGGCTTAAATGCTAACGTCTTTGGTTAGTTCTCAGGCCTTCACTGTCATATTGTAATGCCACCAACTTTCCTGGATCAGGTGGCTTATGGACAGCAGATAAGGTGATGTCTCAGCCTGTAATCACAAAAGCCATTTCCTAAGAGTAAGTCTCAGTGTAGAAGTTGTTTCTCAACAACATTGGTCCATTTTTCTTGGGAACTATAACTAATGTAGAAGATGATCTTTTTTACTCAGTCTCCTATTCAACTGTTAGTCTCCTCCGAAAGCATCCCTTACAGATGGACCTAGAATAACCTTTGTCACAGATCTGGGCATCCCTCAGCCCTGTCAGGTTGCCACGTAAATTCGTCATGAAATTGGGCAGAGGCAGAGCCTTGCAGTGGACAGGGATTTGGAGTTTATTCTAAGTCCCTTGAGTGAGGGCTTTGAAGGAGCTTAAATGAAAAGCAACTCAATCCCACCTATTTTAAAATTCATAGATGGTTCAGTAGATAAACACACTTGCTACTGAGCCTGATGACTTGAGTTTAATCCTAGAGACCTACATGGTAGAATTAAAGAACTGAGTCCTTGGAGTTGTACACACACATACACACAGACACACATACACACTCCTAGTTTAAAGCCAATTACTCTTTTTAGATGGGAGTTACGGAACATGAGGCAGCAACTGTTGAAGTGGTGATGGACGGAAGCAGAGACAAGGGAGGTAGCATCAAGGGAAATTTGAGGAATATTTTAGACATTTAAGTTTGGGGAGCGGATAGTGTAAATCAAGTCATGTCTGACCAAGTTTTGTAGGGAGGCTTTTGTCATTATATCTTTGTGGTAGGATGCTAAGTCAGATAGTGTCTCAGCCAGCAGCCAGCAACTCTGTCCGCCCTGTTTTATTGTAGCTTCTGATATAAGAATCATCTTTTCTTGTTTTTCCAGTAGTTGGAAGAATTTTTAAAAAAGAACTGGACCCACAAAACCTAAAATATTGATTATCTGGCCTATACAGAGGAGACTCATCCCAGGTCACCTAACTCACAGTCCACATTGGCAACTATGGAGTATCAGTTTCTCTTTTCTCTTTGTGAACCAAATTAGCAACCAATAAAGGAAGATTTCATTCATCATCACTGGAACCTCGATCTGTTCTAACAGATAAACACTTTCTGAAACCAGTAAGATCTTGGAGATGACCTCACGATGAGCAAAGCCATTTGTTTTGCTGTATATTTGTGTGTTTCCTCAGATGTCAGAGAGGCCAGTTAGGCAGTGCTGAAGGAGAAAGAGACTGAGTGGCTGCCTTAGCTCCAAGCAAGTAGGATAGCCCACTGGGGCATGGTTGTGTCTACAGCTCAGACCTAACTCCACTTAAAAAGAAAACCACCTCTGTTCTCCAGAGATTGTCTCCTGGATTGAATCAGTTCTTCTGGTCCTGAAATGTCATGCACACGTGGTTTTCTGTATCACATAGCAAGCTTTGGGTCTCCATGCAGGTCTGGAGGTCATTTTTTTGACCTAGGCATAGGTCAAAGTCTTCTTGCCTTCTTGACTTAGGCAAGTTTTTGTACAGGTAGAGCCCGTTAGCCAGGGGTAAGAACAAAGCAAGCTTCTCAGGCAAACAAGCATTTCAGAGTCTTTGGAGGCATTGTGTAAGTGGTTTTGGTAAATATTCTCCAAAAAACATGAATTTCACACCTGGATCAATTTTTCATTGGGGGAAACACCTGAATGTTTTTGATGGTGTCATAATTTTCTGAAACTGACATTTTCTTGGAACCTATATTGCTAGAATATGTGTATACAAAGGTTTGAAGACCTCATGATCTAAATCAGAAAACCCTGTAACTATTTTTAAATTGGGAATTTACTTCAGGATCCAGGACCTCTGGAAGAGTGCTAGTTGGTAGGAAGTGGAAAACCCCTGTCAGAGGCCACAGACTCCTGCCATGAGCTTTACTGTTCCTAGCTATTGAGTTGTGTTGGAGGGACATTTTAGAGCCTTTGTGTACCTCCAACTCTGTTGGTTCACCTTGAATGATGGAAAGCAAGAATCCAGTGCCACCACGATGATAAATGATAGATGGCATGATAGATTTGAAGATGGCTGAGCTGGTGTAAAGGGGACACAGGTTTTTCATGTAGAGCCAGAATGGAGCATTCCAGGGCAGCACTCAACATTAGCACATACAGATTCTCTCTCAGGCTCAGTAGGCTTTCTAGAGGGGTAGCATATTGTTAGTGGAAAGCGTTCAGTGTTCCTCTCTCATCTTTGTTTAGTTACTGTTTCCATCTTCCTGACCTAATGTTTCCTTTCATGACTGATTTTTAACCTCCTAGAAAAATCCGAAAAGAATTCTGAGCAGGAAGTGTTCTTTAACCAGAGAGAAAAAAATCTGCTGCTCCAGCATTATTTTTTCATACTATGCTAATCATTTTTGAATACATTGTACAGATGGTAGGTTGTATTTTTATGGAGTTTTTTTTTTTCAAGCCAAGTTCATAGACATGATCTTGAATTTGTAATGCTGTATTCTGAAGTGTCTTTTTTGGCTGTCAAAATAGTACCAGCTTTAAAAAGTACATAGACACTCTGGGCAAGGCTGATTATTTCTGCTTGCTTTCTTTATACAAAATAAGTATTTTCCCTTATTGAAAAAAAAAAACTACCATATTCATTGTAGAAGACTAGCAAATGAGAGCGAAAAAGGAAGAACAATCTACTGGTTTAAGCACTACCCCATAAAACCTCATCTTTACCCTCCTTGCCTTTTGGGTCATAGAATAAGCAACATCATTCAAATCCATTCTGTTCTTCCTCCTGTCTACATGTGCAGGGACAAATAGCCGGCTTGGAGAACACGTTATTATTGGAGGTTATCCCTGTGTGAAGTTTGCATGATAGAATGGGAGATCTTGGGTTGGGAGGCATGTAGTTCTGGGTTTTGGTTGCAGAAATGGTTGACTTGTATATTTCCAGGAAGTTTCTTGCCTGGGTTGTAACTGTAAATTAGGGAAACATAGAGCCTCAAACTCCTGTGAGGGTAGATGGCAGTCACGGTGCTTACCTTTTGAGCAACTGTGTATAGACTGTGTGCTTCCATAAGAAACGTGTACACGGTCACACAGTTCATAGTTTAGGTTTTGCAGAATGAGGCAAAGTCAAAGGGGAGATCCTTAACATGTGAGCATTTAAGGTGAAAGAGAATACCATCACCTAAAATAGGCAACAGACTGGATTTTGCTAGCTCCTGTATTATAATCCTCACAATCCTATGTGCAAATCACTCTTCTGATGAATGATGGGCATGACCAAGCTGAGTGGCCAAAGCCCTGAGCCCATTCCCACCCCTAACCTCCAGGTCATGTGATTTCAGTCTCCTGTCTAAAGGTTAGTCTTAATTGTATGTAAACTGTGGACTATCCTTCCTGTAAAAGGATACAACTGCCTGCTCTCTCCCTTTTACCATGGCCTAGCCCACTCTGATCCCTGTCTGTATCTCTTCTTCCCCCACAACTCGGTTCCTGTGCTGGAACCCACTAAGCTCTGTTCCTCCTCAGGGTCTTTCCGTTGCTGATCTCTCTGCATGGTGCTGATTCTTCCCTCCTTGTTTGGCTGACTTCTTATTCTTCAGATCTAAGTCCAAGGTGCACCTCATTTGGAGAGTCCTTCCCAAAATACTTCTTCCTATGCCCTGGGTGTTCTAACACATTATTCATTTTTCTGACATCTTTATTCCTCCCTTCTTCCCCTTTCTTTCCCTTTCCCCTTCCCCTTTGAGCATTCTGTAATTGAGTTGTCTGCATATGTGTGTGTATCTGTTGTTGCTCTATAGAAAACAAGCTCCCTTCGAAGGGAAAGGAATGGAATCCTTCTAAGTTTCTTAAGGCATTCCCATTGCTTTCTGGCTATAAGGCCTCCTATTATTGGTGAGCTCAACATGCAAGGAGGAAACTCATTGTCTATGGTGTGAAGGACAAGGGACACACATGTGTGCTCAGGAACCCACAGCAGCTGGGTTGTCTGCATGAGGCAGAAGCTAGTCTGCAGTACAAGAAGAGATGGCATGAAACATGCCTGGCAGAGACATAGCATTACTATGGGCAGTACTCTCCCAAGGGCTAAAGCTACCCAGAATCTTGTGTGGCTTGGATTTAAATACCAGAGTTGTGTCATCATTCTGAATCTCTGACCTACTTTTAGGAGCTGTTTAAAGCTGTTGGTCATCAGACTACCCTAATAATAACACAGGTAGGACCAGGATTTCTACACTTTAGGTGTATTTGCTGTATAAAATGTATAGGACTAAATTATGCACTCTTGTCTATGGTTGTTGTAGCCTTTCTAAACTGTTGAGCACCATCCTACCCCTGGCCTTTACTCCTAGATGCCTTTAGCACTCCTAAAGTAAGACAATTGGATCTGTCTTCAGATGTCACCTGCCATTTCCTGAGGTTCTAAAATCATCTCCTTATTCTTCACTTATCCACTGCCCTTAGGGTATTCTTCAACCCTTTGGAGTCTCTGAGCCAGAGTTGTTCTTTTGCCTAAGCTATCTTTGTTGCATATTTATGTCTTGTAATTAAGTCCTGCAGCTTACATTCATGTACTTCTGTATCTGTGTGCTTTTGTCCGTTCTGTCTTTGTGCTCTGCCAAGCTCTATAGAAGTATCTTCTGAGTGTCTTCATTTTAATGCTGTGTTTTAATACTTCCCAGGTAGTCTTATCTGTAGGAGGTGGTTGATAAATGCCATCTGAATGAAATTCTACAAGGAATGTGGTTAAATGCTTTCCTTTCACTTTTGAGCAAATGATCCTTTTTGTAAAAAGAAGTTTTGTTGAAGTATAATATATATAGTTCCAGAAAAGTGCAGTGAGTCTGCGGCTCAATGAATTTTCATACTTTGAGCATTGCCTTGTTCAGGCTAACATCAAGAACACAGCATGACCAGCGTCTCCAAAGCTTCCCCTATGTCCCACTTCTACTTTATAATCTTTTAAATTTTTCCTGCTTTTCAATAATGAAAAGGAATCCATGTTCACTGTTAAAAAATTTAAGAGTAGAGAAAAGCAAAAGGGAAAAACATACTCCTTTTTAATGCACACTTTTTAACATTTTCACATTCTTTCAGTGTTCTCAATGCCTGTATGTGCATATAAATATAGTTTTAAAACTGAAACAAGATGGGAAGAAACATAGTTTCTGTGTCTAGCCTTTCAAGTTTCTCTGTGAGTACATGTATATATTTCTCTGTGAGTACATGTATGTATTGTTAACACATGTCCCTGTAAATGTATGTATGTATACATATATACACATACTAACACACACACATACATAACACACATACCTAATTTGGAACATTAATGACAATGTAACATTCACTGGGTGTATAAGTCATTCCCTTTGATTGGGAAACTTGGCGTTTAGGTAGTTTCTATTTTTTTTCTTTGATAAACATCCTTTCAATACTTATTTATTTTATGATTTTTTACCATTATAATTACTGAATCAAATAAAAATGAACCCTAATAAACTTATAATTTGCATATTTTTGGTTCCTAGAACCATCTTCTAATAATAATAAACAAGTTTAAAAATGGATATACATGAATCATGAAACGGAGAAATTGAGTTTAAGATTCACTCTGAATAAAATAATCAATATAGACAGAATAGAATGAAGATGAGCTTTTCTTCAAATCTTCAGGTACCTAGACTCACAATAGGTGTCATTAACATTTTTATGTTTCACTATATTTATGTAGGGACAATAGTCAATAGACAGGGCCTTTGAAATAAAGGCGGTCCTTTAAAACTTGCCTTTCCTCAGAACAACAAAAGTACTTGTTGGATGACCAGGATTGGGGCCAGCAAACATTCGCCTGTATAAAGAAGCAGATCAATGTGTCAGCCTTTATAAACTGCATGGTCTCCACTGCAGCCCTTTAGCTCTGTGGTAGCCCTAAGGCTGACATAGCTAACAGGGATGTGTGTCCTGTGCTCCAAGGGAAATGTGTTTACCCCAGCGGCTGGAACTGGACAGCACACTCTAGTTTAAGATCTACTCGGTCTATATCTGATGTCTTAAAATGCAAATATTGACTATGAATGCTAACTTTATAGTTCTGAGAATGGAGAACTAGGCATATGAAAAGATCTATTGTTATTCAGGAATTAGAAGCTAAAGCAAGGAGATATTAGTTCACACCTGTTAGAATGTCCAAAAGCCAAAGGCATAGTCAACACCAAGTCCTGGTAAGAAACACACCCATCACTGGCAGCAATGCATGTGTAGTAGCCATTTTGGAAGACAGATTGATAGATTTTACAATGTTAAGCATGGTCATACCACACAAGTCCAATGATCACTGCTCTAGTTATTTGCCCAAATGAGTTGAAAACTTAAACATCCACCCAGGAAAACTGTACATGTTTGTAATAGCTTTTTTAATAGTTGGCAAGATTTGGAAGAAATCAAGATGCTCTTCAGTAGTTGAGTGGGTAAACAAATTGATAAATACATACATTGGGATATTATTCAGTGCTAAGGAGAAATGAGCTATCTAGCCATAAAAGACACAGGGAACCTTCGGTACATATTTTTAAATGCAGAAGCATGTCTGAAAGACTGCACAGTTAATGGGACATTCTGGAAAAAGCGAACTATAGAGGCAGGAGGCAGAGCAGCAGTTGCCAGCTGTTCAAATAAGAGAGGATGAACTGGTGGGAATCAGATGAGAGGGTCTGAAATGTCATGTTATGGTATGAAGGCAAACATGGCTTTGTGATTTGCCAAAATCCACAGCATAAGCCACTCAGATTAAACCCTGAAGCAAACCATGGAGTCCATCAGTTTTAGCAGAATACATTCATGGTGTCCATAAGTCTAATAAATATATCACACTGACTTAAGATTAATAATTCGGGTAGTACTGTATATGCAAGCAGCTGCTTAGAGAGATCTGAATGTTCTATATAGTCTTAATATTTCTGTGTAATCTTTATAGTCTCTAAAAGAAAAAGTCTACTACTTTGGAAAAAGTTTCATATGCTACCTTTGCTGTATAGTTTTGCTTCCATACAACTTGAACTGCAGAAATAATATTTTGAGGTTCTTCCCTATGGGAAATGTACCGTGTCTCGCTATCATCAGCATGACATCTCTCTCTACCTCTCACAGGCCTTTTTACATTTTGATGGCTCTCATGGGTATGATTGCTTGACAGCCAAGCTCTGAAGGAATGTTATGTTACTGTGTATTTATTCTCTATCCTCTCTATTTTCTTCTTTCCTATCCCTTCTGCCTCTGTCTTCCTCTCCCCCCTCCTCTTTTTTTCTGTCTGTCTCTCTTTCTATTAATGTGATATTAGACAGATTTTGTAAATTCCCTATAAATATATAATGCAAATAAAATGTAAAACAGCTGTTAGATTTATAAAGGAGCGAATTGCTTCAGTAAATGTACCTTTTAGAAAAGACGATCTTTGATATGGTTTTAGAAAGCAGATTAAAAATCAGGTACAGAACCTTTGGTTTGTAATGCAAGGACTCGGGTTGCTTGTAAATCTACCAATTGCCCAGTCCTTGGCTTCCTTGCCTCCTCCCAAAGCTTGCCCTCTTCTTAACCTGGGGATGCTTTCTCAGTTCATAGTTGAACTACCTGTGTGATTTCAAAACCGTCAGTGGCTTCCCATTACCTGCAAAATGAAGTGCAGCCTCCTTAGGAATGATACCAGTAATACCAGACGGTGAATACTAATGTGAAGATCATTGCTGCGCATGCTGAGCCCGTGCTGGCCACCCTCCTGCCTGGACACAAAGCCTCAGCATGTGCTGTGGGCCCCATGCCAGCCCAAAGGGGCCTACAGTTTCTGGCATCTGGCAGCATTTGCATACATTTTTGGAATCTGTTTGGAACCCCTCCTGCTGCCCCTGTGCCTCAGTAATCAACTTAGGTGTCATGTTCCATAATGATTCTTTGAATCACTGTTTCCACAGAATCTTCCAGCACTCTGCACACATTTCACCTGTAGGATATAGGACCATCTATTATTTTATTTTTGTCACTTGATTTGCTTTTTTAGATTTGGGCAGCTTTCTAGGATTTCATGTGTTTCCTGATTCTCTGGTTCATGCTGAGTCCCCGATGCATTATTGCTTTAACTGACTGAACATAAGTAAATGAGTCAAGCAGAGCACTGAGTTAGTGAAGCTCATGTCAACTGCTTCAGTAAGGAAATGCCAGTAGCTTCTTCTGGTTCCTGCAGGTCCCTTCCGTTCTGTAGCTTTGCCAGCCTTCCGTAGCATGAAGCTTCCATGCCTGGTGTGGGACAGGAAGACACGGGGCAGATTGTTTCCTTAGGAATCATGGGCCTGATGGAAAGCAGTAGACATCACTGTATCTGCACTTGTGTGGCCCAATCTCTAGTCCATCTATGCATCCGCAAAGACAATACAACAGTTCATACATTCTCTGTTACGTTTTCTGCTATTGAACTACTCTGTATTCATATTTTGAGTTTGCATCACTTTCCATTGAGACACCAAGCTACTTTTATGTAGAGGGTGCTATAGAAAGCAGTGATTGGAAGGGTAAAGCCCTCATGGAAAGTGAGTTGTATAGAATCTGCCATCTAGTACTTACATATCGTTCCTTCCACGTTAATCTATCTGTACTTCACAATGTTACAAAAGCAGACTTTCCGGAAGTCTACTTACCACCCCAGGGTTATGCCTGAGGGTCCCTTTCCTTATACTGCCATCTGACAGCTACATGCCTTCACCTCATGCAATTACCCTAACTGTGCATGCTTGCTTAGAGGATTCAGGCATCCCTACATGTGTAACATGTGTCTGAGTGTTCTAATGTTTAAATTGTATGGAATTTTGGAATTTAGCATAGTAAGAGAATTAGAATTCAAGTCAGTGTGATAAATTGCCAAACACACCACTGAAAGGCCTAAAATTTAAATTAAACCTTTAAAAGCAATAACCTCTTTTCAGTTCTGGTATTACCAGGAGATAATGGAGCTGTTAAGTGGAATGGATTTGATTTACAAGTACTGCAATTCTTTCTTCAGTTGTCAATGTTTTCCACAGTGTATGTTCTGTCCTTTAAGAGTGTGATCAATAACTAAGGTAAGTGATCTGTCTCATTCTCCCATCCATCCTGTTTAAAATGCCCTCTGATATACAGATCTGACATAGATCTGTGTGTCCAGTGCATGGTAAAATAATAACCTGACCAAAGAGGGGTTTTTTGTTTTGTTTTTTACATAAACTAGCAATCAGAAAATTAGTCATTAGTAAGAAGTGGGCATTATTCTGGATCATTTTTATCTGTTCACAGTCCCATGCAGAGCCCTCAAGAGTGCAGCTCTGAGGTTCTGCATCTAGAAGCCATAGCCAGTAGCCTGGTATATGATACCCATGCTCAGAACTTAGAAGATTATGTTAATTTTCCTTGCCTTCATGAATCACCACTGACTTTAGCAAATGAAATGTGTACTGTCCAAGTTATGAAAGACTGTCAGTTCAGAATTAGTGTCACTGTGTTAAAATCAAAGTATCCACAGAGCTGTCATCCACTCTGGAATTATAAAGGGAGAATGGAGATCCTGTCTCTTTCATATCTCCGGGCTCTCATCTGTCCTTGGAATGTGACCACATCTCTCTAGTTTCTGACTCCGTGGCCAAAAGCCATCTTTCCTGCTGCCTGTTTTCACACATCCTTCTGCCTCTTTCTTATAATTATGTAGGATTACATTTAGGGTGCACCTGAGTAACCAAAAATAATCTTTCCATTTCAAGATCCTTAAATAATCACATCTGCAAAATCTCTTTGTACCATGTAAACTAGCTTTCATGGACTCTATAGATTAGTCTCCTCCCACCCACCCCCTCTCTCTCTGTCTCTCTGTCTCTGTCTTTGTCTCTGTCTGTCTCTGTCTCTCTCTCTCTCTCTCTGTCTCTCTCTCTATCTCTCTCTGTCTCTCTCTCTCTCTCTCTCTCTCTCTCTCTCTGTGTGTGTGTGTGTGTGTGTGTGTGTATTTTGTGTAGATCAGGCTAGCCTTGAACTCATAGAAATTCACCTTCCTGTACCTGCTGGATGCTGAGATTAGAGGTCTCTGCCACCACAGCCAGCTCCACCTTATCTCTGGAAACAACATGGCATCTCTCATTGAACCTAGAGGTTTCTGACTTATGTAGACTAGTTGGTGAACATGCTCTGGGAATTCTCCTGTGTCTGCCTCCCCAACATTGGGGTTATAGGTACACTCCACGACCATTAAAGTGTTGGAGAGCTGAACTCAGGTCCATGTGCTTGGGTAGTGAGTGTTTTATCCATTAAACCATCACTCCAGCCCCAGAGTTAGCATCATCATTATCATCAAATTTCCAAAATGTTGTTTAATTCTTTGGAAATTCATGCTGTTTTCCTCCTCCATCTCCTACTGCATGCCAACAAGTCCCCTCCCAATGTCATGTTGTCTTTTTTTTTATAACTCACTGAGACCACTTAATATTGCCTGTGTACACACAGTAAATGAGTGGGCCTAGACCATGGACAACCCTGCCAGGCAACCCACCCCCCTCCAAAAAAGGGGCTGTCCCTCTTACAGCAGCCATTAGCTGCTAACAGCTCTTCAGCTAGGGGTAAAGCCTTGTGAGCTCTCCCCTGTTCATGTTCTTTAGCTAATGAAGAGTAGCTCAAATACCACGAAAAGAGAGAGCAAAGGCAGCCAGAACTTGTTGGTTGGCTTTGTGTGTTAGTTTGACTTTGTTACCCAGGCTTTCTTTTTCTGTATTCTGACCTGGATATGAAGATGAAAACAATTTTGTATGTTTATATGAGAAAAGTTCCCTTTAGGAAAAAAATACACCAGAGCACCTTTTAAAATCATTTTTTATGTATTTTGTCATTAAAAAAGATATGCTACTTTTTAAAAGAAATTTAAAATACCTGGAGCAGCCTGAAGAAAAACCCCTCCTCTCATATGTTTAGCCATATAGAAATGAGTACTGTTTCTGATTGGCTGTTTTAATCATCTCATATGAGCATCCTCCCTAGAGTGTGGAAGAGTTGCTTACATCATCTGTACAGTGGACTTGAAACATCTTTGTTATTATAGAGTACACAGCACACTGAAAAATCAGAGCTTATCATTAAGGCTTAGATGCTGTTTTCTTCCTCAGTTAAGATTTGACCTCCATGACCTGAATTGGATTAGGTATAAAAAGAGCTTAATATTAGCATTGACTAGGAGGCCCATCAATTGTTAGCATCTGCTCTGGCCCTGTCAGTATGTCTGTAAGCCACTTCCTAGCATGTTTAGTAAACACAACCTCGGATATTTCTCAGAGAAATATCATTCATGTACAGTAAAGTTCAGGACTTAATGACTAGTTAATACTCAATCTCTCCTGTGTGTGCATGTATGTGAGAGTGTATGTGTGTATGTGTATACATATATGTGCTTACATACCACAACTCCCATGTTGTCAAATGTCAACTTTCAAAGATAATTTTTTTTCCTTAATGGGTTCTGTGGTTTGAACTCAGGTCATCTGGCTTGCAAGGGAAGCACTGTTACCCTCTGGGCATCTCGATGGACACTAGCTTGTGTTTTAAAGGTCACAGTGCAAATTATCACTTTGAAGTGTCAGATTTGCTAAACTAAGAAGCTGGTTCAACCCAGAATCATTTTTTTCCCCTTAAAGGCCTATTACAGGAAAGTTGGTAATGTGTAATTTGTAGAACACAGTAGTATAAATCATGGGCTTCCAGATGTTTGGAATATTTTAGGACTTTCCATGGTGGAGAAGCCACGTGTGCATCCTCCACACCTCAGGGCTGTGGTCATCCGAGTCTGTAGCTGAAAAGTAGTAGATGAGATTCAGGCATCAGAAAAGGCCTCATTCCGGGTATCCCGAATCCTCATACACTCAGTGGCTTTCCTCTCCCTTGAGGGAGCTGCGAATTGAAATCAAATAATAGTATCAAGCAGAGTGAAAGTTCAAGAGAAGAGTGAAAGAGATTTGTGGTTTTTTAGAATGTAGTGTGAAACCCTCCCAACCTCTCCTACCAAGTGTCATTTTGGCCTGAAGCTGAATTAGTTCTCATCTGATTAAATCAGAACCAAATTCAGCTATTTCCTAACTGCTGTGAAATGCAGATTTTAAAGATGTGTCAAAAAAGCAAGAGCATAATCCTAGTAGGAAATGGCTCTCTTTTAAAAGAGAATAATTAGCATTTCATTTATATCATCTTTTTACATTTCAACATACAAAAGTACTCATCATGTTTATGTAACGTGATTATTAAATGCCTGGCCAGAATATGCAAATTGACTTTGAAATTTAGTATTCTAAATGAATCCTAGAAGATTTCCATGAAGGGATCTTAGGAGTGGGTAGCAAACTATGTTAACGTGCTTGAGTGTCTAACGATTTTGAGGATGGGGATCTCAGGGTCATCTCTAGGACTGTATATAAACACTTGATACTTAATAGGTACAGTGAGAGCTTAGGTAACATGAAAGAGTGGCTTACCTAGAACCTACTTGCTTGAATTTAGGCATCAAACACAGGTGTGCACTTTTATATATTCTCTGTACATAGTATTTATCCATGAAATACTAAGATGCCAAAAAAAAAAAAAGGTTTATCTAATTGATTGAAGTTTTAAAGGCAGCTGGCTCTAGTGGCCCAAGCCTATAATCCCAATAGGAAGAATGAAACAAGAGAATTGGAAATTCAAAGCCCGTTTGGACTATATATAATAGGGAGTTGCTGTCTCAGAATACACACACACACACACACACACACACACACACACACACACACACGGGGCGGCGGGGAGCAAGCACACCACCCTAACTGAAAGCCCTTTGTTACTAGGTGATTTTATTTCCTTAGCTAACTTGTTTTCGAAGTCCTTTAAGATAGTGTCTCTCAGAGGACTGTGAGAACTTGAGTACTGTCCTGCATGGTGACTTAGATGTCAATTTTGCTAGACTGTGACACTCAAATGTTTATGTAAAGGCTGGTTTAAATGTTACTGTGGTGTGGTAGACTGTGAAATAGATTATTGTTCATAAGCTGAGGTCTCATTTCTTCAGCTGAAAGCCTCAACAGACCAAGCTCTCCAGAAGAGGAGGGGAGGAGGGTTCTGTTCTGGGCCACTTCAGACTCAAGTCTGCAACATTGACTGCTGCCAGATTTCCAGCTTGCTGGCCTGCCCTTCACCTGAGACTTAGCAGGCCTCTTCTCCTGGAAGCAAGTGCCTAAAAAGTCAAATGAAGTTCAGTCTCATGCATTCTGCTCTGCTCTCTCTATGCTCATTTGGTTCTGTTTTCAATAGAATCCTTTATTGTCAGCATTTGTTAGAGAGGTGGGGCCAGGGCTCTCCCTTAGACCTGGGGAGTGAGTGCATGTCTCCAGGTAGTGACAACAAATCTGCTTTAACAACCTCTACCTCCATTTGATGTGATGAACAACCAGGCTCCAGAGCTACTGCAGGTGAATAGAGATGTCTCTACCTGAAGCTGAGGAGATAAAAGTTTCACTAGCTGGTTACGAATGTGGTCTAGATTGATTCTTCTTGCTTTTAAATAGATGAAGTGGTAGTCCTGAGTGTCTTGATGACTTTTGGACAGATTATCCCAATTTCTTAAGGAAAAAAAAAGTTCCTGGAACAATTGTAGCCATTTGTATGTGGTTCAAAATCTTAGTACTAGCAGTCATCTCGTCTGTTATATTATCCAAGAAAAGATCACACTGAGTAATTTAAAATTAATAGCTATTTTGCCATAACTGTAGCTCAGAGCTCTGGCTTATCTTGACACTGTCAGTTTGTCTATGGTAAGGTGACACATCCAAGTCAAAAGCAGAGACACTTGATGTTTTAATCAGCCTATAAAACATTCACAGGCCCCTTGAGGCATTTTGAATATTGAAAATAGTTAGTCTTTTCTTATTTAATTTTAGTTTTTCAAAGCATCTCAGAGACCTCTTGTTAGATGTCTTTGCACTAAAGGGAAATTTCATATATAGTTGCTTAATGCTACCAGGTAAGTTACTAGAACATAGTAGAATGACATATACTAGCTATATCTCAGGAAAACATTCTCAAAAAACACATCCTGATTTCAGTTACCACAGTGGATCTTCTGTTGCAGATGGCGCCTCCTGTGTGAGGAGATTGGAGTTCAGGATCTGAACCGGAGAATCTCCATTGCTAGACTGTGATGACAAGGCTTCTGTGAGAGAGACGGCCCACAGAGGTTTGCAGTAACCAGGCTTGTAAGTCAGTCACAGGAGCACACCTAGGGTAAAGGATGCTGCCCTGTCACTGTGCCTAGGAACACAATCTGAATTTGGTGATGGTAATCAGCCTGCTCTCTATGCCACCTGGAGCTCAAGCGGAAGGTAGTGCTTCTTCCTGTGATTGACTTATGGTCTGATGCAAAGCATGCTGGGTATAAGGGCTGGAAATAGATACAGTAGTGATTAATGCCATCTGATTCTGGATTCTTATTAGCTCATGGGAACAGAGTTACGGAAATAATTTTCCTGGCCCTTGACACCTTCAAGAGGGATCTCCCACTGCCCTTCAGTTCTCTTGTACTTATGTCCCAGAGGCTAACAAGCTAGTCAGATGCTGTCTGCCATCTTTGGCCTCACTGATGCATACCTCTTTGCCCAAGGCTTACAAATTCACTGCCTGCTTGGCCACTTAAGAGCATCTTGGTGCCACTACTATGCCAGGAATTTTGCCCCTTGGGTTCCCCTAAAGAGCTAGAGGGTAATGTTCTTACTACTCAGGCCAGTAACAAGAAAACCTGCTGTCTCTTACCTGCTTGCTCTTCTTCACAGACTTTGTCGGTTTGACTCATCTGCCCAATTGTTCTGCCCCATATAATACTAACTGTGGTTACTCCAGTGGCACATGCAGCTTAAACCATTAGCACAGATTAGTCCCCAACAGCCACCAAACAGCCTTTTATCCTTCTGTAGATTTTCCTGGACTTCTTAAGCTCTTTCAAGTCTCACCTGGTCATCAGTCTCTGCAAGTCCTAAAGCCAGCTCAGATGGAAGCTGTATATTCAGAGGGGAAGAAGTGTTAGTGCCTGTATCCAGAGCTTCCTAACATGTGTTTTCACTTTGTCGATTGTGTCTTACAGCTGTGTCATCTGTCCTGCAGTCTACCAGAGTCAACACTTAATTCACCTTCATCTCATCACCAGAGTGACCTTCCTCTGGGAAGGTGGAAGGTACACAGATGATGTAATGAATGAGGAAATCTGGCTGGAGAATAATGAATTTGAAGAATTAAGCAACACTTTTAAGAGCCAGTGAGCCTTGAACCGGTGGTGATAAGTGGGAATTGTATATAAGCATGATGAAACTTACCATGGGTCACAAAAAGAATTGACTGGTGACCACAGTAAATAAGAACTCATTGGATACTTGAAGTTTACTGAAAGAGAGTAATGAAGTGTGTATGGTAGAAATATAGTCATGTATGAAGATGTTACAATATGTTAATAAAGTACAAATGGAATCATAAGACTTGAATTTGGGCTTTTTTGTTTTGTTTGTCTCAAGATTTTTCTATATTCAAATGTGTTTCTTTTTATTACTGAGTAGTATTCCACAGTACAGATATACCACAATTTGTATAGTCATTCACCTATTTCTAGATTAATTCTAGTTTTTTTTATTTCAAATAAAGCTATTAATAAAAGTACTTAAAAGTAGTTTTTTTTAAAGATTAATTTGTGTATATGTGTGGGCCTGTGTGAGGGTGGTTATGCAGGGAGCCCAGATACATTGGATTTCCCCCTGGAGGTAGAGTTACAGGTGCAAGCCATGAGTGCTGGGAACTGAACTCTGGAAGAGCAATATGCACTCTAAAACACTGAAGCTTCAGTCCTGTCCCAAGAGTATGTTTTACATGATTTCAACAGACAAAAATATATGTGAAGTGACAAATTTATTGCTTTATGCCTACAATGTATGTTTAGCACATTGAAACACCACATGATATCAACACATGTTAGACTTGTTTGTCATATTTCAATTTAGAAAGGTTGAAGACGGTGTCTTTGTCCATGATTACCAGAAGCAAGTGTGCAATGAACTAGCCTGGAGAACAGAAGAGGAGGGCAGTGGGACCTGAAAGAGACAAAGGGAGAGGAGTAATAAGCTAGAATTGGTCTCATGTCCTTGCCATTTTGCTGCCTAGTGTGGAGAAGCAGTTCTTTCTAGAAAATGCCTCTCAGGGGAGAGAATATGAGACTTTGTGAAAGCACAGGATTAGCTGTCAATCTTCTAAGAGTCATACACGTCCCTTCTGTCCACAATTTGTTTTTATCAATCAATGTATGGCTCATAGCTTAACTCTGGTATCTATCAGGACAAGAACAATACCCTTCCCATAAAAAAAGGCTACTAGGAATAGACATCAGATATTTTTAGAATAAATAATACAATCAGTCACATTTGCATTTTTCTCTTTTTGTTATACAAATAAAGAAAAACACAGAAAATACTAAAAAAGAACATGGCAATGTGTCCAATCCCTTAAAATTTCTCTGACTAGAAATAACTCCCAATATTAACATTTTGATGTATCTCAGAGATACCTCTGAGAAGTTTTATAAGGAAACTATTCAGCTTTGTAATCTGGTGCTGAGTTAGTGATCCACATGGAACATACACTTAGCTTCTCTCAGGCCCTGGGATCCCATGGTATGACTATGCCAAAATTTAGACAACGCTGAATCCTTAGATACTTTCAAATTGACTGTATACAGAGTTCACAAAAGTATCTCATGAATACTTGCTCACTTATCCGGCTGTTGGACAAATGACTGTGGGTGAAAACATTAAGCAGAATATCTTTAGAGCCCTTTTGGACTCATTGACAAATTTTATAGCTGATTTCTAAGACCTGCCCTCCTAAAATGGAGTCCTGTTACTATAGCAATAGGGAAGAATAAAAGATCAGTGCTCTTAGAAGTTCCGAGTTGGTCTTTGTCTTCATTTTAACTCAATAGGTTAAATTTTATGCCAAGGTTAGTGCACATATGCATACGTGTGGGAAAGTACTGGGTGGGGGGGTGCACATACACACACACACACACACACACAAATACCTGCACAGAGCCTCTCCGGGTTAGGAGGTTGGTGGCCTCTGTCAAGCAACCTTTCCCTTCTCTGGTTACCCTGTTTCATAAACTGACTTCCCAGGTGTCTGCTTGGACATACTTTGTCAGACACCCTTGGTCAAAGACATGGCACTGAATAGAAAGAGCAGCTGATGAGTGTCCTGGAAATCTGTCCTTCATAATAAAGATATTCATGAAAAGATCATAAACTTTTAACATTTATGGTAGGGTTATGTGGGAATCTGTCTCTCAAAATGGTTAGAAGAGAAAGAGTAAGCCAACTATCACTTAATTTTTGTGAATGAAGAAAACTGACAAAGAATGGTTCGTTTTACATCTGAAATATAAATAGATAAAATCCCCCCCCACACACACAAAAAAAGAAAAGAATGTTTCCTTTTTACACTTTCCTCTTTGGGCCATGTTCTCAGGGAAGAACTAAGTGCTGAGTAAACAAAGTGTGACACTGTGATCAGGAAAGGGTGTTTAAATTATGAGATGTGTAAAAGATGGTCACAAGTGGTAAAATGTCCACACTGGTGGCACATGTGGAGGTGCTTACGGGGTGAAGAGTTTAGAATAGATTGAATGCAGAGAGGACCAGAAGAAATCACCTTGGTTGGACAGCTGCCTGGCCAGGCAACCTTAAGTGTCATTGGACACTCTGGGAGTAGTAATTAAAATAAGCTGCCTAGTTGTAAAGTTTCACATGGAATTGAGAGTAAAAGCCATTGGAGAACACTCTTCATCTACCTGCTTATTTCCTTTAAGGAAGGCAGGGTGAGTGTAGTGTGACAAAAACTTGTCCCAGGGAGCACACAGGACAGCAGCACACACGTCGTCTACTCCTCCCAGATAGGGAATCCATGACAGACCAAAGTACAGATACCACCAGAGTTCACTTTGGTAAACTAATGAGTTTGGGTTGGCGGGAGTAATTGGGGGGTGGGGGTATTGGGGAGTTACTTATACAAATATGAGTGAGGAATTACAGGATCAGAAATGACTCAAAGACAGCTGTATCACCAAAACCCACCTCAGCATTGGTGACACTGACACAAAACTGGGAACTTTTCCAGGTTTAGCCTCAGCTAAACCTCTTCCAGGTAGCTTAGCTGGTTTCTGCTTCTTCCAAATAGCAGGTCTGGTCTTCTTCATAACTTTTTTCCTCTTAGAGTCTTATTTGCAGCTCAGCTTGTCTGTCATTTTTGTCTCAGCTTCCTCCTCCTCTGAGGAATCTCAGCTTTTATTGCTTACTGTGACATGGGCGTGAGAGGTAGTGAATCTGGTCAGTTTCAGGAACTTCCGGAAGCTATTTTAAGTTGTTTACCTTCCTGATTAAGAAAATTTATTTTGACAGGGGGAGGCTTAGTGAATCAAGCTATTTTAAGTTGTTTATCTTCCTGCTTAAATCCTACCTGTTAAAACAGTGACAAGTTTTGTGGCTGCCAGCAAAGAAGAGGGCCTTGTCATAGAAATTTCCACTGGCTGGTCCTACCTGAAGCACGATTGCTTTCTACTCAAGTTCTGTGGGTCAGAAGTGTCACCAGCACATTGCTTTCTGGGATCTGGTGTATAATGTGGTGTGGGTTCTGGAGAGTGGCTGGCCAGCTCTGTAATCACTTTGATTCCAGAGCAGGGAAAGTTTAAATATGCTCCTCTGGATAATGTTGAAGGGAAGACCTGATGTGATTGGTAAGGGAGCAGATGAAGAGGAATAGAGAGCTTTTAACCAAGGAATCATCACCATCTTGTGGGAAATGGTGTTATGAGGAAGCAACAGCTCATTGAAAGGAATTTGGGGCTTTAGCACTTCGAGCCACTGTGAACCACTGTGAAATACACTAGAAAAAACTTCCTCTGACACCTGGAAGAACAAACTTAGAGTGTAATCAGGGCCAGGAAGGAAGGCCAGGCTATTCAATGTTTAAATTTTCCATCTCCATTTTAGCCATTAAACTCCAGAAGATGATTCTTAGGGTTCACCTTTTCTTGATTACATATTGATAGACAACCGTGGAGTGCCACAGGGATGGGCTTCTGTCAGACATTGTTTTGGCATGTGCATTTTTTTTTTCAAGACAAGCATGCCTAGAAAACATTGCTACTTAAACCATTACATGCTTACTCATTTGTGATGCTGTTGCCTGGGGAGAGTGAGCCACCCATGAGTTCAAGGGAGCTCTGAAGAACAAGGATCTAAAAAGCCTGCAAGCCAGCAAGCCAACGAGTGGTTAGTGTATCATCATAGGTCTGGTGGCTACGCACTTTTAATATTTCTTTGAAATTGGCCTCTCGTGCAGCAGGATAACTGGCTGTGATTCCTTTAAAAGACTTCATCAACCTCACACTTTATGGGAGAGATTCCTACAGCCCTCTCATTATGTAAGGAAGTGTTTATTGCCTGCGGCAGCTTTCCTTTATAGTTTTGCATGTAGGTGTCTCACTTAATAATCCAACCAGAGGGAGTATGTCTTCCAGGCTAATGTTTGCTTCCTAGCTGTGTATATTGTAGTGGATATTGCCTTTGGGGCGAAGCATTTGCAAATTTTCTGTCCTCAAGAATCTCCCATCCTGGTGAAACTAGGCCATCTTCATCTTAGCAAATCATTTGATATGTGTTACAGTCATTTCACCTTTACCAAGCGATACCTTTTGCTCTATATAGAAATGTAGTTGGTGGAACTCAAGATTTTCTTTAGATTTCACATAGAAGAAAGAAGAGGTCCAGATTGATCCACTTTACTGCACTCTTTTCTTGTCATGATTAATATTCTACACATTTATTCTTTGCGTATGAATGACAAATTTAGTTTACCTTTCCATGAGCTCAGTAACAAGGATGCAAGGATTTTTACCAATCTGGCTAGTAACCTCAGATTGCTTGTGATTTAGGGGAAAAAAAAACTCAAGGGGAGGAGTTTACCTTCAAACACCTATACACAGCCAGTTAGCTATATGATGTTGTAGGACTTAGCAAAGGGTATGGTGGCTCATTCTGCCTACAAAAAGGATCAAAAAGGAACTTACTCCTAGAAAAGCTTTTGTGAGCAAATGATGCAATTTAGAGTCCACACATATTTCCATAAAGAATTAGTGTGAGCAAATCTACACCATTCTCATTTCCCTAGTACATACGGGAAACAATGTAGGTTGGCTGGCCACAGCATGGAATGGGAGCTCAGCTGGAGATCAGTGAGAAGTGGAAGCAGCATCCCTCCAGTCTCAGTCTGACAGTTTCTTTCAGGAACCCAGAAGCCATTGATGGGTAATAAGGAAAGGAATGGAATTACTGACTTCTGCATTTGTAGAAAGAACATTGTGGCAGGTCACAGAAAAATGAACCCAGGATTTTATGTTATATTTTATTCTGGACTGTAAGGGTTGAAGCATTTAGTTCTATGGCTTTCAAGTGTTATCAAACATCTTTTGAGGATCGCTGAGACTCTAGTCTACCAGTTCATGAAAAAGTACAAAACAGTCATGAATTTCTTTGCTCAGCATCTCAGTGTTAAACACTGACCTGAAGAAGATTGAGATCACCAGCGCTCTCATCCCAGGGCACTTACACTCTCTCAATGACCTGCAAAGGTCATTGGTAAAACTGTGCAGAAAACTGTCCTCAGGTTCTACTTTGACCTCATACTGTCAAATGATGTATCTTAAATGAGAAATGTACCACTGGTCTCAAAAAAGGGGATGGGGGGCCTCCTTTTTGATTTTTAGAGAAATGTGAGCAAGATGATTCATCTTTCCAAGTTAGCTTTCTTGTGTGTAAAAGTAGTGATGTTTCCTTTCAAGATGATACAGTCAGTTCTTAAAGCATATTTTAAAATCAGTGACTATTTCCAATCTGACTAATCTATGAGGAAACATAGTATTACAGCTGTCCCTCCAGGTTCAGATGACTAGCCATCTTGCCCATTTTGTAATAAATACTCAAAGGTTTCAGCCCATCTCTCACCTGCTTCCACATGCAAATGCTGGCATTCTTCAACATGACATGTGTGTTTCCTGCAGTTGTTATGCATTTCTTAATCACGTCATATGTATGAAATTTTGCTATTGTTCCTACTGCATTGCTCTGGCTTACTAAAACAACAACAACAACAACTCCCCCCAAAACAAAACAAAACACTCTGAGTGCCATTTGCCTAGCCTAATTTTTCCCATAGTTTCTGGAGCTTTTGCAGAGCATAGTGGTGTTTCAGACACTTGACCTGCGTGATAACAAAGCTGGTGCTATTTATAGATTAAATGTTAGGATATGCATGATAAAATTTTGCAGACAGGATTCATACACTCTAGGCATCCATGTAGCCACTCAGTAGGGATCAGATTACACAGGAATGATTTTTGGTTTGTTTGTTTGTTTGTTTGCTTGCTTGTTTTCAGTTTGTATTATTATGGGTCACACTTCTTATTGGCTCAGGGACAGATGATCAATGAAGAGCTCCTGAGCCTGCTCTGTCACTTCATTTTCCACTGTGCCCACATGCAATGTGTGCCCAATAGTATTTTCATATTTTATCTCCAGCTTCATATCGAACTTTCTGCTGGGCTCTGGGTTGGAGCTGGGAAAACCTGAGCTGGCTTCATAGTGTGTGCTCCACTGTGTGAACTAGAGCAGGAATGGACAGTTGTAAGAATGAAAATGTTTGCTCCTTCCTGTGTTTACTGTTACTGCTTCCACTGCATCTATTGGTTAGCTTTGTTCTCTTACTTACAATAGAACACTCACCGCCACCTGGACAGCATCTCCTCTAAATTAATCTGGCTCCTTCTCCAGATTTCTGGATTCTAATCACATTTCTTTCCATGTCCACTAAAGGCTACTGCTATTTCCTTTTGTGTGTGTTGTCTCTGTCTCCTGGTAACATTTCAATTCAGCAACACCTATCTAATTTCTCATATCAAAATCACTTGTGTAAGAGTTGGGTGTGATTTCTAATCCCCACCCCCTCTCCCAGGATCTTGACTCGTATAGGATAGTAATCACAGCATAATTAGCAAAATTATTAAGATCAAAGGACAGAATGAACTCATTGATTATTCAGATATAATAGACCTAACATGGTTAGACATGCCATAGCAAGGATGCTGGGGAAGGATGCCTGCAACAGGTGCTGGGGGCTCCACTCAGCCATTCACTAAGTGTTTCTTCAACAGTTTATTCAACTTCTGTAAAATCAAGTTTCTTTATCTGGGAAAGCATCATATATTGGTGGTTTGTGGTTATGACTCAATGAGATGATGCTTACAAGTGGTTCCTGATGAACATCGCAGGAAAGCACTCATGTTTAAGATATTGACATTTCTTCTTTCGATTGTGTATGTGCGTATATGCATGTACATGTGTATATGCATATAAACATATGAATGTGCACATATGCATGTCTGTGTAGCCAGAAGTCAACATTTCAGGAAGAATTTAGCTTTTCTCAATTTTTAATTTGATTAAAATATAATTACATTATTCCCCTCTGTCTCCTTCAACCCGTACCATGTATTCCCCTCCCGAACTTAGTCCCAAATACATGGGGCTTTCTCTCCTTTAATTATTGTTATTAAATATGCATACAAATGAATAACTATGTGAATAAAATTTGCTTACTCTGTTCAGTGTTGCCTGCATATATATATATATATATATATATATATATATATATATA
>NW_021604670.1:4313445-4338143 GCF_004785775.1 Grammomys surdaster
CTAATATTCATTCTCTCTCTCTCTCTCTCTCTCTCTCTCTCTCTCTCTCTCTCTCTCTCTCTCTCTCTCCAGTTGTTAGTTGCTTGTAGCTCTTCATCTGAGGTGGATCCTGTGAGATTTCTCCCATCTATATTGGGGTGTCAACTCTTGTTCGAAGAGTTCAAGTCTTGTTTAGGCAACCGTGTTATTGAGAGTTCCTTGGTGTAGCTTCCTTGGTTTAGCTAGAAGGCACAATTGCACAGCTGACATACTGGTTTACTGGCTCTTAGAGTCTTTCTACCCCTCCTCTAGGATGTTCCCTGTGCCTTAGCTGCAAGTATGGTGCTATAGATGTATAAATTGGGGCAGGGTGTCCTGTGGTGAATTGTCCTCTGTATTCTCAGTAGTTGTGGCTTTCTGTAACGGTCTCCTTCTAACACAAAAAGAAGCTTCTTAGATGAGGGGTAAGGCCTACACTTACCTGTGGGTGTAAAGATAAATATTTAGATCACACTTGAGAAATTATGTTGGTTTTAGTTAGAGAACATTTACGGTTTTTCTGTTGAAACAGGACCCTTATTAGCCTTTAGCTCAGGGATCTTTGTCTCCACTTCTCTGGTATGGGGATTAAAAGTGTGCAACCATCATGCCTTGCTGTTGTATGCAATTTCTGGGAGGTTGACCTCAGGTCCTTATATTTGTATATCCACTGAGATATCTGACCCACATTGGTTTTTCCATGTCCATGATGATAGTGATGGTGATAATACCTTTCTGTAGTCGTCCTTGAGCCTGCCTTTTGATATCTATAGCTGCCGTTACTGAAAGCTTTTTATTGTGAAAGACACTGAAACATGGTTTATAGCCCATATTATCAGGATTGACGCATATAAAAACTATTCTCTACCTTTCTACCTGTGGAAAAATTGTTGACTGAAAATGAGTGACCTCTCTCTCTGAAGCTAATATTAAGTAGATAATGTTCTACAATGACTTAGAATGGTAGTAAGTTGTTTTTCCATTGCCTAGAGGTAGACATACGAGGAAGAATTCTTGATTTTTCCAATGAAAGGAGGACACTTCCATCTTCCCATACCCAAGGAGAAAAGTCCTTCAGGGAGTCAGTGCAGATCCTCCATTGGAATGATGAGCATGAGTTTGTAACATCGTGGGGCATGAATGTTATACTCTTTCATTTTCCAAAGCTCAAATCTGAATCAAATTCATTACTTGTCAAAGCAGATGGACACATTATGTTTTCCTTTGTTAGTTAACTTTCATGGTTGGTATGATCAAATGCCTGACAAGAAGCAATTGAAGGGAGGAAAGATTTGTTTGCAGCCTGTCATGGAGAAAAAGGAAGGCATGGTTCCAGGTGACTCATGAGTGACAGGAGTAGGGAACTTGGTCCTATCTTTCTGCAGGCAGCAGAAAGCAGGCAAGAAAGTGGGACCTGCCTATCAAAATACAAGACTCACCATTAGCGATGCTTTTTTCAGCATCCTAAAAGTTGTACACTCTTCCAGAACAGCATGTGCTCAAATACATAAGCCCATGGGGGAACACTCCACGTTCAAACCACACTATCTTTCTGGAGATTTACAGACAGCCCAGCAGAGACTTTACAGAGCTTTGATATTCTACAATATGTCTTTTGTTCTTAGCAACCTTGGTTGCCATTGACAAGTTATTATTTAAGTCGACCAGATCCATTTTAAAGGCAAGTTGGTCACAGAGAACACTGGTCAAGGCTATAAGCTGTAGGAATTGGATTGGCATTTGCAGGCACGTTGGAGTCTTACTTGAGAAATTCTCTTGGGCAAGGAAGGACCCTTTCAACTCCCAAATAAAATCATCTATTCTCTTCCTTCCAAACTTGGGTGGTAAGAGGGCATTAGCCCTACTTTCTTCCCTTAGTATCTGGTGTCCCATTTAGTCCCTAGTAAAGCCCCAGAATGCTGTTCACAAAGGTAGAGCTGTGTTACTGTAACATAAAAATGTTACTCAGGATTTTGTTTCTCATGGTTGGCAATAAGGCTTAAATCATTGACTCAATAGATGTATTGGAATCCCAGATTGAGATTTTCCATCCAATTACTCCACACCTTCCACTTGTGTGTGTCATTTTAATTTGTTTGAAAGATAAGCAGATTGAGGCCCCCAACCATAAACATGCCCAAGACATGCAGCTGGTAAATTACAGGGCTCCATGTCTTTAGCAATGGAGACTTATTTTGAGAAATGCATTATGAAGCAATGTGATCACCGTGTGAATATGATAGCATCCAGGGACAAATATAGAGAAATATAATCTTAAAAGTTCTACTTTCCTCCACACTGCTTCTTGGTTTTGCTGGCTTAGCAGTTCAAGAAGGTATCTTGGAAGAAGAGCTATGTCCTCAATGATATCTTCCTGTTACCTTAGGGTCTGGGTAGTGTGTGCTCAGATTTATTTGGAGTCCTAGGGTGCTCACTATGCCATGTCCTTGTGACCTGTTTCAGTTTGTAATATACATATTTGCTCTCCCCAATGCAAGAATTATTCTATCTTTAAAAGCCTTGAAACTTGGCATTGACTTTGTGTTTTTACAGGAAAAGGTCACTTCAAGATCCACTCCCCGAACAGGGCAGTATTATCTATATGGAATTTCTGCTCTGTTAAATAATTTTTTCCACATTCTTAAGGTTCAAAGAAACAAACAGGAAAAAAAATTGTTCAGCTGCCTTCATGCCAGCCCTTACAGACTAAGCAGTCACTCCACACTATGAAACAATAACGATGCTTGAATTGTTGAAACCATAAGAACTGATGGTGAGTTCAACATCACAGTCAGCTCCAGCCTTTTCTCTCAACATCCTCTCAGATACACATCCACATTAACCATGATCCTGGTGCTGAGAAGGGTGATGTCTTTGAATGGTCTTTAAGCCCCACCATTGTTAGAGATATCCCATGTCAGACACAGCCCTTCTTAAGGCTTCACCATTAGCATATGTTACCACTTTGACCTTCAGGATCATAGAGTGGGACATGCCTGACTGCTGAGTGACACCCTCACTAGCTTCACCTTTGTACTCCTAATCACTGTAAATTTGGTTTCCCACCAGTCATTCAACACACGTCTTTCAGGCAATGCTACCTGTGGATTGTGTATGCTTTAGAGTCCATCATAAGCGAAATAATGTAAGATTAGGCCAAGCACCAGGCAAAATAATGCATTCAAGAAACACAGGGAAAGGAAGATATTTGAGACAGCTGGTGTTGAAGCACAGCATCCTGTTGCATAACACACTTTTGAAAAGATTTTATTTGTATGTTTTAGATTATTTGGATCTATGGGTATGTGCATGCACATGAGTACACACACCCACAGAAGCTGGAAGAAGGTGTCAGATACTCTGGAGCTGCTGTAACAACTAGTTGCAAATTGCTCAAACCAACCTGGATCCTCTGCAAGTGCAGTGTGCACTCTGAGCTGCTGAGCTATCTCTCTAGTCTCCTTCCCACTAACTTTTAAAAATAAGTAGATATACATACTAACATAAAAGAAACGATGTAGTTAACATGTAACCAGTAATGGAATATATTTAATATTGTTATCAAATATTCTATACCAGACCCAATTATATGTGCTGTATTATTATGTGGTAGTACAGATTGAATGCAGAGCCTGGCACTCATTAGGCAAGCATTCCACCCCTGGGTTATCTCTCCACCCCTGCTGACCTATTTCTGTGACTAATGGTACAGGAGGTGTGTTTACATCAGGACTACCACAAACTTGCATGTAATTCCTTGGGCTATGTCTTAGTTAGGATTTACTGCTGTGAACAGACACCATGACCAAGGCAACTCTTATAAAGGAGAATATTTAATTGGGTCTGGCTTACAGGTTCAGAGGTTCAGTCCATTATCATCAAGGCAGGAACCTGGCCACATCCAGGCAGGCATGGTGCAGGAAGTACTGAGAGTTCAACATCTTCATCTGAAGGCTGCTAATGGAAGACTGACTTCCAGACAGCTAGGCTAAGGGTCTTAGGTCACATCCACAGTGACACACTTATTTCTACAAGGCCAAACCTTCTAATAGTGCCACATCCTGGGCCAAGCATATACAAACCATCACAGGCCATAATGTGAAGAAGGTTGTGATATCAGAGCAATAGGAGTTCTTTAGCTCTGTCATCATCTCATACAATTATGGCTTATACTTTGTCATTGGCCAAATGCTATGCAGTATATGATAGTGTAGCTGCGCATACATATGTGCACAGAAGAAAGGAACTGTGGATTTGAAAAGAGACTAAGGTGTGTGGCATTAAGAATTTGAATAAGGAGTATATTTTATCTTTAAATACAGTGATGGATGGGATTATATTTACCTGAAGCTGTACTGGATGTTTCTGAACATTCGCATAGAACTCAACAGTTTTCTGAATGTAGTTAAGGGCAGGACTCATTATTTGGGGGCAGTGCTGACCAGATATTTTTATACCGGAGAGTATGAACTGATTTGGCAATGCAGGTTCATCATTTAAGTCAAAGAATGGCAGTCTTGCTTCCGTATGTCTGTGATAACTTCATGTAAATTAACTGGCATGGTTTCTCCATAGATAGTTAAGTCTAGAAATAAACATTAATTTTTATAACATATTGTGATTTATTCAGCTCCTGATTCACTACACTAACTGGAAGGGGCTGAAATAAATCTAGTAATAAACTGGCTATATGCTATTCAGGACTTCTGTACATTGTTCTTTGAAAATTAATGGTTGCTTTTTTTTTTTATTATTGCTCAAATAGGTTACCTAGAGGCATTTTTTTTTTTTACAGAAACAGTATACATTCTCTTTTTAAGTGGAAGTAGAAAAATATTAAATCCATATTTGGTCAAATATAAGTAAGCAGCTGTGGGACTTGGTTTGTGAATTTAATTTGAAATCAATTTTCTTACTTTTCTCTCACCTGCATTGCCAAAGGGACTCATTTTCAACAACCTTTGAAAAAAATTGGCAGCCATTCTTCAACTAGTGTTCAAATTTATTCATCAAATGTATATCTAGAGCATTTTTTATCATTTCACAAGAGTTATTATTTTTGAATTGGAAAATTTATTCAACTTTTTGGCAGTCATCAGCCTATATAAATCAAAGTCAACTTCCATTCTAGGAAAACCATTTTAAAGAAGGAAAAAAAACCACCACACTTTAACAATGTAATTTTTTGGTTGCATTTTAATTCAAAACAGAAGGAATTCACTTGAACCATGAAAAAAATTCTTTGAAAGAAATTATGCAGTCCACTTTGAGAGACAGAGAGACAGAAAGACAGAGAGAGGGAGAGAGAGAGAGAGAGAGAGAGAGAGAGAGAGAGAGAGAGAGAGAGCCAGTGGGTGAGTAAGGAGGGTTAAAGAGAGCAATGGAGTGATTCTGCCCAATATGTATTCTGTGCATAGAAAATATCACAAGGAGGCTCTGAATTTCATGTAATTAATAAACACTAAATAACAATAATGCATATTATTGCTGCTTAAAAAAAAGTGTATAGCCCATCAATGTCTGAGAGGGTTACTGTCTATTTTTTCTGTTACATGTGAAGACTAGCCATGAATTGGAAGGGTGGAAGGCATTCACTGAATTCTCCTTGGTTCTGAAAGAGCTCCTGGCTTCCTTTGGGCCTAGCTCAGGGGAAAACGCTGTGCAAAGTGGCTTGTGAAACGCCCGTGCATGTTGATAGATGCTGCTCTGTCACCCTAAGGAAGGTGGAGGAAGTAGCCTAGTGGTTGGAGGTTGGAGCAATGCTGGCAGCAGCAGAGATGCTGGCAGCTCCACGCTCTCAGTCCTGCTCAGTTTATAGTTAACTCTTTGCACTGGGCACCCAGTTCGTCCTCACTGCACAGGGAAGCTGTTTCAGACACAGGAGGTCTAAGTATCTTGAGGGCACATGCTTTACCCAGTTTGGATAGATTACAAAATGCTGTATTATTTTTCTTCTCTACGGTGAAATATGTGAATATATTACGGTGACCATGGTTATCCTTTCTTCCTTTGTTAAAGAGAAGCTCTCTGTAACTGAAGGCAATTTTTAAAAAGCAGCCCTATTATTCTATCATGCTAATCATTGATTCATCTCTCTTTCCTTTCATATAAGAGTGGAAAACTTGGACTTAAGATTTCTTTGAGAGAAGGGAAAAACATGAAATACTTATACCCAAAGCTGGCTGTGCCATGCTCTTAAAATACCCTTGGGTTAAAAAGCAGCACAACGCACTTACATTACTTTAGAAGGATTTCTATTTTATACTTTTGTTACTGAGATGATCTCTAGACTCTTGTCTTGATGTTCTTAGCAAATGATACAGATGGCTAGTCTGTAAGCTCTATTTGCCACTAGATGAATTTTGTGTGACCTGGATGAGTATTATGTCATTCTAAATATCTCAAAATCGGATGGATTGCTGTGTGCATGTATGTGTGTGTGCGTCTGTGTCTCTCTGTGTGTGTATATCTGTGTATGTCTCTGTGTGTGTGTGTCTGTGTGTGTTTCTCTCTGTGTGTGTATGTCTCTGTGTGTGTCTTTCTGTGTCTGTATGTTTGTATGTGTGTATGTCTGTGTGTGTGTCTCTGTGTGTGTGTGTGTCTCTGTGTGTATGTCTCTCTGTGTGTGTATGTCTCTCTGTGTGTGTATGTCTGTGTGTGTGTGTATGTCTGTGTGTGTATGTCTGTGTGTATATATGTCTCTGTGTGTGTCTCTCTGTGTGTGTATGTCTCTCTGTGTATGTCTCTCTGTGTGTGTATGTCTATCTGTGTGTGAATGTCTGTGTGTGTGTCTATGTGTGTATGTCTCTGTGTGTGTGTCTGTGTGTATCTGTGGGTGTATGTCTGTGTGTGTGTGTGTGTATGTCTGTGTGTGTGTGATTGTCTCTGTGTGTGCATGTGTTATGTAGCTAAGGTAGGCTTCAGTCATGCTATGTCGTAGATGAGGACGCTGAACTTATGATACATCTGCCTCTAGCTCTTGAGTGCTAGAATTATGGGCATGTATCTCTCACCACATTCAGTTTATAAGGTTCTAGGGATCAAACCGAGGGCTTTGTGTGTGGTTGAACAAGCACTCTATATAATGAACTACATCCCCAGCTCTCACACTAACGTCTTTGTAGATCCTCTTTATTCTTAAGTGTGTGTGTCTGTGTGTGTGTGTGTGTGTGTGTGCAGAGAACAGAACTCAGCTTGTCTGCAAGAACAGCAAGCACTCTAAACTGCTGAGCTCCAGCTCCCCTCCCATTAAATTTTATCTTTCTGTTGCTCTTGACATATCTGGCCACTCTAGACCTGCGCACCATTACGGTAAAACTCTGGGCTAGGGTTGATCTGCCCTTTATGGGGTCTGGAGACTCTGTCTCATTCTTCTTTAGTGGTATCCACCTTGCTTCCCAGAAAATGCTTGTCTGGCTCCCATAGGACTGAGGTATTTCCTAGTTCAGAGTAGACATAGAAAAACAAAGCACATGTTCATCAACTCATGCCCTTTCTCTCTCCCCTCAAAGTGCTGACTACTTTGAGGCTATATATATTTTATAGAAATTCCTATCTTCCATGAAGTTAGCCAAATTGAAGTGATGCTCATGGTAAAAGTTCAATGATCCAATGTAGGGGATAGGCTTGTTCTTCTCTCATGTCTACTAAATAGGAATACTTGATTCGGAGTCTGAGATCAAAAAATATAGACTGTTGGTGTCTCCTTCTTCCTAAGCTTTTCCCAACAGGAGGAGGCCCAGTAGAAACTCTCAGCAGACCTCCAGCATGCTGAGCTAATAATTGGAGTCAGCACAAGTTCTTCTGTCAGTACAGGGTGAGTGAGCCCATTGTCAGGCTCCTCTCTTCCCTCCCACTCCTTATATTCAACAGTCTCTTTCGCTTGCAGCTCATTTCAGATGGCTTTTATGTGACCCAGTGGATAAAAACCTTAATGTCAGTGCCATTAAATCACTACCTATAAAAAAAAAATTTGCAAATGCTAAACCCTGGCAGGAAGTATGTTCTGATACTGATAAAAGTGCAGTTAGCTAAAACGTGGGATTTCAGCAAGGAAGAAGAATGAAGGTACAACTCCTTTGGTTCACTCAGAATGTGCACAAAGCCTCGTAAATTAATATTCTTTATTAAGTGCATTTGTAACTATTTTTAAAGATAGTTTATTCATTAGAAATTAATTCGTGGGTGGAAATGGACATGAATGTCTCTTTGTAAGAATAGGTCTTTAAGGTTTGGGACTCTTAAGGGAGAGGGTGTGTGCTTGCGTGTATGTGTGTATGTGTGTGCACGCACGCGCACACATGTGCATGTGTGTGTACCTGTGTGTGTCTGTGTCTATACCAGAAAGAAAGCAGAGGCATTTAAATCACTCTCCTCTCTCTTAACTACCTTTGTTTGAGATTTCACAGGCCACATTGTGCCTCTATTGTGCCATCAGAGAGGTCAGGGATCCTGTATGAGGAAAACTCATGCCAAATTCCAAAGAGCTTCAGAAAGATAATTTTGTTGGCTGTGTTCTGATCAGATCTGAGTCTTGCACAGATATAATAGACTTGGAAAACTTTCACACTACAAACGTGCTCTGTTGTTATGTGTGAAAAATAAAACCTACAAACTTGAAAATATGATTCTCTTTTTCATCCAGCTATTTCTCACTTATCTTTTATTCAAGCAAGCTTTAGCATTCTGACTGTCTTCTTTATCTCAACAAGATAGGCCTTCTGCTTGCTGCCAGTACATCATATGCAATGTTCTGCATCAGTGAGTCCCACCTTCCCAATGCTGTGACCCTTCAGTAGTTCCTCACATTGTAATGGCCCCAACCTTTTGCTGCTACTTCATAACTGTAATTTACTTCTGTTATGAATTGCAATGTAAATATCCAATATAGAGGCTATTTGATATGTGACCAGAGGGATCATGATCCACAGGTTGAGAACCACTGCTCCATATCATCTTGTGACTAATCAATCCTCTCTTTGCCAGGTTCCAGACAATGCCTGCTTGAAGGAAGCACGTCCTCTGTCTCCATCCTCAGGGCCTCGCATGTAATGTGAGCGCAACACAGAATGGATGAGAGAGAGAACAAATGAATGAAGACATGAGTAATGAGTGAATGAGAGATGAACAGCTGACTTTTTAATAGTTACTGAGTTAGACTCATCCATAGGTTTGATATATGCTATTGAACTAAGTAAATGTGCTGGGGTCACTGCTCAGTTTGTTTTCATTGTACAGGTTTGTTCACAGTGACTATAGCACACGAATTTAGAGTCTCACATAAATACAGAGTGGTTTTTCCAGTTGCTAATTGGAATAGCCTGGGAAAAAGGCTATGTTGAAAGAAGGGACTTGACCCTAAGGAAAGTAAGGGAGAAAATGAGAACATTTGGTAAGATGTTGACAGGTCTGCCTGCCCCAGCATGGAGGAAGTTTGTAGAATGTGTGTTTACCTCTCTGCCACTTCAGTAAGACGATGAACCAACTTGTGTGGCTCTTCAGTGATTGATATACACTTGCAAAGGAAAAACTTGTGTGTATTAACTGGGCGTATTTACCACATTTGAGATAGGCCCTATATCTGGAAGCAGTTGACCAACACAAAGTGAAGTTAAGAACTAATAGTACTTTTTTTTTTAGATGTTTAGTCTCATATTTTTTGTCTTAGTGATCTTTCATTTGCACATTTTCGGTTGTGTGTGTGTATGCGTGTGTGTGCGTGTGTGTGTGTGTCTGTAAACATATGTATGGAGAGAGGGAGGGGAGAGAGAGAGAGGCCTTGGAGTTGAGTGGGTGGAGAGCTGGTGAAGATTTAGGAGGAGTTAGGGGAGGGGAACCGTATTCTTAGAATATACTGAATGAAAACTTTTTTTCTGTAAATAAATAAGCAGAAAGAATATGGACAAGATTTGCAAACCTCTGTAAACATCCGGCTCTCACTGTGGGAGAGGACGAAGTGCTACTAATCTTCTAGCTTGATTATTCCACATGGACGTCTTTGCTTCTGTGTTACTTAAACTCTGTTTGGTTGCCTGCAGAAAAGGCCTGCGTTATCCAAAGACATGTTTTTATGGTGTCAACATGACGGATGGGGTACCTGCCCAGTGCTTGAAGACACTTACCTGTTCCTGTCTCCTTCTCTGTCTGCTTTATGTGTCACCCCTACTCCCCTGCATCAGCGGTTAGGGGAAGTCCCTTAAGTCACAAAACTCAAGACTCCTGTTTCTGTTGGCATCTTCCAGATTACTGCCCTTAGCAACACCAAGAAAAAGCATTAAAAAGAAAAAAAATACCCACATGATTGAAAAGGGGAGATTTTTTTTGAGTGAAAAAGTCTCACAAAGCAAAAAGGCTTTTTACTGCAAGGGTAACAGCCAGTGAACTGTAGCTTTAAAGGAAGCTCGTTGCTTTTGTGCACAGCCTCCTATATCAGAGCCTTGTGGGGTTTTGTTGCTCTAAGAGCCAGGCAGCTAAAACCCAAGCCTTAAATGTGTTTAGTGCAGGAGCCTGGCTCTGGGCCCTCTGCAGATAAAATCATTTCAAAGGCCCACCACACCTCCAAAAATACTCCAGAAAGGAAACCACATTAGAAGTTTGCCTTTAGCTTTTAGCACAAAGAAGACAGAATGAATATAAAGTAGGGTTAGCTCTTCCTTTAAGTCTGTGTTGTCAATAAGGAATCCAAATTCAACAGAACTGACATTACCAGATAAAGTATATCTGCTTGAAAATACTGCCAAGAATTCTTCCTAGTTACTAAATATTAAGGCTTAGAATATGTGATGGAAAACCAGGGTCTGCTCTGGCATGCAATGACATGTTTTTAGGGAATACTGAATGATCATGCATTCATCCTTCCATTCATTCACAAGTATGATACTTGTGCTTTTAGTGGTTCTTAATTACCCCAGAGACAGATGGCTTGCTCCAGGTCACAACTTCCAGAGGTGTTCTATGTTATCTTCAGTAACATCCGAAATATCAAACAATCAAAAATAAAACTTCACATAATTTGAAAGTATATTTTACTTTGTTATTGTTTTGCTTTGTGACAGGTCTCATGAGACAGATAGTCCAGGTTGGCCTGACTTCACAATCTTTCTGCCTCAGTCTCCCAAGTGCAAAAGTATCTTTTATCTTCAATAAAGATGGAGAATATGCTTATAATTTTCCATTGCAGAAGAGTTCTTTAGCCATTTGGAAGAATAATTATAATTTGTTTCTTCAATGCTTCTTTTCAAGGTTGGATAAATTTAATATTGAACATGTAGACTAAGTTTCCACTGTAGCCCAATTCTGACATACACATTCAATGGAAACAGGACAGAGTCCAGTTTTTAAGAAAGAAAGCAAGGCAGAAAGAAAGACAGACAGACTTTATCTGATTTTCACTAAACTGTTTTTCCACTTTAATTATAACAAAATTTCCATCAAGGCCTAGGTTCTGTTTTGTTTTGTATTCAGTTTGGTATTTATTGGTGAATGTCACAGAAACATAAATTACTGAACCTTACAAACTACAGTGTTTGTACAGAGTTTATGTGTTAATGTGTAGAGAAGGCTTTTGAAAGAGTCTCTGAGATCATAACAGTCTTGGAAACCACAAAACATCAATAATTACTGAAAACCACATTCCTACTGTCATATGAATGCTCATACAATTTTCTTGAAACCTAAATATTAACAGTCTTTGGAGTTGCCATCCCTTAATATGACATGTCTTACAGGTAGCTATAGTGTGTTCCTACTACAAATAGATGGATAGAGATGGCCTGGAGGAGCCCTTGCCATGAGACAGGGTCAGTGGAAGCACTTTGAATTCAGATCCCAATAGAAGCAAGATACCTGAAATAGCAAAAATTCCTTTTGGATTATAGTATATTAATGTCTGCAAGAGTAGTAAGAATGATGTTCTGTGATGATGTACCAGGTCTTTGGATTTAATGATACAGAGACAGATGACTCACTGAGATCACAACTTCCAGAGAAGGTCTTCTACATGATAGTCACCAACATCCAAAATAATAAACAAACAAAAGAAAACTTCACATAATTTGAAAATATATTTTACTTGGTTATTGTTTTGCTTTGTGAGAGGTCTCGTGAGACAAGTAGCCCAGGTTGATCTGACCTCACAATCTTTCCAGTAATTTAAATATATATATATATATACATATACATATATATATACATATATATATATATATATATATATATGGAGAGAGAGAGAGAGAGAGAGAGAGAGAGAGAAAGAGAGGGGGGGGAAGGAGACAGAGAATACAGAGACAGAGAGAGACAGAGAGACGAAGAGGGACAGAGGGACACACACACACACACACGGAATCCTTATAACCAAAACATGTATAATTCATCAAGCAATATGAGCACTTGAGTGGCAGTGCTCTAGTCTTCTCTGTAATGATGGGATCTAAGTATGGAGCCTGCTGTGTGACCATCCACTTTGGTCCTTATAGACCATGCACATGGCATGAAATCTTCTCCCAGTTTTATCATTAAGAATCCAGTAAGATAATCAAAACCAACAGCTGTTCATTAGCTAGAAAGCTTTTTTTATCATCAAAACATTGTTTTAAATTAAATATGGCAGTATTTAAGAGGATTGAATGTTTTGTGTTGTAAAGGAATCTATTTATGTGATATTCAAAGTTTTGTAGTGCTGAGATTGAACAGATCAGTCTCATAATTCCAATATAAAATGCATAATTGACTAATTGATTTATACTTGTAGTTTCAGGTTGAAATATTACTAAATTGATCTACAGTGTTGGAATATTTAAAAGACTTTGATTCGTCATATTTATAAATTTAATTCATTTGATTTAAAAGGTTTATTTAATTACTCAGGAAGGTTTTAAGTCAGACAATTGAGGTACTTAAAGAAAATCAGATACATTAAATTTATAAGTGAATTTTAAAATGTCTGAAGAGGTTTAATTATCTGTTTGTAAATGAAGCTAAATATTTCTCTAAGTACCCTTAAAAGCAATTTCTGGAACTTCCTGGATCGCAAACAGAATAGAATTTGTAAGCTGAAATGAGAAGCTGAAGGATAAACTAGGTTTTTAAAATTTGTACCATGAAAATACAAAATATTAATATTTTTAAAAAGTATTATCAGTCTGATATTTTCTGAGCATAAAGGCCACCTTTAAGGACTCTAGAAACTACAGTACAACATACACTTTATGTCTGCAGTATAAAATTATCTTTTACTTCTACGGAGAAATATTTATACTATATTTATGTTTACCCCTAGGACTCCTGAAATCATTCAGCTAACCGATGGGATGAAACTCTCTTTTGTCATAGTCGTTGTTGTCATCATCATCATCAGCAGCAGCAGCAGCATCATCATCATCAGCAGCATCTCTATCTCTCTCCCTTCTTCTCTCCCTTCCCTCCTTCCCCCTCTCCCTCTCTCTCTTGCTTCCTTCCTTGCTTTTTTTTATTTCTTACTCTCTTCCTTTTTGGATTGTTTGTGAGGCAGAGTTTTACCATGTAGCCTATGTTAGCCCAGAACTAGGATTATAAGCATGTATCAACATGACATGTGGTTTTGTTTTTCCGGTTTTTCAATAAAAGGAAAACTGTGGTGTTTGGCAAACAATAGATAGTTATAGGAAAATGGATGATTTAAGTCATCATACTATTTATGATAATTTGTGTTGTCTACTTGTAAATTTCCAGAATCACCTAGTAGGCAAGCTTCCAAGCACACCTGTGAGGTATGGTATTGATTAAGTTAATGAGGTAAGAATATCCAAACTAGAAGTGGGGGCACCATTCATTGGCTTGGGTTCTGTACTATTAAAAAAAAAGGAAACATAGATTGACATATGTATTTGTCTTTGTTTCTTTACTGAAAACACAATGAGATTCACTCCCCCAAGCCTCTGCCACAGTGACATGACCTGCCATGATGTACGGCTACATGGAATTATGGGCCAGCACAAGCCATTTCTCCTTTATGTTGTTTCTGTCAGTGTAATTTTATTACAGTAGCTGGAAAATAGACCAAGACAGAAAATCTGTCGAGAGAAGTGGCAATGCCGCTATGGTAAACATGGGCTTCTGGGGCATCTGTAACCATTTTGCGGCTAGAATGTAGAAGAGTTTGGTGCTTTGGGCCAGAAAAGCTCTAACATACTGGAGTAGAGCTTAATGGACTCTCTGGTGGGTTTTGGAAGATAAGCCTGCTGAAAGAAATATGGACACTGGAGGTCTAGTCCACACACTTTTGGAGTAGGGGCCATTTACGCAGTATTTTCAAGAATTTGAATTTATTCTGCTTGTGTCCTGAGAACTGAGTGAAGTTAATTTTAAAGATAGTGAACTAATTTTATTTATTTATTTGGCAGAAAAAAATCTCAAGACCAGAGAGCACTCTGGTTGGTGCTGAATAAGTAACTGTTAGAGGAGTCAACACCACTGAAGAGAAACTTCCTGAACTGATCTGGGACAACAGGAAAGGTGTTAGGAGGACAAAACCCACACATCCAAGGAGGTTCCATCTTGCAAAGATCCAAACTCGTTTGAAGGAAGAAAATCTAAACTGAGCAATTCCCTGTTCAAATACAACCACGCATATGTAATTGTTTTCCCAATTCTGGGTCAGCACAGATAAGCTGCTATAGCTATTTCTAAGAATGCCAAGTTTCATCTCTAGCCGGAAGCAGGATTTGGTAACATTGTTCATATGACACTGACTTCACGGGCATGATAGATGCAAGATTGGGGTGGGAGGGTCATGTTGTCTTCCATCTCTAGAATGTGTTGCAGGATTGGAATCCCTTAAAGGAGATGCTGAGGGACCATTGAATGAAGCTCTCAGAGGTGAAGTATAAGTTGCAAGAGACAACTCAGATGGTGGAAATGCCAGTATGAGGGGATATATACTAAACAAAGTGTATGTATACATGGGATGGAGCAAGCCTAAGGAAAAGGTGATGCATGCTGCAGGTTTCAGATGTGGAGAGCTGGGACTACCCAAGCCCTTGAAAGCCTCGAGGATTCCATCATGAGTTCCAGATATTAGACTCAGAGCTAGAGGATTTGCTATTTGACTTACTGGCTTTGATCTTGCTTTTGTCTGATCATTCCTGTCTGTGCCTCAATTCCTTCATGTTTAAATGGGCATATTTATTGTGTATTATTGTATGCTAGAAGTATATAACTTGGGTTTTGACATTATGAAGGCTTACAGTTAGGAAACTTCCTTGGGTCTTAGATGAGACTTTGGATCCCAGTACACTTCTACTGCACCATTCTGCTGCTTGCATGGACTTTTAAAGGGTGTTGGAATTACTAAGGACTATGGAAAATTAAAGCTGGGTCACACACACACACACACACACACACACACACACACACACACACACACATATATATATATATATATATATATATATATATCCCTGTGAAAATTGAAATTGAAGTGTATGTCAAATCTATGTCAGACACTAAATTATCCTTTAGGTTATTCGTTTGAGTGTTCTGGTATTTAAGTGAAAGTGCTCTGCATGCTCATATGTTTGGGTCTGACTTAAATTCTACCTCAGAGAGATGCAGAACTCACCATCCTTCTGAATCATGTAGGGTTCAACAACAATTTTAAATAGAAATTTTGTTACATGTGCATATCCTCATGTTCCACTGAAAAGAATATAAAATGTGAATATGAAATGTACATCTAAAAGTAGTTTCTGTAAATAAAATATAAATATTGTGTTACATATAAACAATACAATGATTTCCTATCACCTATTCCCTATTCCTTTGTACATAGCCTTCTACCTGGGGGAGAAGCAGGATGGGAAGTGGTAATCTTTCTGTTCTATTCAGTAGCCACATCCAGGCCCCTAGACATCACTCTCAAGCTCTTAGGTACCTGCCATCCCTCCTGCAGTTCTCCTGGCACCTGTCATGGTCCTCTCTCTTCATAAAACAGAGCAACCCAGACTTGCTTCACACTTAAGCATTCTAGGAAATGGATGGTTATACAGAGAATGTATTAGCAACTTCACTTTTTGGTTTTGATTGAACCCAGCAACAAATGTCAGCACCTATATGTGGAACCACCGAAGCCCATGTTTCCCTGTGGATGCTGGCATCTTTGCCGCCATTCTTTGCCTTTCTTACCTGTAGCAGCATGCTGCCCTGCCCATGCGCTTTATACCCTGCTGCCTCACCACACATTGCTCTGATATCCAGAGCCAACATATGTTTCCAGTTTTGTGAGAGCTGTCACTAGCTGCCGGAGCCCACCCATTCCCCACTCAGCCCCACAGAGGCACAAGCAGGTTGGCAGGCCTGGACAGTCAAGACTCTTCTCCTACCCCCATCAGTCTACAATAAAAGTCTGATGTGCTATCCTAGCCCTTCCTCTCAATAGGGTTAATTTTGAGGCATATTTTCTATGCTGCTTCCCAGAATTCCCCAGTCTGGATTGCCAGCCTTACAATTCATTGAAAACAAACTCTTGGCTGGCTTGGTTCTTTCTTGCCCTGCCTCAGTTTTTGCTCCTAAAGCATGCCTTGTTTTCATTCCACTATCCAGCTCTAAGTCTGTTTCTGACGGGAACCTGAACTGTAAAAGATTTTTTTTTAACCAAATGCCATTTTAATGAAATTAATTTGGCATAGAATTTAGTTAGCCCTTATTCTTCTTAAGGGAAAGACAAGTACTTCCTGTACCACTACTGAATCTAGGACTTGGGCCCAGTGCTTCCCACACCCTCTTAAAGGAAAATGGTCTTTGGCAGTGAAGTGGCTCAAGTAAAGGTCTCCTGGGTACTAGACAAGTACATGATTCCTAGAAATTGGGATTCAACCATTAGAAGTTAAAGAAATCACATTGAACTCTAACTTTTCTACAAAATCAACACCCAGCTATGCTGCTTCCAACTGAAAATAGACACTAAAGGATGGTGATGCAAGTGAAGAGGGGCTTCACACTCAAGGCTCTTCTCCCATTGTCTACGGGCAATCCAAGAGGTGTTTGCATTAATGGCTTCCTGCTCAACTCTTCCAGGAGTCCAAGTGTACTCCTGGGCCTAATGGATGCTAATGAAGGAGTTTATTATTCCCTCACTAAAGGTTTCCTGTCTGTCCATAAATCACATTGTTTGGTGACTCAATTGCCTCCAGGAAGTTTGCTTGAAGAAGGACTTTTAAAAATCTCTAACCACTGACCAGGGAGTGGCTTTCTCATCGAAAGGATGCAATCTATTCCTGCTGACATGAGTCTCTCTAATGCAAACATTATAAAGTATTTATAAGCTTCCCCCCTTGCCTCAAAATAGAACCCACATCTCCACTCAGGGAATATATTAGAGCTTTAAATGCCTCCAGAGTAGATCTGTCCCCTCCCGGCTAATAATTGTTCCTCTGGTTTCCTGTGATGGTGACTCTGGGATGCTCTGCTCTTTTTTTTCCATCTGTCCATTTGCATTTGCTCTCACCTCATCTCCTATCTCACTCTTTCTCTCTGCCTGGTTTATGGTTCTTCTTCTAGGAGTGGTTTCAGAGTTGAGTTCCCTAGAGGGGGGGGGGCAGGGATTAAATATTCATGAAAAGATAGTATGGGCATGTGGGATCCAGAAGGCACACAGAATATACAATAAATGAAAAAGTTTAAGCATGTTAATGTTGATGTTCTAACAAGCACTGCCATGTCTACAGCCTCCCATGCTGTAGTCATCCTGAGATAGCCAGGCTTACTCTTACCTTAGTCAGGCATGATTCTTATTCTTTGTCATTAAATTAGAATGTGATTACCTTCTACAGACAAAATAGCACCTTTGGGTAGTAAGTAATATAATTTACTTCATAAATCGCATCAAAACACCTTCATTAGATGCCAGTGACTAGGGAAAAACAGCATTTTATTAATATTTTAGTATTGACTCTATTTTATTACATTTAATCAAAATGAGATTTTTTTTGATGACAACCCAGAGGTACACTCTTTTTGTCCATACTGGGGCAACCTTCCTTGAAAACGAAACTCCTGTTTTCGTTTTTTCTTTTAACCCAGGAACCTCCCTATTTGCAATGGATATTTTTTTCAAAGCCACAGGGGCTGTAGATTTAGTTTGAGATCTAGGTTCCTAGTGTCTCCCTTCTCTTGATAGGTTTATAGTAAAGAGAGTGATGAAGACAGTCTGGTCCAAGACAAAGCAGCCTGGAGGATGCTAGAGCTCTTCTTTTTACTTCCATTCCTTTCTTCTCTTTTACACATATACTTGCTCGATACAGGACATACACCAGTCAGGAGAAGGAAATGCCTACTCTTGTGGATTTGGAGGAAGTGAGGAATAGACTAGAAAAGAAAATTCATGCTCAGAAAGGGGCAGAGTCCATGAGACAGCCCAGGATTTCGGGGTGTCTGTCCACTCAATCCCGAGTTATACCCCCTACAACCTGAGCCTCCTTGGAGACAGTCTGTCACACTTGAACATTTTGAAATGTTTTTTTTTTTCTGAAGTTGATAAAAACAGAATAGCAAATCATTTCCAGTTGAGGCATAAAAAGAATTACTGTGAAATACAGAGCAGACATTAAAGGTCATTGTCAAACCTGGCTCTGCCACTTACTGGCAAGATGTGAACTTGGTCAAGTTCATTGATGTCTGCTTCTTGATGTGCTGTACTGTAAAATGATAACAAAGGTATTTACCCTCCTTGGTTCTTTTTAAGGCTAAAATGAGTTAATATTTGTCATACAGCTGGTATAGTCTTTCTGGCACGGAGTGGGTGACATACAGATACAAGGTATTTGTCCTGATGCCCTAGCTAAGCTGGACATTTCATTGCTGTTGAATTGGTTCGCTAGCTTCTGCTGAAACCACTCTACAGTCGTGAACTTCTGCTGCCCTGAAAGACCCTTTGAACTTTGGTTATTGCTTTTTCTATAGTCTCTTCTTGTGGCAGCTGATACCTTACTCAGAAGATTTCTACTGTATAGATTTTCCCCTTGGGGATAAAAGAGCAGTTCCAGTCCTTCTTCCAGAGGATACCCTACAGACATTTGAGAATACATTGAGAATATGCACCATTTGATGATATTTTTCACTAGCTCTATATCTCAAGAACTATAATTGTTTTCATAAAACAGTTTCCTGGGTGACTCTCATGCTACTCAGTTTACTAGGACCACATACAGGTTCCTCATTCATATTATGTAGCTTCAGTTCTCCCAGTTATTCTTGGTTTCCCCCTTCGAAAGCATTTTTCCCTCTGTATCTATGATAGGTTAAATTACTCAGATGTGAATAAATGCCATGCTGGGGACTTACAACTGGAATATGCAAATATCCATCGAGACAGAAGAAGACCTGCTCAGAGAACTTGATTCTGGTGCTAGAGTAAATAATCATCAGGTTAAGGAATGTGAAGATTTCAGATAACGCTCTCTTAGATTGTGTGGACACGGAGACCATCTTTGAGTAGATGAGTTCTCAGGCTGACGGAAGAGCAACTGTGTGTGTATTTGGGAAGAAAGCTCTAAATGGAAGAAATGTGCTGAAGCGGAAGCTGACTTTAGCTGCTCTGATAGCAAACAGCAGACGGAAAGTTCAAGTGGAAGAAACTCAGAGAAGACTGGGATACGATAAGAGTATTGGTTTCTTGATCATATGGCAGACTCTAATACCTCTCTTCCTGCCTCTGGAAAAACAATCAAAGATCAAAATCAAAGGTTCTCCAGGATGTAAAGGACATTTCCTAGTTGTCATGGTTAATCCAATCTCATCGCCCTTTAGATTTGGAATCACCTGGAAGACATTGGTCTGGGTGTGTGGATGAGGGTGATTCCCAAGGCTAATGAGAGAAGACCTACCCTGAGTGTTGCGAGCACAGCCATAGGCCATAGTGTAGGTTTCTGAGTCTAAATGAAAGCATAGAGATTAAGTTGAGCATCAGTATGCATTCCTCTCTGCTTCCTTACTGTGGATACAATGTAACCAGCTTCTAGATGCTTAGGTCATTATAGCTGGAGTGGCCCTTGCCAGCATAGCTTCCTGTCAGGATGACAATACACTCATGCCTTGACCTTAAGTCATGCCTCTTCCTTAAGTTGTCTTTGTTGAATATTTTGTCACAGAAATGAGAATCAACTTATCCAGTCTTTTTTTTTCTCTTTTACGGTGACCTATATTCAACATTAAGTCAGACTGTGCTTATTTATTTAGATTATAAGACATCTGAGTAGGAGTGGGTTGTGTTTGGTTAGTTTTATTTTCTAGTTTTAGATATCAAGTTGACTAAATATAATTATTTTCCCCAGTTCTATTTCTACCTGGAGTGCTTGTTTGTTTATTGTTTGTATTACTAGCGTTCCCAGACTGCGTTCTCGTAACTCTTTTCCTGAACACAGCATGTTTTCTGCAGTATCTCTGAGAAGCTTTGCTTTTTCTGTAAACAGCCCCATACTCCAGCAGCTAGTGGAGCTCTTTGCTCTTCCAGCATATGCTTAAATCTCCACATCAGCTAGTTACCACTCTTGGGATTCCATACATACTTCCCTGTATGCTGCCATTATCTTAGGCCTCTTGTAAAAGGAAACCTCATTCCTTGTCATTTAGAGTGGTAGAGTTCTACAGGGACATTTCCAAACATCCTCTAGGAGGCTCCAGTGGAAAACCACCACTGGCACATTCATTAATTCATTCTTTTAGTGACTTCTTGAGTTGCTGCCATGTGCCAATCTTGTGATGGCTCTACATCTGTGTAGCACTAGAACAGGAATCCACTCCTTCGCAAGGCTAGCCATTGCATGGATAATCTTTAACACGATGGTAACTTCTTCATTATACATATATAAAAAAAAAGTGTCTGTAACATCTATTGATTCTTCAACTATTGTCTAGTGTTCAGTTTCTTAAACTAGCAGTCAAACAAGTGAATGTGGAGGTTGAAAAATGTAGTAACAGCACTGGATTTCTGAATGCTCAAGAAGAAAAATTAAAAATAAATGCACAATGAATTCAAAATGTCTCTGGTAGTACTTATTCAGCTTTCCTTTTGAACATGGAGCCTGTATGGTTTGCAATACACACGCCAGCATGAGTCACAAACAAACGCTGCCCAGAGCTCCTCAGCTCCGAATCAAGACTATTTTGCTTCAATGTTTTTAACTGGATTTTTATTTACATTTCAGATGTTATCCCCTTTCCCCGTTTCTTCCCCAACCAGAAACCCACTATCTCATCCCTTCTCCTCCTGCTTCTATGAGGATATGCCCCCACCTACCCCTCACTCTCACACCTCCCTGCCCTCATATTCCCCCACACTGGAGCATCCAGCCTTCATGGGACCAAGGATCTCCTCTCCCACCTATGCCCTACAGGGCCATCCTCCCTTACATATACAGCTGGAGCCATGAGTTCCTCCTTATGTGCTCCCAGGCTGGTGGTTTAGACCCTGGGAGTTCTGGTTGGTTGGTATTGTTGCTCTCTTAGTGGGGCCTCAAACTCTTTCAGCTTCTACAATCTTCACTCTAACTCCATTGGGAACCACTTGATCAGTTCAATAGTTAGCTGTGAGCATCTGCCTCTGTATATGTCAGGCTCTGGCAGACCACTAAGGAAACAGCTATACCAGGCTCCTGTCAGCATGCACTTCCTGGAATCCAGCTCAGCATCTGCCTTTGGTGACTGTACATGGGATGGACACCCAGGTGGAACAGTCTCTGGATGGCCCCTCCTTCAGTTTCTGCCCCACATTTTGTCTCCATATTTGCTCCCATGAGTATTTTGTTATTCCTTCTAAGAAGGACTGAAGCACCCACACTTTGGTTGTCTTTCTTCATGAGCTTCATGTGGTCTGTGAGTTGTATCTTTTGGGCTAATATCCAATTATCAGTGAGTACATACCATGTGTGTTCTTTTGTGATTGGGTTACCTCACTCAGGATGATATTTTCTCGTTCCATTTATTTGCCTAAGAATATCATGAATTCATTGTTTTTAATAGCTGAGTAGTACTCCATTGTGTAAATGTACCACATTTTCTGTATCCATTCCTCTGTTGAAGGACATCTGGGTTCTTTCCAGATTCTGGCTATTATAAATAAGGCTGCTATGAACATAATGGAGCATATGTCCTTGTTATATGTTGGAGCATCTTCTGGGTATATGCCCATAAGTAGTATAGCTGGTTCCTCAGGTAATGCTATGTCCAAATTTCTGAGGAACCGCCAGACTTTTTGCTTCAAATTTTAGTGTTTCACTGTATGTTCAAAATTTTCTGTTCTTATAGAAACAAAGTGGTTCAATTACAGAAAACAGGGTTTTTAATATCTTTCCTACTATCATTCCTCAGCATGAAAGTATCAAAATAGTACATATTTGGATCATATTAGAATGTTTGATTTTAAAAATTGCTGTTTGAGTTGCTGAGGAGTTTACTAAAAATCATTAAATGAGTTTTGGCTTGGGATTAGGACAGAATTTCGAACACTTTTTTTTGAAATGGCTCTAAACCTATTCCTGTCATTTGTGCTATGCATTTATATGAAGCAGTGTTTTCAGTATTAAGAGTCAAAATCAAATTATCAATCAACTCTGAAAAAAAAACAAAGATGCTCTGTATTCTTTGATATCAAACGCTCAGCCAAGATTTAATTCCTCATGTAAAAAATAAATAGCATGTGGTGTTATCAATAAGGACAATTATGTTTGTCTATAATGAATGTTAAAATTGGGCCTGGGGTTGGGAAGAAGAGAGATTTCAGTGGGAGAACGAAGGGGATTTGACAGGGTGATGGAGGCTGAAAGAACTAAAATTTATTACTAAAATTTATGTTTAAAATTGTCACCTAATAAAACAGGGTAACTTTACAAATCCCATTAAAAGATAACAATTGGGAGAGATAGCTCAGTGGATAAGAGCGATTGCTGTGCAGATATGAGACCTGAGTTTTGCTCTCCAGCACCTATGTAAAAAGCCAGGTGTGGCCACAACATGCTTGAAAACTCAGTACTCAGAGTGGTCCAGGTATAAATAAAGATAGTGGAATTACTGATGCTTGCTGACAGCCTGGCTCCAGGTTCAGTGACCAAGCCTGTCTCAAAAGTGGAAATCAACTGGGGAGGACATCCTCTGGCATCTGCATTTGCATGCCCCTGCTCATGTGCATGAAAATAACACATGCACACACACAGAACACTCAAAATACAGTTAAATGTTAACATTGTGTGCATACCAAAGAATTGTTTTAAGATAAATTTCTTTGTGATTAGCAGTAAGTGTGTGATTTTTATGTCTATCTTATATAACTGTATACTAGAATATGTGATTTTTTTTTCTGGTGTGCAGCATTTGCAAATGCAAAAGTTTAATAAGATTCTTTTTGGTGCAGAATAGAAGATACTCAATTTTTGTTCCTTTTTCATGATTAACCGTCAATAACGAAAAGACAAGCTGCACCTCGGTTTTGTTTTCCCTCAGTGAAACATCTCCAGATTTTTCACTTGTCCCCTGGGACATCAGTTTGACTAATCCAAACCTTTGTTGTAGTGTGTAGTTCTGTGGATGTACATTCACTTTGTCTGCTAGAATGTTTTAACTTTTTTCATGGTTAGTATTTCCCCCTTACTGAAGCAGATAACCCTATAAGGGATGTGGTTCTCTTGGGGGATGGGGATGTATTTTTAAATCTATCAAATTGCATACATGTAGCCTTAAGATAGTCACCATTATTAATTGATTACCGCTTTCTAGAAAACAGCAACATGTTTAATACAGTTGTATATGTAATGTCATATTGAACAACATAGGAGACAATGGAAATGAGTAGCATCTTTCTGATCAATGAGATATTAAACCTATTGGAATGGCTTGAAACCTGAGGAAGTTACCATCACTGGTATACTGCTAACTGCTTAACAGCTAGTATTGAGAGTGTTGGGGAAATCACCATTTTCAAACTTTTCTGATCCTATGGCATGATCTTCTATCACAACTAGCTTCAAGCTGTCAATGTAATACAAACCAGGGAAAAGAATTGTTGGGTACTGATGAGATGGCCCAGTGGTGAGTTCAGTTCCCAGTACCTGGACACATGCACATGTATACTTCCCCCTACATATACATGTAATTTATACAATGAATCTTTTAAAAAATAGATACTTATCATTGCTATGCTTTTTTCCTCTAAACATATATAGCAGAAAGGTCTTAGGAGCAATGGTGATCGTACTATATCATAGAAATAACCAGTGAGTATTATATTTGGAGTATTTATTACTTTTTGCAAAATATATAATGATTTTGTAGAGGTTAATTTTTAATGATAGTATTTAAGAATAACCTCTCGGAATTGCTGAAGATTTAACAATTAGCTTTAAGGAAGTAATTTTAATGAACTCTAGCCAAACACTGTAAACTCGGTTTATAACACAATTTACAGGAACATCAGACAGGACTTTATATGACATTGTTTGGAAATTCAGAAAACAATCACTTTTTGTATTGATACAACCAAGGGGGTTTTCTTTTTCTTTTAAAATTAATTATGTTTTTAATTTTTAAAATTTGCATAGAATATATTTTGATCATATGTTCCCTTCCCCAACACTTCCAGATCCTTCTCACCTCCCTATCCATCCACACCTGTTGTGGTAATTATTTAAAACTGGCCTCTGGTTCATCCAACTATCTAA
>NW_021604670.1:4338153-4377610 GCF_004785775.1 Grammomys surdaster
TGCACCGCTCTCCATACCTGCATGGCTTTCCATCCTCCTACATCTCTGCCCTCTCTAGCACCTCCTCTTCCTTTTTTCTCTTCCTCTCCCAACTTCTCCTCTTCCTCTCTTTACTCCTCCCACCTTAGCTCCTCCTACACATACCCAACATTTGGATGACACTGTTTTCATGAACTTGGTCTCTTCTTCATCACTTAACAGTTCATCCCCATGTCCTGTTCATTCAAGTCTTTCTTATGTCCTCGTTCCTTCTTAGAATGTTCTGTGTGTCTTCTAATGTTTTATCACTTAGCCTAGCCACTGCCTGTTGTCTGACCCAGGTCATCTGCAGAAAATTTCAAGTGTTCTATGTTTTAGTAACAACAACAATTATAACAACAACCAACTCATCCAAACTTTGTATTCTCAGATGTTCAATTTGTTCATGTGTGAAATCACACACACACACACACACACACACACACACACACACACACACACAGAGAGAGAGAGAGAGAGAGAGAGAGGCAGTTTCAGATTTATTTAGTTAAGGATTCTGAAATGTGACCGATGCACTGTTGTTACAAAGAACAAAAGCAGATACAGAATGCCTTCCTGAAGTTTCCCATGGTTACATCCCCGATGAGTGAGAAAGGGGCTTCCAGCTAATAGTAATACTGACTAAGGTTAACATCCCAGGAAGCTTAATTTTGTGCCAGGACCAGATTCATGTTACATTGAGACTTTCATTGCTGTCCAGAACTCATAAGTCCAATGGAATTTATATGTTCAATCACTCCCTTTCAAGGAATGTTTGCAAGCTTTAAGTTCTGCTGATTATTGACCTAAGCTCACATCAGAGTATACTCTTCTGAACCAGGGAACAAATCAGGAGATGTGTGGGCATCGAGCCCCTCTCTCTTAGCCCTCAGCTCTCTAGCATCCTGAAAAGCCCATTCATCCATAGTATGGTACAGCGCATTATTGTTCCTTGGTGCTGGCTTCACCTGGCTGCTCAGAGGTTTGCTGGGTAAGTGTACTGTTGTGGTAGACCTGGCTTTGCCATAGACACAGAATTCACAGTGAGCTCTGAATACATAACACGTGTGTCCTTATTATGAGTGCCTGGAGGAGGGAGTGGGTGTCTCTCATACACCCATCGTTTTATCCATATTTACCATATGAACAAAAAAATACTGTTTAATTCTATTTTCTGATGGAGCATAAATTGTATGGACAGATGGACAGATTATCTGTACAGGTTGTACCATTGTAGGCCCGAATGTAAATATAATTTTTTTGCTTCAAATCTTATGGGCTAGAGACCTGCTTATCAGTGGAATACTGCACAAGTCTATAGAATGACATCTGTGAGACTTCTCATCCCTATACTTTCCAAACAAAAAATATATTTTACTTACCTATTTTTGATTAAAAATTCTCATTATAAAGCCTAGGCTAGCCTTGATCTTTCTATGTGGCCCAGGCTAACTTTGAACTGCCTATCTTTATTTCTCAGAATTTCAGATACTGGGACTTCAGGTATATGCCACCATACATGTCTGAAATTATTTTTTAAATTATTGTTCCATGACATATTACTCTGAGCCCTCAGGACCCATGATATGACATCTGTTCCCCCCCCCCAAGTCCCTCCTTTGCATTTTTAAGTGGTCACCAGGTTGACATTCATCTTCCATAATGTAGACTATAACAGTCCACTCAACTTGATTAATACTCCATGTTGCTCATGGATCTAGGTGAGGCCGTAGAACTGTTTTTGGCCGATGGGATATTAGCAAACATGACATAGGAAAGGTGGCCATATTTCTGGCAGCCCATGCTCATATCCCTGTACAATTTTAGAAAAATAATAGCAGGTCATATTGCAGAGATAAGCAATACGTCTAGAAGGTTGCTAGATTCCTAAGTCTATTTAGGAGAATCATCCAGGAGACCTGCCCAGACTAGTAATAGCACTGTTGAATGTAGCATTAATCAGAAATGTTTATTATGTTAAGTCATTGAAGTTCAGAGTTGTTCCAATTGGTAGTTTACTCTGACCAGTGTTTCTGTCTGTAAGGATGCTTTGTGGGGGTAGGAGGTAAGGCCCTACATACGTTTTAGTAGCAATTATATTTCATCTGAATGGCTAATGTGTACATGCTGATGTTTCCTTAAAAGTGTGTAGAATTTTAAGCCCTTAGAGCTAAAATGCAGGCACAGCAGCCCATTGTGCTAGGAGCTGACACTGAATGCAATTGATTGTAGCCACACCGGGAGCAGGACAGACAAGGTAAATAAATTATGAATTCCAGGGGAAAAGAGCCTGCAATAGCTGCTGTTTCATTTCCCTCTTAACCCCCTGCGACTGTAAACACGCTTATAGATATATTTTATTAATAATTGTTTTGATGTATTTGGATTTTGCAAGTGGCTATTGTAGCTAGGGGATTTCTGGACACCCCTCTAGCTAATCAGATTAGAGACACAAATGCTACAGTGACAGACGAGTGTGTATATGAAAAGACAAATGGAAAGTCTCTCCCTCACCAGCACTTGTAACTGGCTGTTTGTTCAAAATCACAGCTTTAGACTTCTTCCCCACTGTGCTCTCCTCACTTCTGTCTACAAATGATGGACTTCAGACTGAAAATTATACGAGAGATACTTAACAAATGGATATCTCTCAAGGGACGTCAGCGGAATAAAGCACTTCAGGATTCACTTCATGCTACTTGAAGAGCGACATTGCTGATGTGATATATCGAAAGAGCTCTAACTACCAGGATGGACGTTAAAAGATATGTTCATTTTATGAAGAAGGAAGCTCATGTATATCACTAGCAGTACAGCTAGGTCTGAAGAAGACAGGCTTCTCATGAACTGCAGACCTCACAGCAACCAAGAGTGTGTACATACATCCATCTAATTCTTTTTCATTTCACTTGCTTATTTCAGAGGGTTAGCCCATGAGCACTGTGGTGGGGAGCATGGTGGTCTGCGGCAGTCATGGTGCCAGAGCAGTAGCTGAGATTTTACATCTGGTCCACAAGTTGCAGGCAAGAATGGAGGTTGGGGGTGGGAGAAAGATGAGAGAGACAGACAGACAGACAGACAGACAGAGACAGACACATAGACAGACACAGAGAGAAAGGCAGAAAGAGATAGAAAACAGACTGACTGACTGACAGACAGACTGGGTCTACCATGGGCTTATGAAATCTCAAAGCCCACTCCAAGTGACACATCTTCTCTAACAAGACCACAATCCCTCCAAGAAGGTGATACCTTCTAATCCTTCCTACACAATCCACCAACTGGGAGCCAGACATTCACATATATGAGCCTATTGGGGGGCATTCTCATTCGAACCACCACAACTGAGAAGTGGGAATTTCTGGTCTGAAACCTTGTTTGTTTTCAAGGACAGCTCACAGTGTAGTCTGACCAAGCTCTGCATCACCTCAGATCTCAGAGCAGTGCCCATCCAGGTAGTCCATCCTAGACAATCACTGTGGCATATTACTGTTTGCTTATAAATAGATTAATTTTCAACCCTTGTTTTTCTTTTTTCATTCTATTTTTTGGTGACTATATCTCAATGCCTAATGTATAATCTGCCACAGTCAAGGCATTCACTTGAAGTGACTAGAGATGACAGAAAGTGGAGGCAGGATTAACATTGTAACAACAGGGAGTTAGAGAAAAACTTGAAGATTGGATAAAAGAAGAATCTTGACTGGGAAATAGAACACACCCTGGGCTAAATCTAGGACACAGGAATGTGTTTGTTGTGTTCTTTGACCAATAAGTAGACATGAGAATGTGGAGGGATGGAGAATGTGTTCTGTGGATTTAGATTACCAGGCATAAGAAGAATTACAGAAAAGTCTCCATTGAGACTTTTAGAATAATAAGTCTGTTGCCTCAAAGATAGCTAATTTTCTACAACAAAGCAAATAGATACTCTCTGATACTTTTGTTATCTGGTGTGGTTCATCTTTATTAAGTTCCTCTTATGCATATAAAACCAATGTATAAGAGCACTAAGTAGCCTCTGAATGTCGCCACACCCATACCACAAATCATATGCAGAAACTAAGCTTATGAATGAAGTCATATTTGCATATGGAAATGTGGGGGTAATGAGTTCATGAATGCTTAGTGCCTTTTGTAGGGGATGAAGGCTTCACCTTGTGGTGGTGCACACTTCCTGTTTCTCCTTCCCTCTTTCCCTCTTTGCCGCCACTGTGAAGAATACTGTGGAAAGGGGCATGGCTGAAAAATCAGGAAAGAAGATTCTTGTTAAGAATACTACCTGACCACGGTGGAATTCTGATCTAAGAATTCTAACTCTGAGAACAGCGAGAAGTTAATATTATCATTGAGTTCCTGTTATAACAGAAAAACTGACTAAGAAGCAAACCGAAACACAAGGCAGAAACTCATTTGTCACTTGGTGGCTACGGCTTACCATTCCTGGTTCCAGGATGGAATACTTACGAGCCAAGAAGGATTTGGGGAGATAGATGTGGTTATGTCAGACATAATGTTAATGTTTCCTTGTGGACAAGAGTTCACCTTGCTTGGATTCCTGTGGGTTCAGTCTTGGAGACAGCTAAAGGAACAAGGCTGAATATCATTCTGATGAGGTGGCTGTAAAACTAGTCACTGAAGCCTCAATTTTATGGACTTTTTATAATCTGATCTGAGTGCTTGATGCCAAGTCCAGAGAGTTGGAAAAGAACACGTTTCTCATTCTTTCACATTCTTGTTCCATGTGAAGGCCAGTCCTTGCTTTGATTCATCTCCTCCTTGAACAAAAACCGTGGGACAGGTGGTCTACCTTCAGCAAACTTCCTTAGTTCCCTTAAAGAGGCTTTAGGAAATCTCTGATCTCTTTTGTCTCTGATTTTCCCCCAAAAGCAATAACAATGATTACTAATATACACATAGTCACTGCTAATAAATGCTTTCTTTCCCTTTGGGGTTAGTGCTTTTCAGAGAAACAAATTCAATAGGCTGTCTCTCTTTGCCTGTCTATGCATCTGTCTGCCTAAGAGGAAATTTATTATAGGAATTGACTCACATCACTGGGGTCCAAGAATTCCTAGAATCTTCCATCTGCAGGATAAATGACCAAAAAGCCATAAAATAAATTTAGTCTTGGCTCAAAGGAATGAGGAGAAATAGATGATATTCCCAGCCCAAGAAGGGAGGCCTTTAGTCATCTTTTTGTTTTCTTTTGCCTTCAAAGTTGCCTACCAAAATTGGTATGATAATCTTTACTCTGTGTACCTTTTAAAATGCCAATTTCTTCTAAAAACACCCTCATAGGCATACCTAGACAGAATGTTTTTCTAGTTATCTGGAAACTAATATTTGTCTATTTTTATTAATTTATTCTCCATGAACAAATTTCTAAATATTTATTATACAGACCAAGGAATTATGTATAGAAGCTTTAAGGAACTTCCCAGAGGGGTACAGGGAAGGCCTGATTGTCATCTGAGGATTCTTTCCATATCTTGTCCATAAATGTAATGTTGATAGCCTTTGCCTCCATCCTACAGGAAATAATTCTCACATCTACAGTTTCATCATTGTCATTCTCTATTGGATACACACAATTAGATGATCACAAACAACTATGTGAAAGATCCTGTGCAGTGATTTTTGTTTTTCAGGTAGAGCAGGGATACCATGAGAATGTGGTATCTTGGTACCCACTCAATGGATGCTCTGAGAGCAAATCCCGGAATAGCACTCACTAGCAATGTGACTTGAACTTGTTTGCTCATCTTTGCAAACCGTCATAATGCAGCTCAATGGGTGTGAGGCTTAAGAGACAGTATGTAGGTCAGATAGTGCCGAACCTGGTATGCTCTTGAGCATGGCAGGTGCTTGCAGTAATTTCTCTTGAACTATATATGCTTGAATTAATAATGGTAGAACTCACTCTTAGTATAAGAATATGCAGTGTCTCACCATTTACAGATCATATGCTTCTAATTTAGAGACTGCAGAAATGATTGACAGAATTGTCATATATTTGTGGGCAGAAATTTAAAAGATGAAGTGTGTCTGGAAACAGAGATGAAAAAGATTTCAAATAGCTAATTGTCATTATCGTACTGGCATTCTCTATCGTGAGCTCTAGTAATGTTTCTAAGTATTTGGGGTTACAAGATAGGTGATGGTTCTAAGAGAGCTGGGGTCATATTACCATCAAACATACATACAAAGGATAGTATGCACATAACTAGTGACTCAGAGTAACATTGCTGTGGAGATTCTTTGAGAACAATGGAGCCTTTCTCTGTGCTAGGTGAACTTGGGGTCTAGGGTTCTGAGAGACTCAGTGGTCACTGAAGGCACTCTGAACTTGAGAGTTTCTTGTCTCCACTTTGCACAGTGATGAGTGAAGATAGTGGAAGACCCAGCAATCAGATAAACAGCTCCCTGCAGCTTGGAAGGGACTTACAAAAGAGCTGCCATTTTAGCCTTTAGCATGGCTATGTTGTGTTGGAAATAAGCCTGATCAGCTTAGGTCAGATGGAAAGTAGGCACTAATTTTGGTCCAACATTGTTGGTTAGTTGAACCTAAATGGCAATACTGATTGGTAGGTGGGTCTCATGAAAGCAAGCAGGATCAGAAAAACCTGGATTTGAGAGTTGACATAGGGTTTGGGGTAGGGTTCGAGGTAGAGATTGGTGAGACCCCTCAAATATTCCAACTGAAGGAATAACCGGGAAGTTAAAAAACAGTGCCGCCCAAAAGAAACCAAAACAACAACAGTAATAGTAACAAACACACAAACCAACCAACCAACCAACCAACCAACCAACCAACCAACCAACCAACAAAGGATGGAGTTCAGCTGACATTTTGATGAGCTGAGGCTTTGGGGGTTTCTGTTTCTGAGCTCACAGGTTAGGTAGCAGATTATTGCAAAACCTTAGCTCTCTCAGGATTTGACTACCAGTTCCACCAGGCTATCTACACAGTGTGCTTTCTTTGGACCTGTAATGGTTGACCTATGCTACAGGTTCTGCCCTTTGCTCCTTTCTCCTGTAAACACCCTCCACAGTCCATCCATACAGCCAACAGTGCCTGGCTTAGGGGCCTCTGATGACTCTTCCCAATGGGAGGCTTTCTTTCATGGTTGACTGTGAAGTTGACTGTGAGATTTTTAGGTAGGAAAGAAGGGGAGACACAGCAGTAGAGGGGCTCTCCTGGACAGATACTAAAAGGATGAAAGTAATTACAGGGTGAATGGCAAAAAGATTGGGGCTGTATGTGTGTGTTTTGCTTTCCATAAAGAGTTCATATCTGTCTTTAAAGGTGGCTTTCAAAGTGATCTCCCCAGGAGCTAAACCTGCTTGGGAAGGGGCTCATGCAGGTCTCAAATCTCCCACTGGAAGTGTATCTGGAACAGTGACAGTTGATGGTTTATATATAAGGTTTAATTTAAATAAAGGTTTTATACCTTCAAAAATTATCTTTAAAAATCTGTTAGATGCCACAGAGACCAAAGAAAATGTTAAAATAAAAGATCTCTCTGAGCCAGTCTGTATTGAAAAGATAATGCTGGCCACTGAGGCCTAAGGACACTGGTGTGAAGGCCAGCTGAGGCCCACTTCCAGCTCAGCATGGCTGACTGAATGCTTTGTGAGTGTAGGATGGCTTTATGTCTATTTTATGTCCATGTTGCCCAACACAGAAGCCACTAACCTCATGTGGCTACTGCATATTTGAAAGGAGTAGGATTCATAATATTATTTAATTTTAATTAAATCACCATATGTGGCTAATAGCTGCCATTTTGAACATTCTGTACTTACATCACTGATCTCCCACCTTCAGCAAGGAATGTGCCCCTCCCACACCTGAATTCCAGAACATTGAGACCTAGACCAGATACGGTGCAGAAAAATAACATTGTGTGTTTGAAGTCTTGAAGGTTGGGGTGGTTTGTTATGAAAGCTGCTGAAAGTAATGTACTTTTCTGCTCAAAGGGACTCTTTTCAGTTAGATTTTAGGTGAACATTATTTCAGGCTAAAAGTTACCAACTGACATCCCTTGTCTGATTATCTACGTATTATGTAACAATGTCACAAAATTTGGAATAAGCTTTGGATGCTAACAAGGAAAGAATCAAATAACAATGTTTGGAATGTAGTCTCCCTGAGTTTTTAATGCGTATTTTTATAATGAGCCAGGAATTACCGAGTGACTTTTAGGTTCTCAGCACTTTGCTCACTGAATTCTGTGTGTAGTTGCACATGCTTTGGTTTTGATGTATGTGTGAGCATGTGTGTAGTTGGTCCAGCACATATGCATGCATCCGAATTAGGTGTCTTCCTCAATCATTTTTCCCCTTACTTTGTGAGGCAGGTAATCTCACTGAACCTGGATTCCACTGATTTTACTAGATTAGTTAACTTGCAGGCCCTTCTCCATCTCCTTAGCATGGGTATACATTGCCTTACCCAGCTTTTTTGGTGTGATATCTGAACTCACTTTCTCTTGCTTGGACACCAACCATTTGGCTAACTGAGTGATCCCCTTCCCTAGCCTGCCTCCATGTACTCTTTTTAAAAGAATTGCTTATTATTAGTGTGTGTAGGGGAGTGGGAGGAGTTGTTCATCTCTCCTACCACAGGTTTCAGAGAATTGAATTCAGGTCTTAAGGCTTGTTCAGCAAGCATTTTTACCCACTAAACTATCTTACCAGCCACTTATTTAACAGTTACTACAATATACAAAATGCATAGATTCTTTCCATGCCAATGAAGAAGAAACTAAGGCAAGCAGGCCAGTCCCATGCTTACCTGATCAGATATAACAGAGTCAGCAGTCTGCCGCCGATAGTACCTTTTAGAAAGAAGCCTCACACTGCCCTGCTGCTGGTGTTAGGAATATTCTTTTAATTTTGATTGATCCACTTAATATTTTGAAGATTTTCTTTTGTTTTATTAACACCTCTTAACTGATGTTTGCATATTTTGTGGGTAGCATAAATAACAATTTTTTTTGTGCCTTGAGTTGTTACCAAATTTGTGCCAACATGATTATATTTGATCCCATTTATCATTGCAAGGAAAGATATTAGAATTAGAAATATTTTAGTTTGAAGACAAAGTTACTACAATTTTAATTCACTAATAGAGGTGGGTTTGTGACCACAGGTGTCAAATATATTTGTAAAGTTAGTTACTTGGAATTAAGATTAATTTTCCTATAAATTAATGTTAGGTATTACCTTCGTATACACTTCGTATTTTTACTATACCTTAACAGTACTACATTATGCTGGGGTTTACCCCAAGAATTTATGTATAAGAGAAAAAAAAAGTTTTCCTAGGAAATATATCAATAAGTTTTCTATAAAATTGACCAGAACAGAAATATCACTGTGTTTAATTTATGGATATACAGAAAGATCTATGTAGGGTTTGTTACTACACATGGTTTCAGGCATATACTATGAACTAAAGAGATATTCTTTATGGATTCTGAGGGATTACTGTGTGAATAAAACAGTATTACCAATTTAAGAAGCCTGTATAAAATAGCAAGATTTTATAATTAGCTTAATCTCCAACACAGTTGGACATGTTAGAATTACAAAAGGGGGTTACTATGTCAAATATTAAAAAGCAAGGGGTGTAGAGAGAAAGTCCTTAGCCTTGCAGGAACTGAGAAATTAGTTCCTTAGATCTTCATTGGCTGTGTCCTATGGTTCTGCACCCTGGAAGGGAATGTTGGCCAGCAACTCCTGGGTGCTCTGATCCCTTTGGAAGACAGGTGCATCAAGTTATTTTTGGTAAGGGAGATACCACAAAAAAAAAAAATTCTAATTTTACTTCTCTATTCACTCAGCAACTACTGCCCAGAATTTGGATTGTTATAAACATCTGCAAATGAGGAAATATTTCTTCAGGTAGCTGTAAATATTACAACTCTGTCACATTTATATTTATTTTTATAAATTAAAATACGTAGCAGGGAGATGGCTCAGTAGGCAAAATGAAGGACCTAAGTTTAGATCTCCAGCACCATCTAAAAATCAAGAATGGGAAGTCCTGAGGATGGGGAGGCTGGAGGACTTCTGGACTTTCTTGCTGCCAGGTCAGTCTAGTTTAAACAGAAGACTCTAGGTTCGGTGAGAGATGCTGCCTCAAAACACACAACAAAAGAACAAACAAATCAAACCTAGCTGGCTCCAGGTTCAATGAGAGACCTTGTCTCAAAAAATAACCCATCATCAAACTCTGACCTCCACACGCGTTTACATACACCTGCATGTTTATATCACCCCCCAACACACACACACAGGCACCCATACACAAGTATCTAACAGTTTCACAGATATTTACTATGATTGTATATACACTCAAAATATGGGTCCATTCTTGACAAGGTGACAAAAAGCAAGCCCTTGGACTTGGGGCTTTTCAGGTAGCCTGGGGCTTGTTGCTTCACATCATCTGATACTATCAGCAGCCAAACGGGCCTGAATGATTACTTAAGCCAATTTTAGCATGCATTGTAATAAAAAATAAAAAAATATATATAGTTGCAATTTTAGTAATTACTAAAAAAAAGTAGAGTAAGGTCAGGAAAGAACAGTTTAATTAGAGGAAGATGTAGATTCTGCTGTTGATAATGATGAATAACTTTAATTGGAGGCTTAAAAATGTGACAGGCATTGTGTTAACACTTTAAATAAATTATTTCACTTAATCCTAACAACCCCAAGAGGAAGGTACATTATTATGCACAATTTACCAGGGAGGAAATTGAGGGATCTAAAGGTCAAATAACTCACCCATGGTCAGACACCCACAAGTGCAGAGCCAAGATTATGGTCTAGACAGCAGAAATCTTTTCCCAGACCCTTGACTAGAGCACTCTACCAAGATTGGGAGGAGGCCCTGGGAGCAAACAGTGGGAGACTGGCTTATGTTGTTTAAGGACTTGATTTCTCTGGCTCATGGATAACCTTTCTGTCTTTTGATGCTCGTGTGTTATTAATTTCTCATATTACCTACTCAGGGTTCCACGCCAGCCCTGGCTTTCTCTCCATTCAGAGAGGTGGGGAGAGGCTTCGAAGAAAAGCAGACAAGCTTCAGAAGAGACTGAGGCAGAGCGATGGGGAGTGGGTTCAAGACGAGCTGTGTGTGTAGAAAATGTTGACTGGGGGAGTGTGAGGAGTCACTGTGAACACTGACCCACGTTAAGAGGGAAAGCAAGTTTGATGCCAAGCTACCATGTTTTTTATGGAAGAAAAAGAGCCGGTCAAAAGCCAGTAACCACAATTAGGATTTTTTATTTCTGTTTGTAGAGAGTGCACAGGGGTAGTGGAAGCAGGCTCAGCAGATGACCAGTCTGTATGTTTCTTGGTTGTAACTGGAAGTCCTGGCTGTTGCCTTGGTGCCCCAGAACCATTTCATTGCCATTATAAATACTAGCTATCTGCTTTTAGGGAAATAACAGATGGTTGTGCTGGAACTGAGCTTTTTATCTGAATCTTCAGAACCTTTTTGCACACAATTTATGAAGCTCACTTCTTTGCAAATTCAGTGCTTTCCTGCAGCTTTTCCTTTTGAGACAAGCCACAAGAGCCTCGTTTTAGTCGGGCATTGCCTATTAGTGGCAGTACTCTTTTCTTATTTAATCGGCTTCTACCAAGGAATAAGGCTGAGTCCAGAGAGGTCCTGTTTATGAGGGTGAAAAGATTTTGGAGGCCTGTCTAAAAATAACACAGTGACTCTGCCACCCGGGTCTCCCTCCTGTATTTGCTTTTGTATTTTTCTCCAGTTTGCTTACGGCGTTTGAGCTAATAGCTCACCTATGGTCAGAATGGGAAGAACCCGACTGAATCGAGTGTCTGTGAGTATGATGCCCATTTTCTTTTGGGCCAGTGGAGAGGATGCTTCTAATCTGGGTGTTTGATTAGGGAACTAGAATGACATAGCTCACAATCTTGGTCTGATTAAATTCAATTTTTACAGTGGATTATTTGATCCACTATATTTTAAATAAAAAAATAATTAAAAAAATTCTGTATGTTTTCTTGACATCAGCCTTGGTGTGAAAGTATTAAATGGTGCTGGGTCCGTATTTATTGAAAAAGCATGGGCTTAGCAAGTGCTTAGCCCTAGGTTTGATGATTTCACTAAAGAGCAAATAAATGAATAAGTAAAAGAATTAACAATGAGAGTCAGATGTGATAAGAATATTGAATGGAAATTGCCATAAATAAACTATTAAGTTTTAAATTGCATATGATTCCATGACACATGATCAAAATTCATACTGTCCTATTTCATTCTGCTTGGGGTAAGAATCATTCTTTGTCCAATGTATTCATGCTGTATATGGTACATGACCATTAGTCACTAAGAAGCCATTATAGACATCAGAATAACTTACAATCACAATACCTTCATTCAATAGCACACAAGAGTGAAGCTCTTCATCGCAATGTCCATGTATCATGTTCCTTACTTTGTCTATCACCTAGGCATGTTATACTCTCACAGCATTGGAAAGAGAAGGCTATATGGTATCATAAGCCTATATGGTACCATAGGATATTCTGAGAAGAAGGAAAATTTATGTAACTTTTCTTGTAGTATTTTGTTAGAATTGCTCTGTTGTATTAGTTATAGTTGTTACTCTGTAAGTGTACTTAATTTACAACAAGATTTAATATATATTATCTACATATACATGTATACTATATATTATATGTATAAATATATACATATATTATATATTATATGTGTATATGCACACATATAATATGTATATATAGTGGAGTTTGGTGATATTCATGGTTTCTGCCATTTACTATGACCCGAGGAGATATTCCTTATAGTACCTAAGGAACGACTGTAAGAATAAAAACAGCATTACAAAGGAGAAAAACTTCATGGACCAGTAAGATGTTATCATTATCCCCAATCTACAAGACAGCTGGGCATGAGTTAGACTTAGAAAACAGGACTCAACATGTTTAATATAATTTTTAAAACTGTAAAAATTAAATACCCTCACAGCAAAGGAGTCAGCAGAAAGAGCACAATTATCAAAAGAACAGACACAAATGGCCAATAAATATTTTTAAGATTGTTGAACAGTGCTGTCCATCAGGAAAGTGCAAGTTAATAGTATTTTGAGATCACATCTTTGCTGGTGTCAGAATGGCTACCATCAGGACAACAGAGGGCAGCAATGCTGAAAAGGATGTGGCGGAGGGAACCCTTATCCACAGTTGGTGGGACTGCTATTCTGGAAATCAGTATGGAAGTCCCTTTAAAAATAGATCTGTATGATCCAGCTCTTCTACTCCTAGACTCTTCATACTACCACATGTACATCTGTGTTCATCAATGCATTATTCACAATAAAAAGCAAATAAAATCAACTGGATGTCTATTAACAGGATGATAGACATTAAAAACATGGAAACTATGTACAGTAGAATTTCATCTGTCTGAAAAAGAAATTTAAATGACCCAATTTGAAGGAAAACAGGTAGAGCTGGGAAAATACACCAGTGAAGTGACCTAGGCCCTGAGAGACAATTGCCACATGTTCCTTCCCATGTGCCTGTCCCAGCTTTTAGTATCTGCGTTTATATTAGAAAAATGCCATAATGAAATATGTTGTATATTCTAATCATAATTTTAAAAATAAAAAAGGAAGAAAATGAAAGAAGGGAAAGGTGAAAATAAGGAAAAGAAAAAGAAGAAAGAAGGCCTCCATTAGATTTGCACACTTGAAGGCATTCATACCCTCCTTCCTTATAAAAGATGGCTTGCTCCAATCCTGTGATACCTTCCTCCCTCCTTCCACCTCTCCCTCCCTCCCCCTTTCCCTCCCTCCCTCTTTCCCTCCCTTCCCCTTCACCTTTCCCTCCCTCCCTCTTTCCCTCCCTCCCTCCCTCCCTCCCTCCCTCCCTCCCTCCCTTCCTTCCTTCCTTCCTTGTACAAGATGGCTTGCTCCAATCCTTTCACATCTACTTTGTTTTCACTCATCATGTAATTTATGAAACCACCCAAGATGTATTCCTTTTTTTTTTCAGCCACTGAATATTTCTTAGACTTAAGTACAGCAGGTAAATAGCATAAGGGTTAAAACTCTCACAAACTTTGACATTTATGTTTTTGAATTTGTCTTCTATAAGCCATGTAACTTTGGGTAGATTAACAGGCTTTAAGGCCTTCAGCATCTTGCAAACAGGCAGTGGAAGTAAAAGCTATCTTACAGAGTTGTTGTAGGATTATTTTTATATAAATATACATACACACATATGTGTACTCAAATACATCTTATGGCATATACTAGACATAGATAAAGCTATAGCATATAGCACAATACAATGAGCAGAAGTTATATTATTATTTTATTGTAAACTTTGTTCCTAAGTTTTCCCTACTAAGGCTGAAACTCTGGTGAGTCCTGGTGCTGAGCGTTGGGGGGGGGGGGATAAAGAATATGATCAAAATATATTTAAACTTCAAAATTGTTTTAAATAACAAAAATGTAATAGTAAGAATTTTAATAGTCTTGTTCACTGTGGAACTTCTGGAGACTTCATTAAATAGACAGTACTCAATACCATTATAGACAATATAGATCATTATAGACAATACTCAACACCGGGATCATTATAGATAATACTCAACACCAGGATCATTATAGACAATGCTCAACACCAGGAAAATTATTGACAATACTCAACACCAGGATCATTAATTGCCTGTAGGTCTTCGTTTAAGGCTGGGTGCTTGTGAGATTTTTTGCATCCACACTAGCATGTCAACTGGTGTTGTGTCATCCTGCAGAATTTGTTTAGGTGACCATATGGCTAAGGTTGCATGGGCGCCCTGTCATATATAGAAGACACTCTCTCAGAGCAGGTGTCTTGGTCCTCCTGTTCTTACAATCTTTCTGTTCCCTCTTGCTCAATTTTTCCTGATCTATAGTTGGATGGATTTCCTTACATTTTTATCAGGTGGGGATGGGCATCCATGGTCAAATTTTCTCTTCATTTTGATCAATTGTAGATTTCTATGATGGTCTGTGTTTGCTATAGAAATAAGCATCTTTGGTGAGAGGTGAGCGCTACACTTATTTGTGAGTTTATAATGCTAAGCACTGAGAATGCAGCAAGACAGTATACTGGTTTAAAGGAAGTGGCAGTAGTAAGTTCTCCTCTAGGGTTCCTGACCTCATCAGCTACGGATAGTTAGTTAGGTTTACAATACCAGGCATGAATTCCTTCCTGTTGAACAGGCCTTCTGCCCAATTATATGGCTGTTGGTTACTTCCAGGATCCAAGTACCACTCTATTGCACCCTTGAGTATATCTTGCCATGTTGGTGGTAGTTGTGGTTTGCAGTCTTTATAGCTGAGTAAGACCATTAATTGATTTTCTCCCTGGGCAGGTTACATAACACTTTTGGATACTATGAGAGCTAGTCCTCAAGGAGGTAGCTCCTGGGTCAGCCCCAGCTAGATTCCTCCAAGTCCTGTGTCTGAAGAATGTAGTGTCTTCAGCAATAGGATGTTACTTTCAAGTTCAGGAGGGCAGACAAAGACAATGTGAATATCTTATGTTGTTTTTTGATACATGAACTTTCCTGAAGAAGAACAGAAGGGAAGGCTTCCCATGCATGAGATTTGCTGTGTTTTTGTTTGTTGTTGTTTTTAGGTAGCTTATGGCTTTTGTGGTTATTCTTGAAATTTTTTGATCACTAATGGCATTTTCTTCACCACTAACCTCAGCTGATATCCTGTAGGGCCATGCTTTACAAACACATTTTAGGAACGCTGATCAGGTACATAAAAGCCAGTGTTTGTATTTGAAATGGTGTCTGAATCCATCTTGTACACTTACCTGCTCCATGACTATGGGATAACACTACATCTGGATATCTTCTGCTATCATTGAGGGCACAGGTTAGATAGAATCAGTTCAGAATCACCAGTCCCCAGATCCATGGTCAGAAATGCTTCTAGGTGTGCTAATTTGGAATCTGACCCTTTCATAATTACCTACCCACCCACCACACATCTCAAGACTAAACCAAAGCTCCACAGAGCCAGGCCCAGCTCAGGTAGAAAGTGATTTTTAGTAAATGTGTCTTCTGTGGACTTTCTCCCAGATGTTTACCCTTATGCTACATGCTCAGCTCACTACTGTCAGTGAAGTGCCTGCCCTTTCTCCAAGTGGCTTCTTCTTGTCACTACCTCAGTGTATCCTGCTGTTTAATTATTTCTTCATAGCACTTAAAGAATATGACATCTTCTCTATTGCTAGTTTTATTTTGCATTTCCCCTGACTTAAATCTGCTCGATTGAGATATCATTATGGTTTTGGCTCTGTGTTCTAGGATGATGCCAGTAAATACTGAATAAGTGGTTTAAGTCAGTGAAGAATGGATGAATGGTTATCTTTGACTTCACATCTGGTAAACAGGACTAATGTAACCCACTTTATCTCTTACTGGGCCTAAATAGCTAGGTGTTTGTGGAGGGTCTTAGGTTAGTGATTTCACTATGGGTAGTATTTAACAAATGTATTTTAATAAATCTGGGTTTGACTGATGAGGGAAACTCCCATGGAGGTGTTTTTGAATAATGGCAACTTCTGTGTCAGATTTTTGAATACCATGAACAGATGCTACACACCATGTGTCCCTTATTGAATGTTGTTTTTATTAGTAGAATATTAATGAAGTGGCAGTCATACTTCCTTTTATTAAAGATTGTATGTTTAATCAGAAGCCAAGATAATGTTTTTAAGTCTCCAACCTCACATGTTGTAACATGGTGCCAAGGAAGGCTGTGGCTTCCATAGTCTTAATACACAGACCCAAATTTGGGCTCTGCTCCTGACTAATGATTCCTGGTACAGCTTACTCTGTTTTTGTGCCTTATCCTTTTCCTTTGTAGAACACTGTCAATAGCTGTGTCTTAGCTTTGATGTAAGAATTCATGTCCTCACTTTATAAAACACAGTAAATGTTAGCTGCTGCTGTTCTTTGAAATGATATTACTATGATTACCACTACAACTAACTAATAATCTAACAAACCCCTGGGAGTCTCTAAGCCAAGCTAAAAGGAAAAAGGCTACCCACTATTTATTTGTCTAATATAAGCTCTAACAAGTCTCGAAATCTAAAGGGAGGCTAGAACCAAGAAAAAACGGAATTAACTGGCCATATATACTGGCAGAACACAGGGGCTGATATTGCTACCAGTAATCTGCACTTTGAGTCCTGTCCCCATGAGCTCCACATCCTTTTGGAATTTCCTGCTATCTAATGCGCTCCCAAAGCTTTAGGACAGCACTGCTCAGTTAATAAGCAGGTGGTTGTCATGAGCAGAAAGAGTTATAAATGACCCAAATGACTGGCACGTTGATGCATCAACTCTGCTTCCCATTTCTGCGTTTTCCCGAGAGTAAGCAGGCATGTTTACGTGAATCAATCTTTCTTATTGAGCTGGAACTGTGTCAAGGAAAGCCTAGAGAATGTGACCTCAGTCTCCTTGGAAAGGAAAAGTCAGCAAGAGGATGAGACTTTGAACGGGTGTCCAAGGAGTTGCATTGAGAGGGAATCATAAATCTTTAAGGTTATTTAAAGACTATACTACTGAAAAAAAAAAAACCTGGTGTATTTGTTTATGCTGTTTTCTGAGTACTTAAAAAGCTAGCTGCTCCCTTGGGTTCCCTCTCTTGCTCATCTCTTCCTTTTACTATATTGTTCCTTTTTTTGAGGTGTCACAGAAATGTGTGTGTGTGTGTTGTTGAGTACTGGAAAGAAATGATAGCCCCTTAAAATAGAATTACTGGGAACATAACTCTTTAAAAGAAGCTGAGATAACCGATTTCATTAAAACTGTGCTTTAATGAAACTGAAAGGAACTTTATTGTTAAGATGTGTTTGCAGGAGAGTAGAAAGTGTTTTTAATTATTGAATGTTTCTAAATATATCCACCCACTTCTCTCCAGCCATGTAATGTGTATCTGCTGTTCTAGGCCAAAGCATATCATATCACTGAAGCATTGTATAGATGCGTATACTGACTGAGGTTTACTTGGAAGGTGATCTTTTTATGAACACAACCTGAGAAAAACCTAACATTTTCTGATTGTACAATGAACTTTAGTGAAATATTATAACTGTGTTTGCAAATTATGATCGACTTTATGCATAGTGAAGGTCCCATGCCACTTGTCCTGTATCCTGTATCTGGAATGATGGAGTAGGCACTGTTCAGATTTGGGGTCTCAGAATTTATTTAAAAAAAAAGCTTTAGACACAGAAAAGACTAAAAAATTGGATGGATTCCACATCCCAGTTAACCTGTTTTCTAGGAAGTCAGAAAGGTAGGAAGTCTTAGAGAACACCATGTGATCACTGTGGCTTACGCTAGTAGATTTGCATCCCTCTTGGGAGCTTGCAATCTACAAGTAGATATGGCATCTTCAGTGTGGCCCATCCCTTCATGCCGCAGAGGGCAATGCAACAGAACATTGATGATTGGCACTGGAGAGGCTTCCCAGTTGGAGCAAGGACAATGATGGTAGGCACCAGATGGGAGCATGGTGTCTTAACAGATGGATTGCTGTGCATGATCTTGGTTTATTAAACGTCTTTTTTCAAAGGGAAGTCCTTATCCCATAAGTTTGTGACAACTGGAAATGTATTTGGGGAATATTAGTAGATTATGTAAGTCAGTACAGTAGAACCTTGAATACTTGACTTGATGCCTTTGGCAGTAAGGAATTATCGTAGTTGCTATGGAAGGGGAGCGACAAGGAGACATGCTTATATTGAAAGAATGCAGAAGCTGCCAGGTGGAGCAAAGACATTCAGTTTTTTAAGGGCAGGGAGGCATTTTAATGTTTCAAAAATTTCATCCCTGGTAACACAAAGTCTGGTACACAGTATATTAACCGTATAAATGAGAAAAGAACTAAGAAAAAAAATAATGTCAAGTCTATTCTAGCTGAAACATAAAAGGATTCCTCCAGCAATCTAGGGGAGACATAAAGAAGCCTTACCTAGCCAGACATTGTTACTCTGTGAAATGAAAACTGAGGGAAAATATACAAGATCTGGGGAGATCTCTGTCCTGTAGACTTGTTTTAGACTAAATATCACAGGTACTTTTGCTCACTGTCTAACATCAGTGTTAAATATGTCTGTGATGGCTACAATCTATGCCTGGTTTCATTCTGTCCTCCTAAGACAGGTGTGTTGGAACTTTGGTCCTCAGTGTGGTGATGCTGAAGAAGTAGGACCCAATTGTTAACAATGCTATCAACATGGCACAGCTCTAGGATTGTTGCTGGTTCCTATAAGAGTATGTTCACAGCTAGCTTTCCCATGTTCTCTTGCTTCATCAACAAGAAGCCTGGTGATGTGGCTTCTGACTCTCTGGGTAAGGTCAGTAAAACAGTGAGACCTAGGGTGGCATCCTAAAGAACAGTTCCTGAAGTAAATGAAGAGTCTACAAATAAAGGCACTGCTATAGATGTATGTTTGGTTTTGCTCTTTTTCTCTATTTCTTATCATGTGGACACACTCTCATGCATTCATAACATTGTAATGCCATCTGCCCTGAGGCAATAAAAACAACTCAGCAGATATTTAGGGTTATAGGGTCATGTGTATATATATGTACACACACAGGCATCTGTGTGTGTGTGTGTGTGTGTGTGAGTGTGAGTGTGCGCGCGTGCGCGCACAGGCCAGAGGTTGTAGTCTGGTGCCTTCTTTCTATTTATTGAGACATAATTTCTTGCTGAAGCACAGCTCACCAATGCAGTTAGTCTAGCTAGGCAGCTTGCTCTGTGGGTCTTATGTTTCTGTCACCCTAGTGCTGGGATAAGACGTGGGTTACTACAACTGTCCAGCCCTTATGTGGTTGCTGGGATCCAAATGCTGGTCTTCACACTTGTGCAGCAGGCACTGGATGCTCTGAGGAGTCCTCCCAGATCCTGAGGCTGGTGAAGCCATAATCAGTTAAGGTTGTTCCAATATTTTCATGCAAGTTGTTCCCCAGCTTCCTAGCGGCTCTTTATAACAGGTGTAACTGGATTTTTGCACTGCTATGTTTCAGATAGAGCAATTTACAAACAAACAAAAAAGAATTTATCTCTCTAGAGTTCTGGTGACTCAAGATCATGACACCAGAATCTTCTGAGTTTTTTTTTTTTTTATTTCCTCATACCACACATGTACATGTTCAGAAAGTACACAGTTTAGAGAGGCTATTGTGCATTTGATTCCAACTTTATGATACTCTGAAAAAAGACTGCAATGGCTAAATTCGTTTGTCACTTAATACCCTTAATACACTCTGGGAGCAGGAACTTCAATGAAGTAACTGTGTTCATCAGACTGCTTTGTTCTGATGTCAGTGGGACACTTTCTTTATTACTAATTGATGTAGAGAACCCAGCTTACTGTGGGCAGTGTACTCTCTAGATAGATGGGCCTGGGCAATATAGTAAAGGTATTTGAGCAGGCTAGAAGAAGTGAGTGGGCGAGAAGCATGCTTCCATGGTCCCTGTTTCAGTTCCTGTCTCCAGGACTCAAGGTGTTTGAGTTCTCATCAAGATTTCTATCAAGTCACATGAAACTTTTCCTTCCCAAGTTTGTTTTGTTCAGTGTTTTATCACAGCAACAGAAAGCAGATGAGAAAAATGGTGAACAATAGGGATAGTTTTAAAAATCAGAAGTTTTAAGATATTGAAGATGGAGGGACAAGAATATGGAAAGTAGGGGAATTTTATTGTTTATTTTCTATTTTAATCTTTTTTCTTTTATTCTTCCCTTATACATTACATCCTGACCACAGTTTCCCCTTCCTCTACCCCTCCCAGTCCCTTCTCCCACCTCCCCCTTTCCCTAGATCCACTTTTTCTCCATCTCTCTTCAAATAAAAGAACACTCCTCCCAAGGGTATCCACTGAATATGGCATAACACGTTACAATAAGACAAGTCACAAACCAGCATATTAAGGCTGGATGAGCCAACCTAGTAGGAAGAAAAGGGTCCCAAGATCAGGAAAAAGAGTCACAGAACCCCCCACAGACATATATACTATTGGTAGTTCCAAAAGAACATCAATCTACACAACCACAATCATATACACAGAGGACTTAGCTCAGACCTGGACAGGTGTATGCATTTGTCACTTCAGTCTGTTAACTCCTATGAACCATGCATAATTGTGGGCCTTATTCTCCTGGTGTCCTCTACCCAGAGGGGAATTTTAAAGCAACAAGCTTATTCTGTACAATATTCTAATAGCTGAAACATGTCATTAAATATTCTATAAAAAATACCAACAATGTCAACTAACCTGGACCCTTGGGGGCTCCCAAAAACTGAACCACCAAACATAAAGCATACATGGGCTAGACATAGCCCCTGAACATATGTAGCAGATTTTTAGCTTGGAATTCCCCAACAACTGGAGCAGGGGTTGTCCCTGGCTCTGTTGCCTTCCTGTGGATCCTGTTCCTTTAACAGGGCTGCCTTGTCTGACCTCAGTGGGAGAGGATGCACCTAGACTTGAGGTGCCAGGATAGGGCTTCCCCATTCTCAGAAGAGAAGGGGAAGAGATGTGCGGAGCAGGGACTGAGATGAGAGGGGCTGCCATCTGGATGTATAAATAAATAAATAAATAAATAAATAAATAAATAAATGGAAAAAAGAAAAAATCAACATTCGTAGAACTATAAAACAGAGTCTGAGACAGGATATATTCTATGGGCTCTGTTAGAATGATGCCTCTTGGTTCATGTGTTCAGCTTCCATCACTGTAACAATGCAAACAATCCTGAACTAACTGGCTTGCTTGCTTGTTTAGCCATGTGGTGAGGGAGTGCTTGGTGGCAGGGGAACAAAGCCACTCAGCTCATAGCCAGGGTCAACAATGAGAAAGATCAAAGGGAGAGGGCACCGATATAATTTTCAGGGATATGTTACCAAAATTCAGAAGACCTCATACTGGGTATGTCCTGTTATAGATTCCATCACTTCTCAATAGCTTTATAGGTTAAACAGCACAGCTTTAACACAGGACTCCAGGAGACACTTATTCAAACAAAAGAAGTTCACTAAATAAAACAGAAGCTTCCTATTACTACAAGACGTTAACAGTAGGGAAACTACAGGGCACTGGAGCTAGAGAAACTGTTTTCTGTTCAATTTTTCAATAAAACTGAAACGGCTCTAAAAGTAACATTTTGATTTTTAAAGGCCTGTAACTCTTTGACACACAGAGGGGTGAGGATGCTATTAATTTGGGGATCATCTTTGCTTTACTATCATGTTAGTGAAAGCTATTTCTTCTCCCTGTTAATACTAGTTAGGAAGGAATAGGAATTGAGAAAGAAGCCGTTATTCTTTCCTGTTCTGTCAAAAAAAAAATTAGGGAGGGGGATGATTTATAGTAATCAGTTGCTTTCTGACTACTCTAAACTGGTTGATACAGGACAGAAAAGAAAAAGACCTCTTTGACTTTTCTCTCTGGCACAAGTGGCCGTGTTCTTGGCAGCGGAAACAACAGACAAGTGGGTAGGCATATGGAAATCAAAGGGCAGGATGCGGCTGAGGCCAGTCCCCATTCAACATTCTACAAAAGCAAGACTCGACATACAGAAGCAAGTGGAACCCCCCTCTCCATTATGGTCTGTACTCTTTTCTTCTGAATTTTCTTGGGATCTATCCCAGGCTATCCTCATTCTTTGGATACATGTTGGTCCTTCTGGTGATGCTCCAGCCTGCTGCATGATGCCAAATGGTATTTCCAGTTTGTATTTCATTCTTGTCCAGCCATTAGAGTGGACCTATCCTTCTGTTGATTTTTTAAAACTTTGTTGGAAATTGAGCAGATGGATTTGAATTCTTAATTTTCTTAAAAAATAAAATGTGCCAAGGACTTGTTCTTTTGTTCCTCATTTTCCTCTTGACCAATTCCCATGCCTTTGACTACATCCTTTTTCAAAAGGCATCCCACTGACTAGTTTTCTTTCTATATGCTTCATATGGATCTTTAGAGCCTGTATTCACTATAACTGACTACACATTTATTTTGCTGCCTTGTTTTCCTAGTGTATGTAGGTATATGCACACATGTCACCGAAATAATTGCAAGTCACGTTAAAATGCTAAAATATAATCCATACTTGTGATTGTTTAGGGAAAAGAGATCATATAGACATTTGTCTGGTAATTTATGGACACTAACAATAAAGGCCCATGTGACAATACTTTGTACAGTGTCAGATAAATGGTAAGTAAACAGCCAGGAATAAAATCCATAGTTACCTGGCTTTATAATCTACTTTTCTCTTGACTGAGAAAGCATTGGCTTTGTCATCTGGAAAGTTTAGGTCTAGGTAGGGGATATGACAGGTAGGACTATTGCTTCAACCTTAGCTTGCCTACAAAATGGGATAGTTTTAATTTACTTTCAGTATTATTCTTAGAATGTGTGTATAACAAAACACTTGAATTTGAGACATTTATAATGAACAGAAATTTGTTTTCTCACAGTTTTGGAAAGTAGGAGGTTAACGTGTCAGGCTAACTTGTTTGGTTTTAAGACTGTTGCTTCCAGAACAGTTTTCAGAGGGGAGGAGTATCACATCTTCACATGGTTGAAGGCAGAAAGGTAGAAAGGAGTAAGGCCCTCCATCGTGTAGCCTGTAAGAGCACCTGACCACATTCAAGGGTGGGGGTCCTTTTAAAGGCTCCATTTCTTAGCACCAGCATCCCAGGCTATGGAGGGAGAAGTTTCAAACCAAGCCTTTGCTGAGCCACACAGACCCTGGACTCATGGCATGTCATGAATTGTTGGGCATGTCATTCTCTACTGATAGCAGAAATCCCATTTCCTACTCCCGTGACCAAAAAGTCATTTGCAGACCTGATTGCTTTGCTCTCTTCCCTTAGCAGCTGTGTTTTTCTGGTCAGCAGCTACCTACAAAATGTAACACCACACTTTCCTCTGCCGTCAGCATACCTGTCGGAAAGCTTCCTCTAGACTGAAGCGATCTATTTTCAATCCTTAGACTCTCTTTGGATTAAAGGTCAAACATCCACACAGGCAGCTCCTGCTTGTCTCCTGCAGCCCTCTGTACAAATAACAGTGGTGCGCTGATTTGGTCTGCTCTCTTCCTTCTGCCTCTCTCGCTTCCAGCAGACACTATTAACACAAACAAGTGGTCAGTTCCCCCTTTTCCTTCCATAGAACATGCCATGCATAGTGCTTTTCGTCAAGTTTATTTGGAAATTCTCTTATTGTGATAGTGCACTGTTGCTTTGCTTTCTTAAACTTGGAGGATTGGCTTTATTTCTAGTAAATAGAATCCAGAATCCATGTCTAACTGTCATAATGCAGTGCTAGGGTTGGAAAAGGCAGAAGGTTAAAGTGTCAGGCTAACTTGTCTGCTCCTAAGACTGTTGCTTCCTTAACAGTTTTCAGAGGGGAGAAGTACCACATCCTCACATGTTGGAAAGCAGAGCAGGTACTTAGGGGCTCTTTTATCTTGGTACTTCAGTTTTGCCAGGTTAAAAGAAATACTTGAATTGCTGCAATGTGCCAAATGAAATCTGCACGGCACTGGAGATGAATAACCAGACAGAAAAGATGTGTATTGCTGTAGCTTTAGAACATTACCGGAATGGCATAAGCACGTGAAGGTAGCTTCCTATTTTGAGAATAGAAAGTTCCATTTATCCTCAAAAGAACTGACAAGTGAAGACCCTTTTCCCCACAACTTCTGTGGTATAATACTGGAACACAGGCTGAGCACAGAGTACCAGAGAGTAGGGAGGAGCAGACAAGAGTGGGCAGCTGGTGTCAGCCGGCATCTAAGACTCTTCAGTGATGAAATTGGTTTTTGTTGCTGAATTAAAGCCCTCCAGACTATCCTCTACTACACACCTCATCATGGAAAGGAGGAGGGTTCATGATGGCCCACTCTTCCTGAACATTTGTCAAAAGTTTAATGGTTTGTAGAGGCAGGAGAGTTATTTTCTGAAGTGGAGTAGCCACTGGTAAGGGGCCCATTCTCCTGCAAACCATGTATGCTCCTATAAACAACACTAATTTCTCTCTCTGTCTCTCTGTCTCTGTCTCTGCCTCTCTCTCTCTCTTACACACACACACACACACACACATACACAGAGTAGTGATGGGCCAAAGTGTTTTCAAAGGTTAGAATGAAGAAGAGTAATTAGTGGGAATATGAAAGGGAAACAAGGCAGGGAGATGAATATCATTAAAAGACGTTATGAGCATCTATAAAAATGTCATAATGAAACCCATTATTATTATATAATTTATGATAATAGAAATGTTTTACACATGCATGCACACGCATGTACATACACGCACCCACACATGGATGCACACACTAAACTTTGATCACTGGCAAGCGGAGAAAGAAAAGTGGTGTTGCATTTTGCAGCCTGGACGTGATACTCCAAATCTATATTGTAACGTGTTTTTCATGGTTTGAGTATAGATCATCAGACTTAAACAGTTCCAGGCAGATACCTTGCTTAGGAGCACTGGGGTAAGGGCTTGACAGCTCCTTACTAAGCAGCTATAAATTGGTACCAGAATAATGACACATGAAAATACAGGATTGCTAAATATTAGCTATGCTTGTGCTGAGGAAATGGATAACAAATAAAAGATTCCCCAGTGGAAGCCCTTCTCTGGGTTTTGTGAGCTGAAGTTGGCCTGAGTGGTATGGCTTGACTATAGTAGGTGAAGATGCTCACAGGACTATTCTATATTCTTGGCCATGTTGACAGAATGTTCTTAATCAAAGTGAGCTTTTGTTATGTCATATTAGCACTGTGAAGAATCTGAAAGATACATGTTTTCCTTGGAAAAGCTCATCTACAGGAAGTTGGTTTACACTTCAAATTTAACAGATGTGAAATTGTGTTATTTGATTTCTCATATCAAAGAATCAAGTGTGCATGGTAAAGACAAAACAAACTGGGATGAAAAACACAGCCTGTAACTTTTAAAGCACTACCCGACCTCTGCCTCACCACTTTGAGCCTTGCTGCCCAGACTCAACCTTTTAAACAGTTGCTGCTTTTATATGGTTGTTATGTTAAGCTCTGAAAAAAATACATGTAAGCTACTTTATCCATATCGATAAGCATTATCTATTTCCACTCTTCCCCGTGATACTAACATTCAGTTAATATTTTCACTTATTCCAAATGCTATGATAATATTCTCATTTATTCCTAATGCTATTATAATATTCTCACTTATTCCCAATGCTATGAAAATATTATTTAGTTTTCAGATTACATCTGTAATTTATTTTGATCTGTATTTTCCTATTTTACTAACTTTTGATGACATTTTCTTTGTTTCATTCTTTCCCTCAAGCCTCCTTCATCCCATTGCTAAGACTCACCCTTCATATATAAAATTACGTTTTACTTTAACTATGAGGGAACTTAAATATTCTTTAATTTGTGTGTAAACTAATCAAACAGCAATATAAAGTTATGTCCAATGAAGTTCAGTGTTATGTCGTTTGGGTTAGTTACCTTGTCACTTCTGGGACTTGAGAAATCTGTATAAATAAAATAGCTAGGGAATCATTTAGGAGAAGTTAGGGCATGATCTGAGCCTAGTAAAATTCAGGGACTCAGACGGGCAGAGGGAGTCGAGAGCACAAAACTAACAAGAAAACAAGACAATCAACACCAGTGTGGGATAGGTAGGTAATAAATATGTGTCCAGGTTTCTGGAGGAAATTATTTCTTGGTGCAAAAGGATGAGCAAAAGTGAAAAGGTGATAGAGAACCAGATGGCTATCTATGAGCTGCAGACCATCTACCCTTCTAGAATCTCATTTATTTCTATTTAAATTGTTTTCAAAACCGTTAGAAACTCATCTACTTATCTAATCCTATACCATTTTTGTGTGTGGGATTTGATACTATTGGCATGTGTGTGTGTGTGTGTGTGTGTGTGTGTGCGTTCACCTGTGTGTTTTTAAGTTTGCACAGATGTGTATATAAATACATATGTGTATATGTGGAAGCAGGAAGGTCAACCTTGGGTTTTCATTTTCAGGAGATTGCTATCTTTTTTTTTCTTTTTGACATAGGGTCTTTTACTGGGACACCAAGCTTGCTCAGCAGCCTGTCTGGCCAGTGAACCCCAGAGATCCATAAGTGTGTACCTCTCCAGCACTGTGCTTATAGCCACCATGTCTGGCTTTTTATGTAGGTGCTTGGGCTTGAATTCAGGTCAAACTTGCATAACAAGTACTTCACTAATCCACGGAACCACATCACCGCACCTATGTCAACCCCTGACCGATATCTCTACCTTACATCCTTGGCCCCACAGCTTTGTTCTTTATGCTGTTTTGCCATTCTTGGTATCACTCTTCTTTCAGAGTGTTTTCTTTTCAGGTCTGTTGAGTTTCTGCATTTGGTCTTACTTCGTTTGATGGGCCATTTTGGTCTTTTGTCCAAATGCTCTTGGTGCCTTTCATTCAGCTTCACCTCATCTCACAAGCATTTTTTTTTTTGAGCATCTCCGTCTGACTAGGCAATCAAGACATATACACTGAACATATGCTAACTCTATGTTCTCTCCCACACCACACTCCCTTTCATGCTTGCTTACTCTTTCTTTCTTAGTTCTGTAATTTTCCTTTAAAACTGTGAGATTCCCATCTTTATTCTATTTTTTTATTTTGAATCCCTACTCACTTGCATATGTGGTCAGACATTGAGTTTTATTTATTTCTCTTCCTATATTTTTTTATAGTGTTCATTCCCATTTATCTATTACTACTGCTCCAGCAGGGCCTTCTTTATTATGTTTTCCATGCTGGGACAAAAGTCTCTTAAATATCTCAGTTTCCCCATTTTTAGTCATTCCTTGTGAGAATGCTGGCAGGATAGGATGGATTATGTCTTTAACTGTAGTTCTTCAACGGCTTCACATTATTTGTAGAACAGAGGCCCGACGTTCTTTCATGGATTAGCCATTTGAGATAACCACACTGATTTTATCCAGAACTGTTTCCCACTATTCCTCCTGTGCAACCTATAGTTGAAGAATAATGAATTTCCCCAATTCTCTCCCAACTTGAATTCCTTTTCCTCTTTGTCTGATTCTTATTTTGAACTCTTGACATCTTGTCGTTCACAAAAGGCTCTGTTAAATTGCTGCCTAAAAAGCCTTTTTTTGTGTTTGCAGTGTTTTCCTCCTTGACATTATTTTCTTCCCACTGGGGTAACATACTTTGTGTCCATTTCTTCAGTGATATAGATAGCATTTTCCCTTATATCACGAAATTCTCCTCTGTGTATTTGAGCTGCTACAACAAAATGTCAAAGATTGAGTGATTTATAAATGGTAGAAACTTACTTATCTCAACCTAGCATAGAAGGTGGTGAGTCCAAAATCATGTCCTGTTGCTTCCTCCAGGAGCACGACTGCTTTGTCTTTGTGTGATAGAAGGGGTAGAAGGTCACCCTTGCTCCTCCAGCTCTATTAGAAGGCATAGATCTCATACCAATTCATCTCCTAAAGGACTTAATTAAAGTATTAAGTTTTATGAATTTGAGGAGAGGCACAGCATCCCAACCATAGTAAATGATACAATAATGACTTACTTTTATACCATATATACACCTACTTCAGATGACAGTTTCTTATTTAGCATCATAATTAAGGTTAATTTAGTTAGACAGACATACCTTTTGAAGCCATACTGTTTGATCAAAGAAGGATCCTGCTAACTCTTTGACATCTTGGTACAATGGGTAATAGAATTTTCTGAGCATCAGTGAGCTCTGGTCTGTGGAAGAACTTTGAAGATGTCAGCGTTCTGTGCTTCTCTTCCTCTTCAAAGAGGTGATAGTCATGTCTTCTTCCAAAATACTCTTCGTCATTCATTAAGATGGGCATGTGTCACTAATTCTTAAAGAAGAAGAGCAGGAGAAAGGAAGAATTATGCCTACATTTATCCAACTACACAGCTTTTATTAAAAAGGATTCATATTTCAAAGGAAAAAGTGGTTTCCTTGAAACTTTTTGCCAGCCATGTTGAATTTCTTAGAACCAGTGAATTACAGCCAGAAGGCCACATTGTTTTGGTAGCCCCTATTAGTTCAAACACTTAGCTAGAAAGGTGTGACAGATCTGTGTTCCTTAAGAAAAGGTTGGGAGAAGGCTTAGATTTAATCTGAACTCCTGCCTTCAGAAGAATGCTTTATGAAGAGGCCATAAACTATAGTCACAGAAAGACATTGGCACTTTCCCTTCCACCAGGTTGCTTCTGATTATAGAACATGAAAAAATGGACAATCACTGCTTTGCATAGTTAGGAATTAAATAATTCCGTGTAGTTAGAGCCCCTTGCTGTAGCATGGTACTGGTAGAACCCTATGAGTCCCTTCTTTTCTTTTGTCCTTCTAGCCTCTTGTCCCGTAATCAAGTTTATTCTCTTTACCTGAGTCAAGGGATGACTTCAGCTGTCTATTGATCAGAGCAAGACCATATCTCCTGACCTGTCTCTAGGTCCCTTAAATCTCCAGCGGTTGTTACTCTAAATATAGCCCTTGGATTAAGAAGGAAATGCAGTCAGTCAGCAGCTCCTAGTGGCTTCACAAAAGCAATTATTGGCAGGAAGCCCATAGACAAGAATAGTACTCAAGGCTAGTTCAGGGTTCTTTCCGCCTGTTTCTGCTGCCACTGCACATGTGGGCACAGTGGAGGATTAACACTCCCCTTCTTTATCTGCAGCACAGTGGTAGTTTTTAAATATGAAAGAGCTGAAATTCACCTTCTAGAACATATATTTTCCCGTTCTTAATAAAGTGACACTTAAGCCCATCTTATTTACAATAATCTTTATTGACCACCCCCAAATTAGAAAGATCGATTGAAAGTCTTTCAGCTTATTTTTTTGTGCTGACTTTGTATAATTAATTTTGTGAGTTTTGTAAACATCACAGTCTAAATGAAATGAAGGTACAAATCTTGAAGATACACACTGTTTTAGTAGGCTTGGTATATTCCTTTATTTATTTATTTATTTATTTATTTATTTATTTATTTATTTATTGTTTTGGATGATTAATGTCTTGCTGTCGACCAAGACCACCTAGTTTTTTTGCAAATGATTTGACAGAACTAAAATTTCAGATCATGCTTGATGTTTTTCTGTGTCTAATTCATTGGCTTGCTCCTGACAGAACATGAGGAATTATCTGTTTCTCTCCAAATCCCCATATTTAATGGCAGTTTATATAGGTCACAGGCTTCTGTTCTGTATTTGTGTCTAGTCTACTATGAGTATCTGAAAATAACACTTGATTTCTGGTGTCCAAAAGGAATAGATACAGAGTTCTAGGAGAGAGAGAGAGAGAATTACTTTCATGACTCCTAAGAAAAAATATGAACCAGAATCACACCTGAAGAGATCTCTGAGGAGCCAAACAATAATGCATACCTGTAAACTCAGCACCAAGGAGACTGAGGCAGGAAGATCCCACATTCTAGGTCAGCCTGGGCTATAGAGCTTGTGAGTTTTTTTTTCCTCAATAGACAAACAAAACAGAAACAAAAACAAAACACCAAAAAAAGCTAGTCAAGCAAAATAAAGAACAACAACAACAAATTATTGAATGCTTAGTCTTTCATCAAGTAAAACAGATGCAAAAGGCATCTCTACTGCCAAGCAAACAACTGACATAGGCTGGCTTCATGAGTCACTTGTCTTTGTGACTTAATACTCACTAAAAAGTAAAGGGGAATAGGAGTTTGCTTTGGCTCAATGTTTGAGTGTATGCAGTTCATCATGGAGGGGCAGACATGGTAGCAGGAAGCTCCAGGATGTTGCCCCTCCATGGCAGGGGAATGTGCAGTTGCAGCTCACTTACATTTTAGTCGGCCAGGAAACAGAGATGAATGCTGGTGCTCATTCTGTTTTCTCCTATCCCACTTGTATTCAGTCTGTGCCCTCAGCTCATGGGAGAGTGTAGCTCCCGTGTTTGGGGATTTAGATCCAAACACAGTTAAGCTTCTCTGGAAACTCCCTCAGATATGGCTGGAGGGATGTTTCCTAGGTGATTCCAAATGCAGTAAAGCCAACAATGAAGACTAACTGCCTACCAGGAATGAAGACATGGAAAGAGATTCACAAATAACACTTCCTAATACAGACTTCAACTATGTAACGCATTTGCTGTGCCAGGCACCACACAAATGCCTTATGTGCACTATGCTTTGCCAACCCTTAAGACAAGCCAGGGATATAGGGGTGATTTTTATTTTGCACAAGAAAAAATTGCAATTTAAATAGGCTAAATCACTTGACTAAGGTCACTTAGCAGTGAATTCAATATTCTCCCAACATCTTAACACAAATCTTCATTTTAACCAATTAAAAGAATTCACTCAGTTATTGATTCTTAGGAGTAGAAATAGAGAACAATATAATGCAAACTCCCACTGTTAAAAAGCTCTCTGGCCCTTGACTTGGCTCAGCCCTGGGTTTACTGCAGGAAATAGTTTTCTTCCCCCTGATATGTATAGACTGTTGGCTGTACCTTCTACCCTCTCATCATCTGCTCTCCATCACCTCATACTCCAGCTGTTTCTATCCTGCACTGTAATTGCCCATTTGTATGACAGCCTCATTTTCTCCAAACGACTAAGGGGAGAGTAGAAACAGGGACCTTGTTCATCTGTTTATCTTAACATTGGCAGGCTTATTATATAGTGGCTGCTCAATAAACATAATGTGGGATAAAAAGTACTTAGAGAGCTGGATAGCCAAATATTGTATGACAAATAAACTCCAGATTATTTAAGTACAGATAGGATGAAGAGCTCCAGTTCTGTAATACTGCACAACTTCAGATACAGGCACAGAAAAGGTCGCAGTATTCTTAAGGGACTATGGAGCTGTATGGGCTCAAAGTGTAAGTTGTGTCGTTCACTATCTGACACATTTTCTAAGGGAATATTAGCCAGCAATCGGCTTTGAATGCTGTACCTGTGGGAATGAATCAGGATGCACAGGGGACTACTGGACCTCTTTCAGATGTGTGTGAGGGTGCTACTAAAATCGTTGTTTCAAAAAAAACTCATTCAGGTGCCTGAATAGAAAATGTCCTTTGTTTTTATATAACTGTCCTGGGACAGGGGTTGTAAACATCTATGTAAACCTGGCTAGACTCTGAGGAGTGATGTGTGCAGAGGTTTCAGTTCAGCCATTTGTCACTTGAACATCTGCATCCTGTCTATCATTTTGGTCTTAGAAATAGAGATGGTGGCCCGAGGAAGTCATTTATGAGGATGAACTGTGAACTTTATTCTCATTGTCATTTTGCTCAAGTGACTGTTGGTGAGCTACTGAAACAGATATAGAATCTGTTCCATGGTTTGGTACAGTATCTCAGTAGGTGTCTGTGGAGAGGGGTAGGCTTAGTACATTACCTCCTCGCCAAGTGTCTCAGGGGTCTTGGGATCTGAAGTTCATATCCTGCTCATAAAAAGCATTTAGGACTCAGATATCTTTGTGGTTTGCTTATTTTTCATAATGGTGTTTAAGTGCAGTCTAATGGCCAGTGTGCAGACATGCACCAAGCAAAATGAAGATGCTCGGCTATTAATGCGTTTCTTGGCCGTCATGTTCTTGCTTTCTGCTCTCGTCGTATCCATATTGAGTAAAGACGCTTTTGGCTCAGGAAGGAGACTCTGACTCATTCATTTCTGATGTTTTGGCTTCCTGACGGAACTATAGACACTGATCCAGTAGACATTGCTGTGTGAGTCCACTGCTCACTGATTTCTCGGACCCAACTAGGTCCCTGAAGGTGCCATGAAGGTAGTGAAGTAGCACTTTGTCATTTACTGTTACATATGTCCTCCCTAGCATCTAGGTCGTTCTGAAAAGCCGAAAGAGCTCACAGTGAGTGTGCTGAGTAAGTAACCAAGCTGTTAAGGATCACATGTGGGTGGATAGACAGTGACTACAGGATCATGGTTCCATTATTGGGAACAGATAGCAGTTTGTCTACTGCTTTTGAGGATGCTCAGGTTAATCTATTTTGTTATACTTTGCTTCATGTCCTCCTGCCTTGTCCTCAACTCTTCTCTTTGCTTTCTCCTTCTTTTTACTATCCTTGAGTTATCTTCTGAAGCCTGTCCTTATCAAGGAAAGGTATCTGAATTCACATGGAAACATTTTTGTACGATTTCTAGAGTGCAAGCTTTTGTATATAGCAAGATACTATAAAGAGGTAGACAGGAACATAACTGTCTCTGCACAAGCATGAAGCGCTGTGTTCAGATTCCTAGGACCCATATAAAACATAATCGTAGTGCTGGGGTGGGATTGGGAGAGAAAGTGTAGGAAAGTTGCTGAGAGATATTGGCCACTGGCCAAAAAAATGGTGAGCTCCAAGTTCAATGAGAAACTGACTTAATGGAACAGGGCAGGATGTGGTAGAGGCATACTCTGATATTTCTTTTGATTTCTTTGTACATGGAAGGATAGACCCATCTGTATGACATTTATACTCCTACACACACACACACACGAGTTTCATAGGATTTACGTTGCAATCTCATGTTAGTTATTTGTAAGCAGATGGGTGAACAATGACTGAAACTGCTTATAGGGGTAAGCAACTTGACAGATGACTTCCAGCATGCCTAATTAATTATCAAAAGTGCAAAAAGAACATAACTTCCGTCATTTCTACATAAAACCCATTAAAATTGAAAGTTATAGCCATTGTCTATTATTGCAGAGTAGAGTGTTATGTTCAGTCCCCTTTCTTCCTTCAGTCCTGGGGATTGAAGTTTAGAGCCTTACACACCCAGAGTGAGGGCTCTTAGAACCATTGAGTTGTGTTCTCAGTTGGTCCGGTATTCAGTCAGTTTTGGAAAACTCTTAGAAAACAAGTAGGAGCGTAAATTGTCCCATCTTCTTTTTCTCAACAATGTCTTCCATTAACTTTTCCTCCTTGTAGAATCAGAACTACATGGAGCACGCTGCACAGCAATCAGCTATTTTGCAACTTGTTCATAGTGTTTCAGACTTTGAAAAATACATGAGAAGACCACTTCTTTCTGTTCTTTGAATAAGTGTGTTTACTTCAACCCGTGATAGTCAGTGTATGTGGGTGGATTGACAGGTGGATGCTAAATGTGAGGGTTACTATGAAATTATAGTTGGGTCCTTAACCTATAGATAATGGCAGACACCTGAGGTAAAATGATGTCCTTCCCTATCTGACATGCTGCAGCTACGAAGGGTAAACACGACAATGAAAGTGCTGAGCGTAATTATTCAAAATGAAAAAAAATACACAAATCTCTCAAGCCTCATTTTCTTGATTACCACTTTTCAGATTGATGTGACTTTGACACAAGATATTTCTCCTTGGTGCTCATCTCAAACTCTCTTACACTAATACAGGCTTTCCCTCAAGCTTTTCCAAAATTTATTTATTCATCAGAAGGAAGTTTGATGTAAGAGACTATCTCTTAGTCCACCCATGTTGCTGTAACAGACTATCACAGACTTGGGAATTTACAATGAATTTATTTTGTTCATTATGGAGGCTGAGAAATCTAAGATGAGAAGGTCGAAGGGCTTCATGTTGTGTTACAACCTAGAATGTGAAAGGACCAAGAGAGCAGGAATAAAACATAGCAAGCGGGAGCCTGAATTTATTCTCTTCACAAACCCAATCCTATGATAACGGTTTTATTCTAACCATGAGGGCAAACCCCCAGGGATTATCACTTCTTAAACTCCCTTCTCCCAGCACTGCTGCATTGCAAGTTCAGTTTAATCCAGGGAGAGTGGGTAGAAATGTGGCTCTACTATGATGACAATATAATTTTGTCCTTGGTCCATGGCATAGAATTTGTAATATCCTAATAGTGTATTGCTTTTTATTTGCCAGTGAGATAATTGAAGTGGGAAGAGACAGCTACCCATGTAGTCATGTGATTATACTATTGAGTAATAGAGAGAAGAGACCAGGGATCGAGTTCAATCATCAGTGGTTAATGATGTCATCAGTCATGCTTACTGTGGTGTAACAGTTTCTCCCGAGATATTTTCCATTTAGAAGGGATGCTCTTTATGGAACTGGATGTTCACAGGGAGATGAAATAGGGAGAATGGTCTTCAGGAGAGGTAAAACACTCTATCCTGCTGGGAAGCTCATTAAGACAGAAAGTAGATAACTCAAAACAGCTCAAGGAAGTCCCTGAAGCTGATCATATTCACAAGGACCCTCCCTCTATGAGACTATAGAAGCAGTAAGACTTGCTGAGAGTTACTCTTGGACAAGCCAAGCAACAACTTTTTGACAAACAAAGCTGCAAACAGGACTCTCAGATAAACTGAGCTGCTTAGAAGAGCCTTAGATTTAGTCTGAACGAATTAAAGACCAGTCCACCAGGTAGGGAACAAACAAAGACCAGCTTGCTGTTTTGAAAAGACTCCAACTAACTGAGCAATGGGGGAAGGACATTCCCCAAACTTTTGAGCTGCCTGAAAGTTTCGCAATGCACTCCAGTTTTCCACCTTTTGTGAACTGTCACTCACGCTGTAGTGAGCTTTTGTTATATAGCTGTCTTTCAGTCATTTCTGCTCCTGTAAGTAATCCCTCACCCATAGCTCTCCAGATTAATTCCAATAAAACTCATTGATTCATCAATTTGTACTTTGGTGGTTTCCCAGTTTTGGTCTGTTGTCAGTTCCTTAACTGAGGTGAATAGATATTTTATTCATATCTTCCCAGGAATAGTGTCATTCATCATCTACTCAGTGACTTCCTTATAAATATTCTCAAATTCCCTTAATGATAATGTTAGAATGTCTAACTGGAGAATGCAAGGTGACGCACAGCAGTTTGGACGATCTCAATAGCACCACATTTTATTCTAAAAGTTCTTCCTTTGGTTCTTCCTTTATGATATCCTTTAAGTATATTGTTTTTCTAAGTTTTGAGAGTCATTATTTTTTTTTTTTTTGGAATTGAGGAAAATGAGAGCATCACAGGAACCCTTAGGACAGGACGGGAAGCCTGAGAACCCCATTTTTCAGTTAGTAACTGGGAGGGGCAGTCTTTTGGAACTGATAATTTACTGTATTGTGTAATGTTAGAAGTAGATCATACATAGTGTTGGACATCCTGTTTAGATGGAGAGTTAAAGAAGTGGTGTGGAGAAAGGACGTGTGTGTGTGTGTGTGTGTGTGTGTGTGTTATAAAAATAAAACTCTACAGTTTGAAGTAGTACAGATCTTAAAGTTCATTAACTGCAATGAATTTCAGATTTCAATCTCTTAAAAATGTGTGTGTGTGATCATAAAACCTTAATACTGTATATAAATCTCCTATAGGAAGAATTTTCCATCTAGTAGTTACATACATTAGTGTTCCAACCTTCTTTTTCCACTTTGTGATTAAAGGACTCCCAGACATCTGTGGTATACTGTTGTACTGTGATTTAGTGTATGGCCATTATAGAATCTCTAAGGTACTTGATTGTGATATGGATAAGAAATTCATAGGACATTGGCACAGAATGGAAAAATAACAGAACAGAATATATTTTGAAGTATATTGACTGCCTAGCATTTGATTCATCTAAATATTTCCCAGTGTCTTTATAACCATAAGGGAAAACCTCTAGTAGTACAATATTCTTGCTTAGTGTATTTTTTTTTTACAATGATTTAGATGAAGTTATACTGAACTTGTTTGGCAAATATGTTTGAGAAAGAGTTTATATTGAATCAGTTTGACTCTGAAATAATAATCTAAGGCCAGAGTGTTAGACCAAAACAAACAAGGTCATTTTCTAGTACTTAAGTTGTATTGGCACCAAGGGCATCTGTATCTGCTCTGAGATGGCCAGAGCCTATCTAGAGCACTGTGCCCTTGGAGGATCTGTAGAATGAAAGCTATGCATGAGAATAGAATGTCCAGTTGAAGGAGGGGTGAGTGGAAGCTATGAAGCCGACATAACTAAAGAGAAATTTAAAGTCTGAATTGTTTCGCTAGAAGAATAAATGTGCTAGCATGTTAATTTATTTTCGAGCCACCTTATATAAGGAGAGACAAATTTATTTTGGCCACTCCAAAAAATATTATAAATAAAAGGTTTATAACAATTGAGATGTGGAACGCTAATTCAAGTTGTAACAGACATTATTGAGGAGAGAAATTTAAAATTTGAATGAACTGCTTCACAGCTATCTCCCTGTCCCTAGGAATTTCAAGCAGAAGATACACTGTATTATGAAAAAGGGGAAGTGAGGCTGATGTGCTTCCAGTTCCTGCTGTCTTGATTCTCTGAATTACTCAATAGTAGCAAACTATACTAAAACCAAAGAAGGATATTTACAAACTAGCCACATTTGAAAAATTAAATTTGTTTCTAACCTACTTCAATCCCCTTCCAAAGACAGGAGAGTCTGAAAAACTTGGTCGCTTGTATCACTGTGGACATATGAATTCCTGTATTCTCAATTGATCCTTTCTATAAACCACCTGCAGCCTTCATTTTGCCAAATTCTATTATCAGTGACTGATACTACCTACAGAACTTTTTCAGTGAATATATGTCATTTTCTTGATTATTTTATTAACTTTTCAATATATCCTTTTCTATCATTTAGACTTAAGATTAGAAGAGAACAGTTTACTGAAGGCAAGTACTGCCCTATGAAATTTCCTCCTTCTTTCTTGCTGTCATGAGTCTGATTTGATGTCTCACTCTAGTGGAGATAAGCATGTTCTCAGACTCCCTTGCAGCTAGTGAAACTCCTGCAATATTGCTAATGAGATTTAACTGGAATTTTTCTGAGTTTATTCAAGATCTATTCATGTTTTTAAAAACCACATTATGTTAGATTTAAGTGTATGAGTATTTACCTGCAAGCATGTATTTGCACCACACAGGTCTAGTACCCACAGAAGTCAGAAGATAGAATCAGATCCCCTAGAACTAGAATTGCAAATGGTTGTGAACCACTATGTGGGTGCTGAGGATTGAACCTGGGTCCACTGCAAGAGCATGTGCTCTTAACTGCTGAACATATATTTGTGACTAGATCTAACATTTCTGTCTTGGGATCATAAAGGAAAGGCTAAGATAAGTATAAAGACATCAACCTTAATATTCTTGAATCAATAAATAAATATTAACAAATATTTGCTAGGTGAGAAGAACAAAAATCCATGCCTTCAAGTCATTATATTTAATTTTTTCTGCAAATTGTCAAAAAAAGCAATATAAGTGATAATTTTCCCATGACTTTTATTCATTAGCAAGTAAATGCTAATAGAGAATATGATGTGCCTTAAACAGGATACTCATCCCTGAATACAAAGAAAAATGAGATGTGAGTTCTTCCTGTAATCTGAAAACCAAGGCTTTCTTAAGAAGGCCAGCAGCCCCAAGTAGGAAGGTTAAATGATCTTCTGTTTCTTCCCATGTCCTTCCCCAGGCAGAGGAGTGGACAGACTCGTGGTAGTAATGGGAGGGAAGCTGTGTCAAGGAGAACCACCACTATCAATTTGTACCTGAACTCCGTTCTCATTGTGCATTCCTTTGAGGTTGTTGCAGCCTTTGGATGTGGCATTTAGTTGTTGAGAAGAAGGAGTTTGGTAAATGTTTACACTGGTTTGATGAGAATTTCCGATAGCATTAATTTTTCTGAGTACTTTATTTAGCTTTGTTTATTTAAAAGGTACATTAGCACTGTAAACCATGAAGAGGATATTCAGAGACTTCTATTTAAAACTATGTCAGGTCCCTCATAAAATACAGTTTTTTGAAGTGACAATTTATCTCCAAATACCTTTATGATGATGGATTAATATTTTCAGGGATGATGGTACTTATATTCTTTTCAAAACTACCCTAAAGTGTATATTTAAAAATAACCCTGGTTAAAAAAGAAGTCTTTAAATAGAAAAAATTCCCAAAAGTAACCACACCAACTGTTCATCTAATGCCATTGAACATTGAGATTTTATGTGATTAAAAGAACCTTCTTCCTACTTTTCTGATTTTATCCTAATTTTATTGTAATCAGGAAGCATTATTTTTATACTCTATAAAGAACAAGTGTGAAGAATTATATACCAAGTCATGACAAATGAATTGACATAGAAACAGCAGAACCATTTTCTATGTGTTTATATAAATAGATCTGTATAATTATCATTAAGCATCATAAGCACACAGTGCTTAAAAAGAACAGTTCTATTTACTCAAATTGAAGTTGGGATGATATTACAATATACAGCTCAAGTTATACTGAATTCTGAGAAGAGAAGAGAAGAGAAGAGAAGAGAAGAGAAGAGAAGAGAAGA
>NW_021604670.1:4377620-4396870 GCF_004785775.1 Grammomys surdaster
GAGAAGAGAAGAGAAGAGAAGAGAAGAGAAGAGAAGAGAAGAGAAGAGAAGAGAAGAGAAGAGAATGAGATAATGGTGACATTGAAACCATCACATTCAGCATCTCTGTGTGTTCTCTATCTCCTGTATCTGTCAATTAATATCTACCCGCATACTGAGCAGACAGTGGTACCTGGCCATCAGGTGAGTGTCAGAGATCTGACATTGCTGATGCATGACTTTGAGACCATGCAAAGGGTGAAGGGGACAACATTGCTATTTATCTTATTATTATTTACTCACTCTGTAATCCTGGCTAGCTTGAACTAACTATATAAGATAGACTAGCCTCTAATTTACAAAGATTTTTCTGCCTCTCTTACAGTAGTGCTGGGATTAATGGTATGTACACTAGGCTTCATTTCTCCTTTTTATGTGATAGATTATAAAACCTCCTTATGGCCCAGTCTTTTCCCTGAATGTAGGATACTGAATTGGTGTTCTCATAAGATGCTTATGAGATTGTACCACTGTATACTTTAGATTTTGAAGTCTCCATTTTTTAATTTGTAAAAATATATGCTGGTCATGGTTCTACATAGTAATCCCAACAACTGGGAGGCTGCAATGAGAGCTAATGTTTGAGATTAACTTGGGCTGTATGGTTAGAATTGTCTTCCAAGATAAAGAAAGTTGGGGGGGGTGAGAAAAGGAAGGGAGGGAGTCAATAAAAGCAATAAAACCATTTTATTGAACTAGCTACCTAACAAGCGCTATACTCTTACTTGAAGCACACCAGTGGTTATCAAATGAGACTTGATTGCCTGACATTTAGTACTGAGGAGAAGGTTCAGTAGAAGAAGAGCAAGAAAGCTTATCTATGGGAAATGAAGGGAAGAAAAGAGTCTACATTATGAGTGAAAGTGTCCATGGTAACTATGGAAGTGACCTCCATTTAAGGAGGCTCATTAGACTATGGTAGTGGGGCCACAGTACACACAGCAATGTTGTACTGAGAAGAGCAGTGATTTGAAGGATGTAGTCTGTTTCCTAGGGAGCTATAGGAGTGCCGGGACAAGTCTTCTAATTCCCAGATCATTACCCATTCTTCTAAATCTGGCTGAGTTTCACAGATACAAATGTCGCCATTCCCAAAGGTTTAGTAATAGCTGAGTATGCATGGGTATGTTTATAACAAGTACCAGTACTTGGGAGGTTGAGAAAGGAGGATTATCAGTTGAAGTCCAGCCTGACCTGTGCACCAATACTCTATTAAAATGATAAAAAAGCAGAGTTACAATCCTTCTGTCTCCTCTTCCACATTGCTTCCTGGACATTGGGAGAGGGGATATAATTTTCTATATGTCTACATATACACTTTAGAAAGCTTCTATAGGAGTAGATTTCCATAAGACTTTTTCAGAGGTCTTTAGTGACTGTAACCTTCCCCATACTTCTCCCACTACTCTATCCTCCCATCTTCCTCCCCAACACTTCTTGTTCCATTATTCTTTATTAAAATAATTTGTCCCAATGTGTTATATCTCTCCTCCCTTGCAAGCCACTCCAATGACCCCTTATTAATGTCCTGACCTCTATGGCTATTCCAAATGGAGAACACATATCTGGATATTCAAAGCTAACACCTGCAAATGAGAGAAAACCTGAGAAACAAATCTTTCTGAGTCTGTGTTATCACACTCAAAGGGATTCTTATGGTGAGTCCATATGGATTAGAGGTGAAAAGATGGTAAGAGATCATGGTGGTGTATGGCTTCAAGAGATCAGGGCTTTCTGGAAATAGCAGGGCATGAAGAGTAGAGATGGGTACAACATCTCACTGTTGTCTGAGGAGCTATTGATGCTGGTAGTCAGTTCTCTCTAAGGGTGTCATCCCTGGTAGGCATACACCTAACTTCAGTAGATGATCACACACCCAAGAGTATATGGGTAGTACAAATTGAACTTGATATGTATAAACAACACTCAAAACTAAAAAAGAGAGAGGACATAAATTTGGATGGGAAGAGAAAGGGAAGTTGTGGGAGAAGTTTGGCTGAAAGTAAAGGCAATAAAACACATATGAAAATTTCAAAAACCTAGTTTTTAAAAAGGAAAGTTTAGTAAGAATACCTTGTATGTCTCAGTAGAAGTAGTACGTTCAGTTTACAGTACCTCCATGGGGCTCATTGTCCTGATTCCTCATTCTTTGCCAGGCTCTACTGAAGTCCTTGGAATGGAAGGGAGAGGTGAGTCTGAATGGAGACTGTAGTTTATATCCCTTTGTCTTTCTTGTGTGTGTGTGTTTGTGTGTGCATGCCCACACTCCCCTGTCCTTGACTCCATCTAGAATTTCCTTTCTCTCAGACTGAGGTCACATATTACAGACCTCTTTGATGCCACTGCTAGTATCCACTTGCCAGCCACATGGCACCTTGTATTTTTTTCCTCTCCTTTGCTTTTGGAAAGAAGCTATTAAAGACTCATCCCTTCCAGCAAGCAGGATTTTCCTGTCCATGTTCACTGCCTTTTAAGCTTAAATTCCCTGATTTCCTTCTGGTTACAAGGAATGTTAACTCTTCTGAAACTTTCCTTTCTGAGCTCAGAGAATTTTGTCAAAAACACTATTCAACTAGAATTAAAGACCTTTATTTCTTTCAGGATGCTTTTTACCCTTCAGTGAAACTTATCTCTGAAACCTTACATTTCATGGGATCAGAAAGCAAGCATTTGCCCATCACTAACCATCCTTCCTTCTCTGAGGATCAGACCTCCTAATTCTATCCCCTTGACCCTTCTTCACTGCTGTTGGCTGGCTTCTATCCAGACATTGGCATATGTGTGTAATTTATGCTTTCTGCTGTCTCTCTGAGAATCACAACACCCCCAGCTATGACTAAACCTAGAAAGTAATGCTTCCCCTGGCCACATAGGCATCGGCAACTTCCATTTTAAGAAGAAGTGAATCCATTTTTAAGGGAGGCATGTGTGCTTTCAGGAACAAGTTGTATGCTGAGTGACAGATCCCAGGACACTGTCCAGCACAGCTTTTGGGTTCCAGGGGGAAAGAGAAGCCTTCATAGACAACTGCAACTCTATTCTGATAGAACCTTAAACTCCTGGACTATAAGCAGACAAAGAGTGGTGATTGTTTCAGGTTTGCCACAGTACAGTGTGACAGCAGAGTTTAAAGAAAGGAAGAATATTCTAGCTTATCAGGCAAGAGATGTCTGCAAATGGAAAAAAAAACATGTCAACAATAATAACAATATTAATAAAAAAAAGCCAGAGAATTCTTGAAGGTTCTGGTAATAGGACACAAACACATCAGAATTTTTGGTGAAGGAACTCAAATTTGTCCTCTCCTCAGTTTTTACTGCCGGGCATCTCATTTTTCTCTTCTAGCTTAGCTTTCCATGTTCCACGTCAGGTAGACTTGACCTGTGAGGGGAGAGCTTTACGGTTCATTTCTTCCTGCTGCAGGAGTTTCTTGCCGGGAAATGCTTAGCTTTGGCTTCATCCTTTATAATGGCTGATCAAAGAGGTAAGTGCTTTGGGGAGAAGGAGAGAAGGAGCTCATTCAGAATCCAGGGTAATCTGGGTCCACATGCCTGACTTTGGCATTCCCTATCTCTGCTTTTATTAGCCAACTGTCTGACTGGGGCCCAAGGTGGGATGTGGGTGACAGGAAGTAGAGAGTGTTTTCTTTCCTCTGTGATGGATGTAGCTCTGATACTTGTAGCAGTGGCCAAAACAATTGTTCTTAAACACGTCCTAAGCTGATAACTGAAAGCCTCAAATTAGAGAGTCTGATCTCACATCTGATTTAATTTATGAAAGTTAGAACTAGATGTTCACAGGGTTGACTCTGCATTTTACAGATGTGTCCAGCCATCTCTGTGAGGCTCTGTGAGGGCCCTGCTACACACCCCAGGCGCAAAGGCTGTGCTCTTCATCTTTGCCATTTTGGCCACAGTTTCCCTTCTAGGCAGACTCATCCTGCTTTCAAGGTAAAATTCATTCCCTGTACTGGAACACCATACAACTTTAATTGCCTCTCTTTTCCCTAAGAAATCTGTGCATCTCCTAGTCTTTACCATTTAATTCTTGTTTCTCAAGCAAGGGACACAGATTCCTGGGGACTATCATTTCACAGATGGTGTCATATGACTTGCTCAAGATAAAAACAAATTTGGAAGAAGTGCTAGAATGAATCCAATTCTATATTTAACATGAAAGTCACTTTCCTGAGTCATCCCCAGGGGTTTTAGATAAGGGACAGTCCTGTTACTAATCACGATGAGCATTTGCCTGAATGGAACCTTGGGGGACTTTATCTTCTCACCCCAATCCTTCTTGCTTTCAGCTCAAACAAAAATTTTTGCTTTACAGAGAAGAAGCTAGACCAGGTCAGATTGCTTGCCACACTGTTGTGTGCCAATTAAGTGAAGAGACAGGTGTTAAGGCAAAGCAGTTTTGTTTAAGAAAACGATCTGAATAAGATGGAGGAGTCTAGTCCAAAGTCCAAATTTCTCCTCGGAGACAAGGGAAGTTTTGAAGGGAAGTTTTGAAGGGAAGTTTAAGGAGGTGAAAACAAAGGGATGCAGATATATCAAGAATGCAAATATGAATGTAGGCTCATGCATCACGAGGTGGGGCAGCTGTCTGTAGTAAGACAGATAAGATTTTTATAGCTCCATTTTTTATTGTGTAGATGGCCATATTCAACTAAATGTTGACAGACCATATGCTTTCTGCCATATATGTTGAAGAAGGAATATTATTTAAAGGTTATATTTGTGTCCTCTCTTCACTCTGTGACAGTATTAGTGATCTATTAAATTCTAGCAATCTTCTACCTCCTGGAGTTAACAAACATTTTTGGCATGCATTAAATCTTATAGAGTTTGACCTTTTGACCTACTGTTCCTACTTACCACCTTACACTACATCAAAGAATAAATATGAAAATTTGACCTTCAATTCACACACACACATACACACATAGATCCATTTATCTATTATCTCTCTCTCTCTCACACACACACACACGTGTGTGTATGTGTGTGTGTTGTTAAGTTTTTCTTATGCTGGGCAGTAACAAGATATAGTCTTCATATCTGTTGAGTCTTCTCCCATACTTGATCAGAGGATCCAATTGTAGGTTTCTTTCCCAGACATACCAGAAGTGTATATGTACTTCATTGGAGGCTGTTTTATCACCTGCATTTCTTAAATATTTCTCTTTTACATTTGATCTACAAATTTGATCATTAAAGACTTTGGTAACTTTGTAAAAATGGTTATTCCTAACACCCTCCTCTTTTCCTGAATGGATAACATCATGGGATTAAAAACCACTGGAGGCTTATGTGAAGAACAATTGGAGAAACTGGGAGAATTTGCAATCTTAGAGACTAATAAGAAAGCAAAGTGATCCCAGCAAGTATAACCACACCAGGATGTGAGACTTGGGGCCTGATGGAACTGGACAGCTCTTTTTTCTGAAAAGGCTAGTAACAGAAACTACAAGTGGCCAATGACCCTGCGTGCCACCACCCACTTGTAGTTTTCTCAAGCAGATACATTCTAAAGAACAGCATCACAGCAATCTAAAGATCTCATTTGATTTTATTTTTTATTCTGGAGTCAAGTAGCACTTCAGTCCATAAGAGAGGTTGTTTAATTCCAATGAACTGAGTAGTGGAGGTTGGTTTTATAGACAGAAAAAGGGCTCAGGAAAGCAGTTGATAAAAACAAATAAAAGTAATTGGTATTTGCAAAGTTAAAAATTTGCCTTGCAAGGTAAGGACAGGGAGACAGAATGTTAGTAAAATAATGGATTAGTTAATATTGTTACCGCAGCTTACTTTTTGTGTATGAGAATAAAGACAGAAAATATTTCACTACAATACCAATTATAACTTAGAAATTCAGCTGTGATCTCTTTAATCATCATTTCTTAAAAGGTCAGATAAAAAACTTGGTTTCAGCTTGGTCATGTGGAACTTTAGAGTTGAGTGACTTCAGGATGAATTTTCAGCCAGGCCGGTTGGGTCCTGAAGCAGGGGCTTTGTGGCACACAATGACCACCTGTACATTTTGTTTAACACAAGTCAGAGCAGTAATGTGCAGTGTAGTTTCTTTTAAGAACGCACTTTTGGTTTCTTCCTACCTCATTCTGATATAAAAAGGTCATTTCGTACCACTAGAGGTGAGACTGGAGACATGGTTTCTTTTGTTTATTTTCATGGCCTGTCTGTGATCTTTCCAAATGAAAGCAAAATATTAACATTATGGGGTTAGAAATTTTCTTTCTTTCCTCTTAAAATATATTTTGGAGTAGAAATGGCTCCCAATTCTCTGGTGTGACTTTGTGTGAATAATTACTATAGAATACTGCAGACTTTCCCCCTCCTTTTCCCTGTAGGGTGATTGATTTTAACCTTTCTCCTCTGCCAAACCTTTGTTCCGTGCATGACATTTTAACCCCCACTACTTCCTATGTTCTATTTTGCTAAAGAAAATTGCATTTTCTATTTCTGGACAAACCATGGTTGTTTGTGTCAGTCAATTTAACACAATATACCAGTTTGTATTTGTGCAGAGGAAGCACTAATGTATCCAGCAGGAGGTGGGTCCTGAGCCCATGACCAAACCTTCCAATGGGCCCGGAAGGTGGAAACCACAGTAATCCATTACTGACAAGACCACTTAATGGTGATGTAGCACCTTTTGTCTCAGAGACTTCCAGGTAGTATGGAGTTCTATTTCCTGTTCTATACATTCATTCCTGAAAATATATCCCAGAGATAAAAATGTTTTCGTGGTAGTAAAGAACAGACACTTTGGTGATTTCAACTTACCCTTGACATGGCTTTACCATTTATAAACTATGAAAATATGATAACAGTATTTATATTTTTCGAGCCTCTGCTTCTTGACATAATAGGAGAAAATATAATTTTTAGATAAAGGATTGGTGGGATTGTGTTAAAATAGTGAACACAGCTTCCTAAGGGGAAGTCGCTGACTACATGATGGCTATTGTGAGTATGGGTCCACATCATATTGCCTTTTTGATCAATATTTTAGACCTCCCTCCTATATTTTGTTCCACAGAGTACATCAGCTATGGGAAATGCTTAAAATATCTACTCTAGCTGCTACTTACCGTAATTCATTAGGCAGGCATTTAATGAATGCCTACTGGACACCAGGCACTGTCCTGGATGCTTGCATCTAGAATTAACAGAGGAGAGCATCATAATATGCAAATTAAGCCAGTCTCAGAAAGGCAAATATCTCATGTTTTCTCTCATTTGTGTTTCACAAATTAGGAGCACACACACACACACACACACACTTTGTTTACATGACATGAAAGGGGTTGGAAAACCATCTAGGTAAACACAAAGGACTAACAGGAGGGAGAGGGCTTGCAGAAGGGAAGATGTGGAGAATGTGCTCAGCATCCATACTTAGCTATATACAATTTTAAAAATGAAATTAATCTAAAAGTAAACATGTCAGAGCTAGCAGAAAACGAATACTAGATTTTGCTTGATATTGTTTAAAAGAAAGAAGAAGGAAAGCAAAGAGCGAAGAGGACAGTGTGCTCTGAGTGTGGACAGACAAAAGCTCTGGCTCTGCTCCTTTCCACCTGTGCCATATGGGCAGATGACTTAACTTCTGTGAGCTCAGCTTCTGATTTCAGAAAATGGGATTTACTAACTATGGTTAGCAAAATAAGGAAGTCCAAGCATGGTAAAGGAAGAAGTAGTGCGTATCAATGTGTGGGCAAATACCAGCCAGGCCTTCAAGAGAACACAAAGCATAGTGAGAAGGAACAAGGCTTCAGTTTGGAAGGTTTATTGCTTATATACTTCTCTATTTATTATTATATTTTGATATTCACAAACATCTAAGGGCTAGCCAATCGTAGAGATATTCTTAACATCAGCACACACACACACACACACACACACACACACACACACACAGAGAGAGAGAGAGAGAGAGAGAGAGAGAGAGCAATCCAGATCCATGTATCCTTTCTGACCTGTATGCCTAAGAAGCTGTATTCCTATGCCTTAAACATTCCAGGGTCAGGTCTAGGTAATTAGATACTTCTCAGTAGTCTATAGGCCCAGCAGAAGTCTTTAAAGCAGTCAGTTATTAAAGCTTTCCAATGAAGGCTACAGTCTAGACTTTCCCCTCAGTACTGTCTTTTGTTTTCAGATCAAAATGTGATTGCTTTGTGACTCTGTATGGCATGCTTCCTATTTCTAGGACCTGTCCATGTGGTGAGTTTCCTTTTCCTGAGCATCTTTCATGTCTTCTCTTGGAACTGTACCTGACTGAGAGTACATGCACATGTCAGAACATAGATCAGGTGAGGACAAAGAGATACGCATGCTTTTTGTATGGTCTGAAATGTCCTTCAATTAAGCTATGAAGAAAGGAGGAAGAACAGTGTGGGTAGCTCGGCTTCTACTTGGGAGTTTCAAAGCATGATTAAGAAGTAGTCACATTTGACCCAAGAGTGGAAGGGTTCATGGGAGGATTTGTCAGGGCAGAGGCAACTCTGTCCAAAAGGAAAAGCAGGCTCCATGGTGAGAAAGTCCACACACATCTCAGTGCACACACACCATTTGTTTCTGGAAGCTGGGGAGGTCGTAGGGTGAAGGGCTTTGTGGAGACTGGATAGTGGACTACATTTGGAAGGTAGGTAGAGCTTGGTCTTTAAGTGTCTTCAAACCCTCACTGATGTAGCGTAAGGAGCAACGGGATGTGGGATGGAGAACACCTGAACAGTGCAGCTGTGAGGTTCAGCAGTTAGGAGCCAGTGCACAGCAGAGGGAGAATACAATACAGGAAATATGCTAGGCCTGGGACGGACGGTACTCTGCTAGGATTCCGAGCAGTGAAGGAGGAAAACAGCTCAAGACCCATACTTGAGCCTAACTTGACTGACAGGTCTATGTGGAAATCCCAAAAGAACCATTTTAGGGCAAAGTGGTTGTCTTCAGGCCAGTGTATACTTCTGCCTCACAGGTCAAGTAAAGCTTTCTTTTTCTTTGTCTCACAGGTATAAGTACTTCACACCAGTCGCCATGTTTCTGCTTTATTTTGGGACTGGAACTTTTAACTGTTTCTTCAGTTAAATGACCCAGGAACTGAAGGGCCATTTTCGTCCTCAGGGATGTGTTTGGTGCTGAAGATGGCAGACAGTTGGGTGTGGGTGATGACAGATAGCGCCTGAGGTCTTGCAGCTTAGAAGTAACATCTTGTTGTTTGAGGATAACACTGCCAAAGGTGTGTGGGCGTATCTTTGAAGAAACAAAACAGAAAAAAGCATGACCAGCAATCTGATCTAGGTGGGTGTATATAAAAGTCATGGTTTTATTTACTGCTTTAACACTTGTGGGACCACCTGACTGGCCTCAGAAACGGTCCCTATTACTCTCTAGGAGCCAGTGGGCAGCCCATCAGTTGATGTTTTTTTAGTCCTCCTAGGACTGCTCTGTAATACTGACTCACTTAAAAAATTCTTTGTTTCCCTTATCCACTATCCGTGCCAGCAGTTCTTATCTGCCCACTCATAGGGTCACAGACACAGTGTCTTAGGCCTCTGTTCTAGCACACATGGCTTTAGAACTATGGAGGCTGAAGTTGGACCTAGCTCTGTCCTTAATGCTACGATTCCACTGAAGTAAGTTCAGCAGAAGGTGGAACCATTGGATTTCTTTCACACTGTATAGCCTGTCTAGCATAATGGTTCTAAACAAGTTCACATTTTCCAAAAGAAGTCTGGAATTACCATGACAACACTCATTGCAGTCGCTCCTTGTTTAAAGCCTTCTAAGAACAAGGGTCTACATATCAACCTCACCATTTACTGTATTCTTCAACCACTGCAAGCTATGTTTATTGAGTTCTTATGTATGTCAGACCCTCTGCTAAGCAGAACTTTACATAGGCAATCTAAATTTTCTATAACAACTCATGAAGGCCACCGATTCCCTCCCTCCATTTCTAGAAGAAGAATCCTGCCTTTGAAAGTTAAATCACTTGCTGGGGTTTAGTGAGTGCTGAGTGGACCAATCAGGAATCTACTCAGATACTCTGGAAAAAATCTTTGCTTCTATAACATGCTATACTCTGGAAGAAAATGGACATGAATGTTATCACTTTTAAGTGTGAATCTGAGAGTCAGGTTCACAAACCCAGAACTCAAGTCTGAGATTTGAAAGCCATCCTAATCTCCCAGACTATATGTGCCTGTGGTTGCACCTAGTAGCTAAAGCACTGCCTTATATGAACGGTGTTTTCACGAGGATCTTGAATCCTCAGACCCTCACACTAAGCTGCTGAAATTGGTATTGGCTTAAGGTATGATGGTGTTTCTGTCCTAGTCTCTGATCATGTCATTCTTTCTTACACTTGATGGTGGGAAGTACATTAAATTTCATAGTTTATTTGCATTATAAATTGTCATCTATTAAATCCCTGGAAACTGACTCACGCTTTCAACATTGCTGACTCTTCACAAAAACACTGTGCCACTAAGGCTGATGGATAGGAAGATTCATACCTCTTTCTTTGGCGTTTATAGTCTTCAGAAAAATACAGGGCACCTATTTATTTTTGTATTTATGAAAATTATATATACATACAGAGTAGCTGAAACATAAAAACAACATATGGTTGAGAAGAATTTCTGTAAGTGCTCCAGCCTTCTTCAGATACAAAAATAGTGTCGTTGCTAATAATGTGGCTCCCTCAGCAAACAGAGATCACAGTGCTCGATCCATTTATGAAGCAGTAATCTAGAGGGCTCCTTGGGGTGGGTGCTGTGTTTACATGCATGTATCAGCATTTTACTCTTGTTCTTGATAAACATTCCTGTTTTACATGGCTTTGAACTGGAGGATGGAGGAGAATGATGAGGTGTCAGAACAAGACAGGGCAAAATTTTCTTGTAGAAAGAATGTAGCCTTTCTTCTCAGACTGAAACAAGCCCCAGACACTAAGCTGTGTCTGGGGCGAATTTGATACATTTACTTGAGTTCTATTAGAAATCAGAAATACTTGCAGGACAACATAGAACCAGCTGTTAATGAATGAGTCCAATTTGGGGCAGTGGATAAAATTACAACAAACTGAAGCCTAGGAAAGACAACAAAAATGGCTCCCAGGTTACAGACTCGTCTATCTACCCGCCAAAGTTGTGCTTTCCTTCTGTCATCCCAAACACCCTGAGGGTGGATGGATCCGACCTTAGTTGTGTGTTTCACCTGGAGCTAAGGGTTCAGTGGTTAAAGGACTTGCCTAATGTCATGAAGCTGGGAAGTGATACTCTCAGAGTCTGTACCCAACAGTGCTCAGTGCAGGGCAAGCCTGTGCATTCCTATCCCAGTGGACACCCTTCCTGAAAGACTTTTGATCATGCCAAATGGCATTTGCAATCTCTGGGTGCATCCTACATTGATATTTAGCAGAAACTGTGGTAACCAAAGGTGAGCAGTGTGGCCTGAGCACAGCTGGCAACTCTTCAGTCCGCTCTTCTTTTAAGCTGCTGGGTGATAAGCAAAGTCTTTCCTCTACACACCAGGCTTCATTTGTTCTTTGTAGTACAATGCAGCCCTGGTGCCTATAGTGCAGAAAGCAATTAATTTCCCCAATATTATCTAATTTTTGGCATGTAGTGAATGCAGCCAGAGTGACTAAGCCAGGATCGTATCAAGGACTTATGCCTGCGCCTGTGCAGAGGGATGTGCAGTTGCCATAGCAGCAATCAATCTGCTAAATAACTGGGAACACAAACTGATTCAAAGGCAAAGACTGATTTGGGTCAGAGAATTGCACTCCATAAAGAACAACTTCTCAATAACTTCTGACGATGTTTTAGCTTTTATGGATGGCCCTAGACATGAATAGTGAGTGACTGCTCAGTTGCAGGAGGGTATGTATCCCCCAAGAGGAGAGTCACATGCTGTTTCTGGAAGGTCAGAAAAGAGAATTCTATGCCACATGCCCACGACACTGCTCTTGTGCTGCCTGCCTATTCTTAGAGCTCAGAAGGGCTTGTAACAAAAGCAAGGGCATCTCACGTGAATTCTCACAGCATCCTGGGACACCTGCATGCCATGAATCAACATTCCTGAAACATGAAACTTATCCTTATACAAATGTCCACTGATTTAAATATGCTCAGACATGTATAAGCAGCCAGGGGGTAGGTCCAAGATTCACATGCCAGCTGCCTAGGTGCAGATCTGGTCCCCCTTGTTCCTTCCATGCTGCTCCTCTGCCTTTAGCTCTTTCTCTACAATGAAAAGACATTTCTTCTTGATCACTGACATGGCAAGAATTTGGGTGTTCTGTATCTACTTTGTGTAATGTGGAATACTACGAAGCTGTTTTCGTCTCACGTGAGAACTAAGGGTCTGGTGGAAGAACACTCGACACTCCTAGAGGTGACCCTGACCTGCTGGGTTATTCGAGCTTTTAGAATTAAAGCTAGGTTTAGGGCCTGAGAAGATGGCTTAGTGCCACTGGTCACGTGTGCATGAGGACCTCTGTTCAAAATCCCCAGGAGCCATATTAAAAGCTGGGAGACGATTTTGCATCAGCTTGTAGTCAACTGTGAGGATTGCTGAGGTTTCTTAGCTGCCACCATAGCTCCAGGTTCAATAACAGTGTCAATCAGAAGATAAAATAAAGTGAGAGGGATAGGGCAGGACACTTGACATCCTCCTCTAGTCTTCACGTGTGTGCGTAGCTCTAGGTACCCACACATACATGCATGCATGCACATACACATTATGGTTAGCGTTTCCTCAGATTTTATAGCTGTTTTAGGCATCTCATTTATAGCCTCTGTATAGTGTCTCTGTGATGACTGTCTTTGAGAAGTATAGTACATCCCATGTAGGAAGGAAGAAAACAGGAATAACAGGCTTGGTAGTTCAAGTTAAGTTGTGACTCATGTAAAGTATGTGATCTTGGGCAATTTGCTTCAATCACTGTACTTGTCTACTTTGGTTCTGTAAAATGGAAACGATGGTGATGACAATACTAGCTGATTCTCAGCCATCTCGAATTCTGGATAGGAGAAAAAAGGTCATAGTTACTTCAGATTCTAAGCCTCCTGAAGGTTCATGGACCCACAAGTCCAGATTTTCAATTTTATTTTTGTTTTCACTTCTTTAGGACTTAATGTTGCTGTGTGAGGAATTCATGGAATGAAGAAAGTATAGAGAAACACTTCACAGAATGCTTGCCACATGTGGTTTCAGTTCAGTACATTCATTTGTTATTTAAGTAAATCCTAACAACTGTTAAAAAAATATTGTCATCGTCAGAGTGAGTTTCACCTTTAGTATCACTTGGTACCTTGGAGGAAGCTGATCCCTGGAGCCTGGATGGAGGGTTAGACGTTTGTCTCTACCTGTTCTGCTCTCCCTTTCTGATTATGTGGCTGGGAGTCAAGCAGTAAAGCATGTGCTCCTAACTGAGTTTCCTGTTGGAAGCCACACCTATCCAGGGCTTGAAGCCACCAAGCCTGGGTCACCCGTGCTGGAAATGAACTTTATGCAATAGGTAATTTGACACAGCTGTGCTAGCTGGCATACACTCATTTGGAAGATTGTATTGTTTCTTAGTCTCTTGCCAAAGGATGTTGGTTTCTAGTGAAAATGTAGTCTCTAAGCCAGATAGTTCCAAGACTGTCAGTGGGTGGTGAGCATCAAATAAGCAGGGTTGGGTCGTATTTTGAGTTTAAAACCTGAAGGTAAAAATTCTGTACCTTTTCATCGCTCTTTCCCATAAGGTGGTAATTTTGCATTGACCTTCTGTGTCTCTCCTGGGCTTCTGGGCATGACATTGCTACAATCTGTGGCTTTAGAACTAGTGCTCAGCTTTATTCCTGTGTGTGCATTGATTTTTTTTCTCTTTTAACCTAGAATGCAAACAGAACCTGTGCTTGCTATCTGAATATCTCTAATTAGACTACCTGCGCAAATCTACCAATTGACTTTAATAGATTGAATCCAAGCCTGTGACAGTGTTGGAGGGGAAATGAGATTGCTTCGCCTCCTCAGTTATCGTCAGCACTTGGACTGAATGCAGATAGACTTTCCACATTCAAGACACAATGGTAGGCAAGGGTTCCCGAGGCCCTGGAGGCAGGATGTAATCATCACACAGGTAAATTATCCCTACTGAGAGAAAATTGGAGCAGTAAATGAAACATTAGTCCACTTCACTAGGAGGTCACGTATGTTTCAGTGCCGTGGCAACCTGCTTGCGTGATTAGAGTTGGGGCGGAGACTGCCATTCATGGGTTCATTTTTCCCCTCTTCTTTTTTCCCTTTATATTCTGCTGAACTTCGTTTTCCTTCAGCTTCTTTGCCAATTAAGCCGAGAATTGGCAGTTAAGACAAAATACAAATGAGAGGGAGGGATCAGTGAGAAAGGATACGGAGACAATGGAGAGTAAGGTGAAAACTGCCCTTTCTCCCTCCTTCTTCTGACAGCCGTGCTGATCAAAAGGGGTTCCGAGCTTTTTGTAAGCAATAACTCACTGGACCGGAGCCCAGAGTGTCCATCGATAAAATGTGTAGGAGGCAAGGTTACTGTTTGAACCTGTCTTCTTCTCTCTTACCTGTCCTCTCATCTTTCAGAGCAACCTGGGCCTCTCCCTGGGCAGCTAGGCTGGATGCCATGTATCAAGACCTTCTCTAAGCAGAGAGTCACCATTCCTGTTCTCTGTGTGTTCTGTGAATTTTCTCATGATCATCTAATAAATAACACAGAAAGAAGAAGAGTCATCTCCATTTTTGGCTGAGAATGCTAAAATAATGCTTACCTGCTGGCCTCAGCTATGCTATGTGAAGACGGCTCAAACCCAGGCAGTTTGGCTTGAGTTCATTCTTCTACTAGTTTCTAATTAAAAAGCATTGCTGTGTCTTACGCAGGAAAGAAATGTTAGAATGTATATGGGAGAAAATTCAGCCACCTACTCTTCTGTGATTATAAACCACGAAGAACGCTTCTTATATCACCACCCCCACCTTTATTTGAGATAAACAGATATTTTTAAATACTTTAAAAATACACATTGCTGAGCTGACAGTTTAGAGAACATTTCCCAGCCCTTCCATGAGAAAGGATGATGTAATGAACCATAAATGCTATGATGGGGCATGAAAGATAATCCTAGTGTTTACCTTTTCACAATGGGCTAAAGTCCTGTTTGGTTTAAATGGCTAAAAATGATGGTTTTAAGGTGTGACATCATAAAGGGAAATCACTTTGGTGTGGAGATGAAATCTTTCTTCCAGATAGGTCTTCCTTTTTCACATAGCAATGTTTACACTTCATTGTTGTGTTCTGCAAGTTTATATGACTCATGCTTGTTTTCTTTTGACGTATTTACCAAAAAGAGTTTAATTTAGACTCAACAGTGATCTGCTGTAAAGTGACTCTTACTTAAGTCATCATGTGTGGTGATGGCCTCTCTCTCTTCCCCTCCTCCTCCCCCTCCTCCCCCTTCTCCTTCCCCTCCTCCTTTTCCTCCCCTTCTTCTCTCTTTCTTCCTCCTCCTGTTCCTCTCCTTTTCTTCCTCCTCTTCCTCTTTTTCCTTCTGCTAGATAGGAGCTCACTGTGTACTGTAGTATGGTCTGAACTCATGTAAATTAGGCTGGCCTCTAGTTCATAGCAACCTCCCTCTTAGCTTCCTAAGTGCTGGGATTATAGCCGTGAGCCACCATGACCACCTATTGGGCTTTAATTTAAATAATTTAATTTTAAAGCATCTCTCTCTCTCTCTCTCTCTCTCTCTCTCTCTCTCTCTCTCTCTCTCTCTCTCTCATGTGTGTGGTGTGTGTGTGTGCTCACACACATGTGAGTGCAGGTGTCTGTGAAGACCATCAGATCTGAACTTGGAACTAATGCAGTTCTGAGCTGTCTGAATCAGTTTCTGTGGACCAAATTTTGGGTCTCTGAAAGAGTAGTATATGTTCTTATAACTCCATCCCTGGACCCGGACCTCTTTAATAGCATTATTTCTGTGTTTCTAGGAATATTTTTATCGTGTGCATCACATTCTTCTGTTACTATTTCAGTACATTTCTTGTTTCTATATGTTTATTTTCACATACATTTGTGTAGGTGAGTTGGGTGGAGTAGATGTGGATGGGTGTGTTTATAGGTAGACTGGTTCAGGGAGTAAGAAGCTCGTGTGTGTGTGTGTGTGTATGTGTGTATAATGTACTCACATGCATGCATATGTTTTGGTACCCAGAGGGGCCAGAAGACACTGGATTCCTTGGAGCTGGAGTTACAGGAGTGAGCCAGCTAGTGTAGGTGCTGGAACCAAACCTGGGTTTTCTGCAAAAGCAATGTGTACTCTTAACTAATACATATCTCTCCAACCCATCAAACACTGTTCTTGATATTTATCACCTATTCATAGTAAGTCCAAGGACGAGAATTAAGATAGCCACTGTGGGCTTTTATAATAAGCTCTGTGATACATATGATTATGAAGAGAACTCAGCTCAAGAAGCATGTTTCCTGGGAAGAACAGGTATTACACAAAGCTATGTCTAGACTGACATACTGTTTATCTTAGCCCTGGAAGGATGTTTATGGATTAAGAAGGCAGACAGGGGCATGTGCCTGATAAAGGTAGTTTTATGCAAAATGGAATAGAATTAGAGCTTGTTTGAGAACTTACTGCAGCCAAGGTTTGTGTCCATGGCCCACTTTATAGATGTCTGTGGGCTGGGATGCTGTCTGAGGCCACATTGATGTCTGTGGACTATCCTGCCACTGAGGGCCTTGAGTGGGTCTCTGGTCTTACTGCAGCCAGGGGCGATGTCCCTGGTTAGTATTACCTCCAAAGCTCAAGTGGATGTCCATGATCTATGGTGCAGCCTGAATCTGTGTCAATGTCCGTAGGCTGTGCTGCTGCTGGGGACAATATGGAAGTGAGTGGCCTGTTCTACCACCTGAGGTCATGGTGATATCTGGGTACCTGTTGCCATCCAAGGCCACATCAGGGTCTGAAGTCCTACTGCAGATGGGTCTATGTTGATGTCCATGGACACAGTTACCACCAAAAGCTATTGATTACTTATGATCTGGGATGCCACCTGAGGCCCTGTTGCAGTTTATAGGACATGTTGCTGCTTGGGGCCATACGATTCTGAATGACTGGACTACCACCTGAGGGCATGATGATGTCTGGGCCATGCTGCTGCTGAGGACCATGTCTGGGTTCATGGTACTACTGCAGCCATGGTCTGTGCTAATGTCTGTGATCCAAGTTACCATAAAAAACCATTTGGATGTTTGTGGCCTATGCTGTAGCCTGATGTCACATTGATGTTAATAGGCCATGCTGCTGCTGGGGGCCGTATGGATGTGGGTAGGCTGCGAAGCCACCTGACGCCATGTTGATGTCTGTGGTCCAGGCAGCCTCTGAGGGCCTTGTATGGATCTGTGGTCCTGCTTCAGTCCAGGATCATGTTGTTGGTTTGTGCTATTGCCAGAAACCGAGTTGGAGGCCCCAATCTGTGTTCCCACTGACTGTTATGAGCAAGGAGCCTACTTTTGCCATGATATTGATGACTGCAGACACACAGTTGAGAAGAAAAGACATGGAAAACTTCTGTGACAAACAGTACTCCATCAGCCCCCCTTCCCTCAAAAGTAACAGCCCAGACAAGAAGCCACTGAAGAGAACTCTTAAAAAGTGTGACTGAGATGCCAAAGAGTAGTTCTCTACAATTAATGGTGGAAGTCTCGGAAATGAAGGACTCAGTTCTATTTCAAGGGTTCAGGTCACTAAGAGTTTGACTATGCTCCAGCGAGTATACACATAACACAAGTGGATTTCTTTCTTTCTTTCTTTCTTTCTTTCTTTCTTTCTTTCTTTCTTTCTTTCTTTCTTTCTTTCTTTCTTTCCTTCCTTCCTTCCTCCCTCCCTCCCTCCCCCCCTCCCTCCCTCCCTCCCTCCCTCCTTCCTTCCTTCCTTCTTATGGAAAGACTTCGAAGTGACTGTGATTGAGGTGCACGGTGTGAAACTCACATGACAGAATTAATAAAAATGTTATTTAGGGGGAATGAAGGGAGTAGAGCTTGTTGGGGAAGCACACATAATTCAAGATGAATCAAGCCGAACTATAGCTAAGACAGTTAAGGATGTAACGGGATTGAAATCATGGAGTGTTTTAAATGCCAGCATAGGAGATTTCAGACTTTATCCTGCTGATACTACTGTATGCATGAGGTGTTTGAGCCTAGAAGAGAAAGAATCTCATTTCTCAGAATTATTTTCAAATTAATTATCTTTTAGAAAAATCTATTATTGTTGCATCATTTATCCCCTTCCGTTTCCTCTTTCTCATCCCTCCGTGTACTGCCCTATTTGCTCTCATTCAAATTTGTGGTTTCCTTTCTTCCTCAGGATCTTGCAAGAGTGAAATATGCACCCTAGAAAGCTTCATGTTTATCTCTTCTTCGGTTCACTCCTATTGCGTATAATAATTTGGTGTCTCTTAAGTGTGTTGGCCTCTTAAAAACTACTAAAATACTTTAAAAGTCAGAAAATAAAATAATCAGTATCTACAAACATTTAACCATCTTTAGAACTTCTATTGTTTAGTTCCTAGAGCCTCGTTTTGGTTTGCTTATATGCTCTGCTTAAGAGTCATCAGATGTCATAGAAAACACACTCAGAGCTCCACTGTCTAGTACATTTGCTCCTTACCCTAATTCATGTTAGGAAAGTTGGAGGAAGCTGTGAACTGAAGGTCCAGCATGACTTCCATTCATGCTTAATTCACCAGAACTCAGGCATAAGGTCATATTTCAAAAAGGGGTGGCTGGAAATATGCATTTTGTTCAGAAAGAAAAGGTAGCAGGACTTGGCAAACACACAGCTATTGTATATGTTCATGTGACTATAGCAATAACTTTCATTTCTAGGCAGGAATCACTAACATTACAAGTCAGGTTGTTCTGTTCCTGGATATCCCATTTTTACAACTAGTCTGTCACTGATCTGTTTGGGTATGCACTCTTCTTTGTCTAGCTTTTCTATTTCTAATTCTCATTCAGAATTTATTTTTCATCGTTGTTTCTACTTAGAAAGCTCTTATACAGAAAAATAGTCATATTATCAGTATATAATATGAATATTTTATATTCATATATATATATATATATATATATATATATATATATATATATATATA
>NW_021604670.1:4396880-4494871 GCF_004785775.1 Grammomys surdaster
ATATATATATATATATATATATATATATATATATATATATATATATAATATTATATATAGTTAGTTGCAAGTTGCATTGGTCATTTGTTAATTCCTTTATCATATTGGTGTTATTTTGGAAGGTTCTGAAAGCTTTGGAGTTATGCCCTATGTGGAGGAAGTAGGGCACATTGGCACCCCTTCAGACTATGCCTTGATCTGGACTCTTTATCTCTCTTTCTTTCTGCCATTATATGAGCTGCTCTGTGCTCCACAGATCCTCTTCCACGATGCACTAAATTCTCTAAAGTCAGGAGTAAAATTGGATATCTCCACCATTTATGTTGTTCATGTCAGCAATATGTCTCAGAAGTAAGAAGGTGACCAGTACAAATAAATGGTACTAAAGAAGTGGGTCATGACCATGCATACATGACCGCATGGTTCTTAAGACTTTGGAGCTGTTTTGTTTTGTTTTGTTTGTTTGTCTAGTTTGTTTTTTGTGGGATGAATTTTGGAGATATAGGCAGAGAAATGTAGGAAGTGAACAATGGGCCGATATAAGATGGGACTATAAGATTGAATGACTGCCCAACTATGTTTTGACTTTCTTTGGTTTTATCATTTTTGCTACGAACTTTCCTCTCCATTTTTGGAAATTGAATGTCTGTGACTTTATATCTTGTGTAACTTGACTTTGATTTTACAGTGGTCCACATCTAAGAGTTTACCTTGAGTGTCAGAACAGACTTAGACTTTGGACCTTTGCACATTGTTGGAAATGCTAAGACTATGTAGACTCTTGCAGACAAAATGTGATTTTTGTGTTATGATGGGGCCTCTAAGAGCTGGGAAAGGATTGTTCTCATTGAATGTAAACTGTCTCCTATAAGGTCTGAATGCCTGACATTCATCTATTGGTATTCATCTACTGGTAATAATTTTGGAGTTGTAGAAACGTTGGAAGATGGGAACCATCATGAACAAATGGATCATTGGATGGGGTCTATGTTGTGTCTGACTTCTTCTTCCACATTCTCTGCTTCCTGTCCTGCAGTTGTGAAGAGCTTTCTGTGACATATGTTTGAATCATAATGATTTCTGTTTAAGAACCTGGGGCCAAACAACTCTGCACTTACCTCTCTAAAGCTATGGATTCGAATGAGTATTCCCTCTTTACTGTTGTCCCCATCAGGTCTTTAGTCACAGAAAGTGAAACTTGCACAGTCCACGTTCATCATGATGTAGTGGGAAGTGAAGATTGTGATTCAACCTCCAAATATTCTCTTTCAAAATTGTTCAAGTTAGCTACATTTTAAGTAGGAGACAAATTGAGAACCCATTAAAAGTCAAAGTGCATCAAGGTGGTGTGTTCAGACTGTGTTTACAAAAGACGTAACTGGTAAAAATGATTTTTCATTTGATTTGATTTATCCTTGAAAAGTATGACTGCTGTATCTCTCCCTAATCTCCATCTATAACATTTTCTATTTTTACTCCGTCCCCTCGGAAACCAATCAGTCTGTCATATAAGTCACATATTTTGCTTTATTTTGCCACCGCCACACCTGCCTTACTTAATTCTGTGCAATCAGTAGGGTGTTATGGGGAACGTAATTAGCCCTGCCAACAGACCAAGGAGAAAACTACATCCCTGTGTGGAAGCAAGAGATGCTGTTGGGTAAGGAGATGGATTTTAATTTCAAATTATACAAGGACTATTGTCGACCCAATGGATAGGAACTGTTGAAATATAAAATGCACTTTGGTCAAATAATTTGACAATTCTCTCTGCATCCCTTTTACCCCTTATTTCCCCCTTTCCTTCTCTGGTCCATCAGTTCAAAAGAATCAGAGTATAGCATAAAGCATCCTGTAGTTATTCAGCCACCAGCACAGTAACCTTGATAGAAAATCAGGTTTCTGTTCTTTTAAAACCTTTGTGGATATTGAGCACTGTCTGGGGAAAGGCTTCCTGTAGTTGACACCCTCAACAATTATATTCCCTACCTAATACTGTCTGCTCAATTTAATGTTTCAAAGATATCTGCCAGAAAGTTATATCTTATAATTCAGATACCTAGCACACAATGTGAGGCTAATGCTTGGCCCTCAGTAAGAATCCATTTGAATGGGTGAAAGCATGCACATGGAAGTGAGCGACCCTTTTAGAACATGTATCCATTTCCATTCGCCCCTAGGTCCACCTTTATGTGTAATTTATTCATTCCTTTCCTGAACCCAGTCACTATGCCAGAAATATAAAATCTTGATAATAGGATTGTTTTGAGAAAGTGAGACAATGCATATGTAGCCTGCTCAGAGAGTTCTAACCTCTTGGGCATGGACTAATAAATAGTTTCATGTTTATAGGCAAACACTGAAAGTTGTGGGACAGGGCTCCAGGTTTCTGGTACAGAAAAGGTGAGAAAGAGAAAGATAGTGAACTGTTATCTTTATGTGAGGCAGAAGGCATCCTGCTTGAAGAATATCATCCCACAGGCCATATCCTGCTGAAGGGGTTCATTTCCTTGAGGTACTTAAGTGGCACATGAAAATTAAAATAAAACAGAATATCCCTGAACACTTTATTGCCAACAGGTGCTGGCATTGTTTGGTCAGGCTCATGAACAAATGTGGAATGGTGTCAGACTGTCTTGTAAAGGGTACTTATTTTATTTTTAAAGAGCTCACTGCATTTGAAACAGGGAGGCTGTGAGGATCCAAGACAGTTATTCTGTCCTTTTGGTGGGCAGCACTGATTCTGAGTTACAGTGTGTCTGTTGCTATCTGTCTATTTTCTTGTATTTTCTACTGACAGTTTTTAAACTACTCCAGTTCACAGGGTAGTTAGCTGCTTGTCTTAGTTCCCTTCTTCAATTATATAGTGTGCTTTGTGCTAGATCAGTTCATTGGGACCTTACCATGGCTGGGCATGAACAAATTTTGTTGTTGTTTTTGCTTGTTTTAACCTCATAAGGAAGGTTACTTGACAAAATAAAAGGGAACATTGGGAATAGTAAACTAGCATAACTGACATACCCAGGATGGATCAGTGGGGAGGCAGCACCACTGTCTAGGACTATTAGAAGAGATGTTCCGCAGAACTATTAGAAAAGACACGGGCCTGATATGATGGGAGAAACTTAGTGATATAAGCAAGGCACAGATCATGGTTTCAGAAATATATAAAGGAGGAGATAGTCTATTCTAGGGGAGAAATGCAGTTAGTAATCTAAGAAATAAATCTTAGTGCCTATTCTGTTCCAAATGCTATATTAGGTCTTGAAAGCTCAAGGTTGAAAATTTGAGTTCCTGTCCTTTGTAGCTTGTGCTCTCATGGGAGATAGACCTGAAAGGTTAGAAAACAAGTGTAAGACTTAAAACCAGAGGAAATAAACCTTATTATGAAGATAAATATAATACACAAGTATATGTTGGAGTACCAATCATACTAATGTGAGCATTCATCTTAGCTAACAATAGTTTTGGTAGTTTGACTCCCTTATAGTGAGTTCTGGCTATGAAAATATGAGAGCAATCGTCTCGCCATGGGCCATAGAATTTTCCAGTTGTTTTCCATCAATGCTACTTGTGTGTGTGTGTGTGTGTGTGTGTGTGTGTGTGTGTGTTGAATCACTGAATGGAGCAATGCTGGCCAGTGTAGAATGTTTCATTCCACTGTTATGTCAGAATGAAACAAGCTTGAGTTGTGCTTAGTAAATGGTTCTCAGCCTGGGATCCCTGGTTTACATGCACTGGCATCACCCCTTGTCTCAGTCTCAGGCTTGTGCAGTACAATACCTTAGATTATATTTATCATAGCTCTGGAGGCAGGGAGATTCAACATTAATGTTACAGCATACTGAATAACCGATGAAGACTGAATGTTGTCCTTACTTCATTGAATGCTGGTAAAAGGGAAAGACGGGTGAAAAAAAAAAAAAAGCCTAGCTGGAAGGTTGTTAATTCTACTGATGAGAGTGAAGCCCATGGACTAATCACCACTTAAATTGACTAATATTGCTAATTGGTGATTGATTTTATTAAATTGAATTTTTGAGGAGACACAAACATCCACACAATAGTTCCTGGGAACTTGTCATTGATAGAAATTACTAGATACCATGCCAGAGGAACCAAGCTGGAGAGCTATGGGAGGTGATGCCCAATAATTCTCCTTTCTAAAAAGCCTTCCAGATGATTTAGATTCATACCACAATCTAAAAAGCCTTCCAGATGATTTAGAGTCACACCACAATTTAGGATTGTTTTAAGTCATTGAAGTTAGGTTTTTGTATCAGCAAGCATCATCTTAACCAATATAGAGAACAATTGAAACTGAGGTACTCACAAGTGCCACCAAAGGCAGAGAATTTAATCAAAAGAGGGAGAAAGGGAGTCTTATAAAAAATTAGAGGAATATTTTACTCACTGAACAGCAATTTTGAGGAATTTGAAAGGGAAAAAAGCTAATGTTTTTGAAAAAAAATAGCAGGCCAAAGGGGGTAGATTAGAATATTTGGGGGAAGGATAGGAGATGAATGTGATTATTTATAGACTCCCCAAATTTTTCAAAACTATAATTTACACAAGATAAATTTTTACTATTTTAACAATTTTAAAAGTGCTACAAAGTTGTGCAGCTTTCTTCATTAGCCTAGCCTTAGGATATTTTTTTCTGCTGTACTATGCATGAACTCTATACCTGCCCAATATGGCTTCCTATTAAGTTTATCTCTTAGACCCATTTCTTGGTAACCATACATCTCCAGATCCCATACATTTGCATGATTAAAGTACCATATAAAATGGGATCCTGTAATATTTACCCTTGTATTCCAAGCTTATCCATGTTGTACCATGTTTCAGAATCCACTGTACCTTTTGGTTACCTGTTGTTGAAAGTATTTATCTCAGTCAGGAGTTTCTACCCTGCCTTTCATCATTCAGCTCTCGGACAAAAGACATACAACTTTTATATTTGTAATAAGCCTTAATCAGCACTAGAGCTTGGCAGACTTCTACCCTCTATAGTATTAAAATCTACTTCTCCATCATTAACTCCATTTTATAATTTGATATGTTTCATCTTGACAGCTCTTAACTCCAATTGGGTAGCTCTCATGACCATGCTTTTATGACACACCTACCCCATGACAGTTTCCTCCTCTCTCCCCTTCTTCCCTCCCCATGGTCTCCTCAGACCCCAAGCTCTGGGAACCCCAAACTCCATCTAAGTCTCTTCTCCCCTAGTATTGGCTTTTGGTATCTTGCTTTAACCAATAGTTTTAAATTAAACAACAAGGTCACATCATATATGCAGATTGTCTCATTCCTGGGAGCAACTGGGGGTTGGGGGTACAGTGTTTATCATTACAATATATAGCAAAAGCTTAAACCTCAACAGTTACCCACTTGTTCTAGTCAGATTTCTGATGCTTTGATTGAACACAAACCCAAACCAACTATAGGAAAGGGTTTCTTTCAGCCATTCATTTCCTCAGTCTTTCCATAAACATGAATGCTGCTGTAATAGAAATAATCCAATTTCTGGTATGAATTTTTATGCTAGTTACACCAGTGTTGCAGCTACAAACAGCACAAACCAAGAGCAACTTAGAGAAGGAAGTGTTTGTTTGGGCTTACAGTTCCAAGGGCATAAATACTCATCATGGCAGGGAGTGTGGCAGCAGGTGGTAGGCACTAGTGACAGAGCGGAAAATAAAGACCACATCTTCATGAAAGCATTAAGCAGAGAGTATAAGCTGGAAATGACTGTCCTTAAACTCTCAAAGCCTGCCTCCAGTGGCCTACCTCATCCACCACACTTGTACCTCCTAACCTTCCCAAACAATGACACCAACTTGGAACTAAGCATTCATAACGTTTCCACTGGAGTGGGAGTTGTATCTAATTTAAACCACCACACTATTAATCTGTTAATGGATACTTGATAACTGAGTTGCTTTCCCCTATTGTGTGTTTGAGACAATGCTCAGGCATACATATATGCATACATCCTGGCTTTCAATACCTTCGCATCAATAGATATTTCATGAGCAGGGACAGAGGCACAGTCTGTGACCTGATCAAGATATCCCTTTCAATAAAGGAAGAGCTATATAACAATCTATGGTAATGCGTTGGAATGGTATAGGCATGCTCATATTGTGTACCTAGCAGGAACACTGCAATGCTATCAGGGAAGGCTTTGTGGAAGAAGAAGCACTGAGTTCAGTCTACAGGAAGATTTGGAAGGTTTTCCAGGTAGATGGGAAAGAGATGTTAGTGTGTAGACAACTTGAGAGCCCAAAGTAGTCAAGAATGGATAAAGAGTAAAGTGGGAGAGGATGGAAGATATGGTGAGAGAAATGAAGAAGCCAGATTTGACTTTCTCCAGGCAGTGATTCCTCCTCTTGACTATACAGCAGGATCACTCAGAAGCTCTTAGTACTCACCAGTACCAAGTCTGAGTTCCACCCCCACAGATCCTGGTTTAATCTGTGGTTTAACTCCACAGATCTGGGTTGTGGTCAGGACAATGCCATTTTTAGTTTCTCAAGGTAATTCCATTGTTCACCCAGGTTGAGAAGCATGACCTCAGGCAACTGGGAAGCTGTGGGATGACTTTAAGTCTGGAAGTAACAAGATCAGATTCTTTTTAAACTATGTTCCCAGATTTCAATATAAAGTGAATTTATAGCTGAGGGGACATCACAAGGGGTTATTCTTGTCGATCCTTTGAGACTCATTTTGTGTTTCTATGAAATGAAGTTCCCATCTACAACCCCAACACCAGGGCTGTTGTAAGGGTTCCACAACATTATTTTTTATCTCAAACCCAGGGAACGTGAGTTCCATATTTTGGGACAAGAATGACAGAGCTGAGAAAATCTGGGTGGAGCTCTTTATGTACAATATCCTGGGGCCCACACTAAGGATACAAGGATGCTAAGTTGATTTCACTTCTTAAAATGCGAGTTTCCTCACACCCTCCATTCAGATCTCCGAAGACTGGAAATCTGAACTTCTTTGGCCTGGGATCTACTGAGATTGTCATAGAGTCTTACTTCCTTAAAGGGAGACTTCCTGATGAGTAGGTTGAATTTACAGTGCATGTGACAGGCTTCAAAAGCAAAAGCCTCTGGAGATGCAGCTGTGAGTGATCAGGATGAGGGAGTACAGTGAGGCACCTGCTTGCTGACTTCCTCCAGGCTCTGTGCTGTGGTAGCGGTTGTGTGCTTCTTACTTTTTCCCCATCTCCTTCCTGAGCAGAAATCCTGTAGCAGGACCAGTTAATCAGGTGCCTTCATGGCCCTTTCTAAGAGGAAGGTACATGGCTGGTCTCCACCAATGAAGAGTAGGAACAGTAGATCTGTTCTGTATCTTTTTGTACAGTGTAAGAACCCTTGATTTTCTGGGAGAGGTCTTTTTCTCCATTTTTCCCAATTCTCAAGGATTTGAAGTACGCCCTTGGTCATATTGTCATATTGAGGACAGGATGTGGGGAAAGGTGTGGGTTCTACTCTCTAACAATCATTTGGAGTAGGTTTTGCTGGAAAGTGTGTGTGTGGGGGGGCAGATGTAAGAATGACTGTAGTGATCTTGGGAGATAGAGAGAAATTGGATGGCATCTCTCTTGCAAGTTAATATAGAGGTCGACAACTGTCCTGCGTTTGTGGTCATTACATGGTAAGGTTGGCCGAGAGTAGTGAAATTCCACTGACTAGATACGGGTTTTCCAGGCTGCTACAGTTATGGGGAGACTGACCACTAGCATGTTTGAGCATCCACTTATATTTGCATATCCTTTGCATTTATTTTCTCTTGCTAAATATAAGCCATTACATTGATTTGTTTGTACCTGTGATCTTGCCCATTCATCTGGATAATCGTAGTTAGTGGTAACTCTGCACATTCTATATCCAAAGGATTCAAAGGTAAGTCTGTAGGTTCTAAATCCAAAGGAAACTTTGAATTGTTGCCTAGATTTATTTTGGGGCTTTATACTCTCCTCTCTCAACAAGCTGCTTCTTCATTACTTTAAAATAGCATCACGGTGTTAATAGCACATTCAGGGCAGGGATTTCAGCCTGGGCCTGTCTGTAGGGTAATCCTGGAGAACTGGCCCAGCAGGAGGTTCTATGATTCCTAACCTAAGTAACAGGGCCTGGCCATGCATGCATGCTCAGATGATGGGCCATCTGTGTCCTGCCTAGTGCCAACTTGGAAAGTGTCTAACTTGATAAATTAAAGGTGAGGCAGCCTTAGGCTTTCTAAATTCTTCTGAAGCTTCTTCTTTTTATGCCTGAGTGAGGAACTAAGAGAAGAAGACCCTGCTGAATATGTACCGGACGTGTTTTATGTATCGCTTCTTTGAACAGCCACTAAGCTTGTAAGTCAGACATTTTTATTCCTATTTTACAGGTATAGAAATTAAAGTTCCAAGTGATTGAGCTACCTATCAATGACCACAAAGTGAGATTAGTGATCTTAAGAATGGGATTCCCAGGTCTAATGTACTAGACTTTATGCCTTGGTATCTCAAAAAGCATAAAGCCATCTACTGACATTTGGGTATTTTGATTGGTTGTTGGGAGGCTGCTCTGTGTGTTGTGGTATGTCTTTCAGGACACCTGGCTCAAAGACAGGTCTTCATGAAGCCCAGGCTCGTCTCCAACCTGCTATGCAGCCATATACAGCCTTGAACTTCTATTCATCCAGCCTCCTCCACTCAGATGATGAGCTCACAGGTATATGTCACAACTCTGGGTTTCTCATATATTGTTCTCAAGCTTGTACATTAGGTACCAATGCCATTTCCATCTTAGACATTAATAAATGGGCCCTTAAACAAGGTGGGAGTTGATCAGGTCTCATGTTGTCCAGGTATACCCGGTGAAGGTGAGGCTAGGTTGAGACTGGCACAAAGCCAACGCAATGTCAAAGTTATTTTACAAGGTGGTTCAGTGGAGCATGGGCAAACTCTGACCATGAGAGATACAGAGCCACTTGCTACCTGTGGGGACAGAAATGTTCATTAAAAGATACATCTGGCACCATGAATCAGGAGGTAAAAGAGAGTACCTGCTGTCAAGCTTGAGGAGCCAAGTTTTACTGCTTGCATGTGATGGAAGGTATGAACAGTATCTCACAAATTATTCAATGACCCCCACCTGTGTGCTGTGGTGTATTCATGAGCGCGCGCGCGAACACACACACACACACACACACACGTGGGCGTGCCCACGCACAAACAAACAAAGACTTGAACACATTTAGTTTAAAGATAAGAAAAATTATCAGAGAGCAAGAACTTCTGCGTTTCTGGAGGTATGGTAGCCCAAGGAACCTAAATCAAGTAACATGGCTCATTGTGAGTGTACCTTGTTGAGTTTGAGCTGACTCTAGAATAAAATCTCAGGGAAAAGAATGGGAATGTTGAGAGGGAAGAGAAGAGCTTGGGGATGGCCACTTCAAGAAGCTACTTGCAGAATTCAGGTTAACTGGCAGGGAGAACAAGTTCCAAAGGTGGCTTGTGTCCTATGATCTGTGGAGCACGGAATGGAGGGCCTATGCTATGTTTTGGATATATGTCCAGTGTGTTTAAATAAACTCCCATCTCTGGCTGGTGTTTAATCCCCAAGCTGAGTGGGCTGCCTTACTTGGAAGCATAGTGCATCCTGAGCTTCTAAAAATGGTTACAGTGAAACAAAACCAGCTGTGTCAATTTCCGCTCTATTCAAATTCACACTCTGCCTCCTCTCCTCCCTCAGAGGCCCTAGGACCCAGGCACAAGCACGGTCAGACACACACGTGCATATTCACTTCCTGAGGCAGTGGAGCCCTGGGAAGAACACACACACACACACACACACACACACACACACACACACACACAGAGAGAGAGAGAGAGAGAGAGAGAGAGAGAGAGAGAGAGAGAGAGAAAGTTGCTTGCGCACATGTGCACGCATTGTGCCTGGTCCTCTGTCACTTACTCAACTTCATTTCTTTACAGAGATGGAATGTTTCTAGTTTTTCTAAGAGGAATCACAAACAAGGGAAGCTACCACAGCCCAGACTACAATAAAATGCTACAATATGCTTTCAAGCTGGAGAGACTAAAAAGCCAGAACAAGAGCGGCAGCATGTCTATTTTTATCTTCAACTATACTCTACGAAATTGTAGTTTCAAAGCTGTCAGGAAGTAGAAAAGGACATGTAATCAGCCTCTCTGCTCCTGTCTTCCATTGATATGACATGGATGTGGGGCGTGTGTGTGTGTGCGCACACGTGTGCATGCTCTCTCTCTCTCTCTCTCTCTCTCTCTCTCTCACACACACACACACACACACACACACACACAAACACACACACACACACATTTTAACACAAATGTCAGAGAATTCCACTAAACTCACACCTGAAGCCAGATCAGTTTGGGAACCTGCTCTTCATCCTTTATTTTTTGGTCACACTCAGAAGACGTAAAACAGATGACAAAAACTGTATTTGGGGAGCCTTGGGATCATTTCATAACCAGAAGGGTCAACAATAAACATGTTCGTCTTTTTCAACTTTGGCATGAATGGCTTAGAGATGTCCTAACCTGCATCGTACAATGCATTCAGTGGGAACCTAGCTTTTTAAGAGGACCAATCATGGCCTAGCAGAAATGGGTCAGCCTAGAAGTCTAGACAACTGGCCATCTAGCATCATTCTATTATGTGTAAAATCTGTCACTCCTAGTAAGTCAGTTAACCTTTCTGGGCATCAGGGCTTGATTGAATACAGAGAAAAGCATCTGTTAATGGGATACAAGAAACCAAGACAGTGCAGAGAAATGCTGTGTTATCACATAGTAGACATTGATGAATTGCTACCTGCTAATCTTATTTTTGTTTCTGATGTCCTATCTGTTTCCGTAGCACTGGGGCAAAGTAGTAGGCTGCTTGGGACCTGATGTCTACCTCTGTTCTGTGTTTTTTGCTGTTGTATCACCTAGATCTTCTGTGTTTGGTGGCATGGGACATTCCATGAGGATCTCAGGTAAGATCACAGGCTAGGTAGAGCTCATCAGGTTGACTAATCTGGCTGGCCAATAGTCTCCCGAGATATGCCTGTCCTGGTCTCTCTCATCCCTCAGTGCTGGGTTTGCCAAAGTACCCTGCTGCCATTGGCTTTTATGTAGCTTAGAGGGATTTGAACTCAGGTCCTCATGCTGTGAAACAACACTTCAGTCACTTAGCCTTTTCACAAACCCATGCCCCTGCCTTTTCATAGTGACATGAACTTGTGGATGGAGCTGAACCTTTCAAGGATTCAAATTTGCTCATTTGTGCGTGTGTGTGTGTGTGTGTGTGTGTGTGTGTGTAATATAGTTTTAGGGATGCAGGAGGTTCAAATGAGGCTCAAAGTATGAAAACAGAATGTAAGCTTCAGTGTGTCAACAACCTCTGAGCTTGTCATAGTACAGTCAACGATGGCAGAGGGACGACCTAGCATGTCTAACTCTGGAATATTAACGGACATATTAATTTCTTTGAGCCCCAAACCAATTTTCTGTAATGGGAGTTGTATGGTTTTTGAGTGAAGGTCTCCTTTTGGGCTCTACGTTCAGTCTGTGTGCAGAGCCACATACCACACAGACACTTCTTTGTCTGCAAGCTTATTAATGCAGGACCAACTTCAACAGAAGAGCAGCTGTTTGGCGATGTCTGGCTCACTGAGAGCCGCACACACAGGTACCGCTGCTGCTATTAAACGTTTGTAGGATGACAGATTGCCTCAATGAAGTGTCCATGTGCAGCCCCATTATGATGCCTCAGGTCGAGAAAAAAGCCTGGACCCACCAAAAAGCTTTCCCAGATTGGAAAGCACACAGTTTGGGGGTGTTTAGCACTTCAGCACATGCTCTGTGACTGTGCATTCAAGGCAACATGTCAGAAGAAATTAGTCTGCAGCAGGCCACATATGTCAGCCAGCCGGTGCAAGCATTTGCCTGACACCCAGACTAAGGACTCTGAAGAAAAGGCTGCTCACCTTAAGGCCCCTCAAAAATCAGCAGGTTTGGGGGGGTCCAGTTTCTTGTACTTGGGCCAGGTAATTCTCAAGAGGAGCCTGAGCCCGGAGAAGGAAGTAACCCAAGAAAAAGTGCGATCCCTGCCCATTTACTCTGTGCCAGAGAGGGAAAGCTCTGCATTGTGTATGCTGGCACACAATAGCATACCCCTGCCAAGTGGGCACTATTCATATCTGAGTTATCAGGTGGGACGGATGAAGTGGTGGTGAGAGGTCTTGGGCCTTGAAATTAACTAATCAAGCACTTTCCAAATAAGATTTCCAAATCTAAAACATGCCCATAGTTCTTCTTTCTCATTGAGCATGAGGTAATAAGGTTGATAGTCTCTATTATGATGATGATGGTGATGATGACAACGATACTAATGTTAGTGGTGTTGCTGGTTGTGGTGGTTTTAGTTTTCATTTGCTATAGTAACTTTTTATTTTATTTCAATTTTTGAAAAATAGCATGTCTTTTCTGTTTGCATTCATCATTTTTCTATACTTATGCTTGATTAATAAGAAAATTCTTAGGTAAGATTATTTAGCATACAGGAAGTTAAAATTCCACATAGAGATAAAATTCTTTCTTAAAAATTATTTCTTCTATTTATTTTTTCTTTTTTCTTACCCTGGAGCTGAGGACCAAACCTAGGCCCTTGAACTTTCTAGGCAAGTTCTCTACCACTGAGCTAAATCCCCACCTCTCTTCTATTTATTTATTTTTTTTGATATTATAATATAGTTACATACTTCCCCTTCCTATTCCTCCTTCCCAGACCTCCCATATATGGCTTCTTGCTGTTTTTCAAATTCATGATGTGTATTTCATTAATTGTTATTACACACACATGCACACACACATTTACCTACATTCATCCGTTCACACCTCAGTCTGTATAATGCTACCTGTATGTTTTCAGGACGGACCATTTGGCTTTGGATAACTAATTGGTGTGCTCTTCCCCGGAGAAGACTTTTTGGCAAGCTCTCAGCATTCCTTGGTTACCTATAGTTCCTTGTGTAGGGTTAAGGGCTCCAAACTCACACTCCACATTAACATGTGTATTGCTGTCTTTGTTCAGCTCATGCTAAGGTAGTCATGCTGGTGACAGGGTGTTGGTTTATGGGCGTAGCTTCAGCCATTCACAAGGAGACACAGCATCACAGCTGCTCCTCTGATTCTCTGGCTGTTACAGTCTTCCTAACCCCTCTTACACAGTGGCCACTGAACCTTAGGTTTTGTAGATGTATCCTTTTGAACTGGGCTCTACAACCCTGCATTTTTTTTTTTTTTTATTGATTGCAGTTCTCTCTAACAGTCTCCATCTGTTGCAAAGACCACTCCACAAGATGGAAGTCATGTCTTGTACCAGAATCCTAGCCAACTACCCCTGGCTAGTGAAGTCATGAATCTTAAAGGGAAAACTACAATCACCACTTTACTAAACCAGTATAATCCCTAATTATGTTCTACATATTTACGCCTATATGCACAGATAAGTGTGGTCTTCATCCCAAATCAAGGAAATGTCTTTTTTGCAACAGATGGTCTTTGTGAACAAACCAATTGCTGCTTGCACATTCAGCTCTCAGCTTCTTTAAAGATAGAAATGCTGATGGGAGCCAGTCCATGACTCCCAGTGCCAGTGTGCACGTCCAAGCTTTGCTGGATTCCTGTTTAGGAATCTTCCCGAGACAGTGGCCCCTTCTTCCGAAGGAAATGAATAACGATGAGTTATTACTTCTTGCAGGTGTGTTGACAAAACTATAGGGAGAATGATGGCAATTGTGTTGTTAGAGCCTAGGCAGAGGATGAGCTAAAGTCAAAGCTAACCACTTGAGACAGAACAGAGAAGACAGGGACTAATTTGAGAAAAGACGCAAAAGAGGAACATTTACAGTTTGGGAGACCATGTATGGTAGTGCAGCTTCCTACCCAAGCGTAGGGGAAAGAGTAATGGTTTTCTTGAAGGAGTCAGGGGATCAGGTTAGGGAGGCAATGGGAAGACTAGCTTCCTTTAAAAGCTGCACCTTGCTCTAGTTAGAGGAAACTTAGAGTCGTTGTTGGAAAACTGGGATATGCTGGTAAAGAAAGACCCAGAGAAACTAGAGATGGCGATCCACTGAGAAAGACTAGGCACGGAAGGGAGACATATCAGTAAAGCCTAATGATGCTCAAAGGGTTCATGAGGCAGTGGAAGGAGTGAGGCCCAAGTAGTCTTAATTCTGCTTCAAGCATATCTTTCATATTGGATTTAAATAGACACACACACACACACACACACACACGAACACACACAGGAAGAAGCAAAGCATCATCTCTTATAGTCCATCATCATGCCCAGGAGCAGCCTTATTAAACCTGTCCAGGCAGGATGGTTGATATAAAGCAAAAATGGACACTTACATAGCTTGTGTATGTGAATATGCATACATAGTACCTCTCTTCCTTACAAATTATTTGGTCTAGAATGACTGAACTCTCTTTCAAATGCTAAGTCATAGAGTAGAACAAGAATAAGCTACTGATGTATTACAGTCAGTTTCCCTCTTAATTTTGGGACTATGAACATAACAGTTCAGAATTCTCTATTCTTTCTATTTACATATTTTTCTTTGGAAGTACATGTCTTCCTATACTATACTGCTTCTTGGACTCTGTCAGTGAGGAGGCTACAAAGTGTCTTGAAAGAGCACAGATGAAGAAGCTAGAACAAGTTCATGGTTTCTGAACAATTGCACATACGTGTATGTAAGCTGCATCAGTGTGAGGGCACTTAGGTATCTTCACAGTAGGGTGGTGTGAACTTCAGAGCTTCCCTTAGTGATAAACCAGAGATTATCTGTGAAGCACAAGGGAATACACCACCATTGTTATTTTACAAATAACTGGTCAAAATAAGCCTGTTGTTTCATTAGTGCCTAAGATAGTAAGGCTCACCTCTATTGGATTTTCCTGTCTAGGTTTCTTTGTTGTACCCAGAACTGCATACAGAGGTCTTTGTATCCTCTATATGCCTGGTCTCTCTTTGCAGAAAAAATGCCTTGTACAACCCTCAAAGCCCCCAACACTTAGTGTGGGCCTCTTGTCAAGCCATTGTGATTGATAATATCCACACAGAAACACTAGAATCACCGAAGAGATCAAGCCTGGACACACCTCATGCCCCAGCTTTCCTAGGGACTGCAAGGCTTCACTGTAAGCTTTAGGCACTGATCTTTGGCTATTACCCTACTAAGCCTTCAGACTCATTTCCATGTCCACATCACGTTTTCCATTCCAAGCATGCTAGCACTCTTGCTGTTCCTTGGCATGCCAACCACACTCCCACCTTACGACCCTTACATATTTTAAATTGTGTGGCAATATTTACTCTTGCCTGATATGACATAGGAGCCTCCCCATTTTTTCAAGTTGGGTTGAAATGTTACTTCCTCCAGAAGATGTGGCAGAACATATGGCACAAAGTACCACACACTCCCCCTTCCCATATAGAGCTTTAATTTTTACCCTTAGACATTAGTACATGTATTTCTTGACCATCTCTTCATATGCGAATGTAAGCATCAGAAAGAGAAACATTTTGTTTGTTTCTGTACTCTCTATAACAAACACAATGGTTGGCAGAGGACAAGCACATAATAAGTGCTTTTGGAATGAAGGAAGGAAGTGAGCAATGGCAGAGGATGCACATGTGCTCTGAGCTGTCTCAATTAATGGAACCACCTTTCAGCTCATTCATGTTTTTTTCAGGAAGTCAAGGGTGCCTTATGTTCTAGTAGAAGAGGCAGATAAATAAAATGTGAACACTTGGATCTCCCCTGATGGTCCATCCTATGCAGACTAGAGGAGTCTGAGGAGGACAGTGTCTGAATTGAGATAACAGGATTTCTTTTAAGCAGAGTGGTTGGGTTTCTGGTTCTTTCAAAAGAGTTATGCAATCAAAGAATTGACAAAATAGCAGGTAGAAAGCTGGCGAGGTGGGAATAAGTTCAGTGTAGAAGGAATCAAGGTTACATACAGCTGAGAGATAACAGGTACGGAACTCACAGGAGGCTGGACAGGTAGTCAGAGGCCTAACTGATAAAATTCCGCCCTACCCCAGTAAGGGGCTTGAGCATAAGGGATTTGTTCTAAACATACAAAAAAAGTCTTGCATTAATTGTCAGGTACATAGATAGCCGAAATTCCAATGTATGGCATGCTTTTAATTCTACCAAACTTGATCTTGATACTGGGCCTGGCAATTCAGAGTTCTACTCTCTAAATTGTGCCTTTCTGAGGCCACATGGAAAAATTTTTTCTTCTTCTGTTTTGATTTCAAGAAGACAGCACATAATACAAATATTTAAATAAATACATTCACCAATAGTGCAGAGAATGGCTTCTCTACTAGTGGTGGGATTTTCAGGTTGTTAAACAAAGGGAGTCTATTTTGTTTCTCCCATGATGCTAGTAATAAGGACCCTTGGGTGTCCAACTACAGACTATGTCCTTAAATTGTTTCAAGGATAGTTATACCTTTGCTTGTGAACACACACACACACACACACACACACACACACACACACTCTTTTACCTCTAAATATCAGCAAAATTCACCAATATGTCTATTATTTTGAAAGACATATAAGACTTTTGGTGTAGGAATTTTAGAGGTGTCTAGTTCAAATAATCTGTTTTGGGAAAATCCTTACTTTCATCTTTAGTGGTGCTTGTGGTAGAAGTAGGTTATTGGATATCAGGTTATTACTGCTTTCTGTCCTTTTAAAATATCTGTTAGGTGTGCAACTCAATACTCTGTGAAGCAATGTACTCTCTTTCCATTATAGCAAACTGCTCAGAGGAAGCTTGGGCTAAGATGACCCAGAATTAAACCAGAGCAGTAGCAGGGAGAATTGTCAATTGAAAAAAGAATTTTCTCACTAGTTTCCTCCCCAAATTCATTCTTTAGCTTTGGTGCTATCACTTGTCTGGTAGTGCGCACCAGCTGATGGCAGAGAAATGAGCAAGCAGCAAATGAATATTGATGGAGACTTTGGGAACAGTTGATCATGCTTGGCTTGACAGCTTTGTGGACATGTGGGCTTCACTCCTACATATAGGAATTTCCCTCTGATAAATTGGTCATGTTTCTCCTGACAGATTTCACATACACTGCAGGTCTTTCTCTTTTATAAGTTGGAGAATCACAGGTTTGTAGTGATCAGTTTGTGATCCTTTAGAAAGCCCCCATGTAAGATTTTTGCCTCTTATCTACTGATATCTTAGTATGCAAGTGAGTAAGTGACTAGTTTTGAAGAGGTTGAGTGAAATTTGGTACCTTTAAGATATTTGAGCATGGAAGATTATGCTGAATATCCCCTCGGAGTACATGATCTCTCTGTGTTGTGCTACTAGTTGGCAGTTACCAGCTTGATATCTGCTCCGCCCACGTGGACAGCCTTACAAAGGGTGGATTGGGAAGCCCACTTTCGACAAGCTCCATTCCTAGTGGTTCCAGGTTAGAACCTGCCAATGAAAGCTACCCATGTGCTTGGAGGAGACCACTCGGCTTCAGAGGCCGTGTAGGCATATGTATGGACAGATGGTAAGACATGAAGCCTGCAGCAGCCTGTGGCAAGCTCCTGCTTTGTGCTCCAGGCAATAGGCATGCTCAGTGGGCTTTTGAATCTTTAGTTGAGTGGTGCCACTAGAGATGTTTGGGGAAGGGGCTTGAATTTTTAAGCAGCTTTTTGGGAACCGCCCTTTGTATTGCTGCAGGCAGAGGCTTTTGGGCAATGTTATTCTTGTTTTGCTGACTCAGTGTTTCTGATGGCCTTTCAAAATTTCTTAGTGATAGGGAGTCTAGAAATTGGCATGTGAGGTTGGTTTTCTCAGCAACTTTTGATGGCTACCAACATCCACAGTTTTGTAGGTTATCATCAGTTACATCAGCTCTGTCCTGCATTCAGCATCTTAATCCTATTGGATCCGAGCATCCTTGAGGGAAGACAACCTGCCTCTATCACATAAATATCAGGACTCGAGGCAATACTAATCTGTTCTGGTTTGACATCCTCGGGGTTACTCAGCTCTCCTTGGACCTGTGTGCACTTCCAGCATTAACAGTACTTGAGAAATTATTCCGCTTGCCTTTTTATTTTTTCTTCTAACTATCATATTTGATGTGAAACCTGGCTGGGATCACTGCACCAGTTCTTTGAAGACTCCAAGTTACACATGCTAGGCATGATGAAATCAAACTTTATTTCCTAGGAATGTTTCCTTGCCCAATATCTGTGTTAATTATTGTACTTAAAAGTGATTAGGGAAGGGTGCTGAAAGCAGCGATGTAACAGACATCTACGACTTCCTCCAAGTTCGTTCAACATGCACTTGATTGTATAAAAATATTTTCATCTTAGCTGTTTCACAGAGAAAAAGCAGCATGGAAGTTCAAAGAAAATAGAATCTAAAATAGACAAGGGAGGAGAGGAGGGAATTAGTTATGCAGCTTGAATGTTAATGAAGAGATCCTCAGAACTCTAGATGGCCTGTCTCCACCAAGGCTGACCACTACTGGATGGACCCATGGAGCACCTTCAATGTAGGAGCTACTGTTGGCATTTGTTCTTAGATTCTGTACTCTGCACACTTTTCATCAGTGTACTCTTCTTGACAGGTTAGAACATATTTTATGCAGTAGATTCAGGACTGCTCTCCCTTGGGCCCGTCTTTTACCCTACCAATATATTGATGAATTTTCACTACTGTGTGGTCTACTTTGATTGTTCTTGTGGCATTCCATTAACCTCCCAGATTTTCTTACAACTTGGCAATCAAGAGGTTCATAATGCTGACACTGCAGGGAAGCTTCTTAGCCTACTTATTCTCATTGGTTGATGCCTACTTCGGACTAGATGTTAAATATTGTTAATATTACAGCAGATCATATTCATAGCAGAGCTTAAATCTCAGAAAGAATAATTTTATTTCCATTTCATTTTCTTCTCTTCCATCAATGAAATAGCCTATGCAGGATATTTATAATTTTAACATAGCCATATCTAATTATGGCTTAAAATTTTCCTTGACTGCTCAAATGTGGCTCTTCACAGCCTGGTGAGGCATTTGCTGCATACAGGAAGGGAGTGACCCTTCCTGAGGAGAGTACTTGAATAATTTTGTCTGTTGCAGAGAGTGAAGCTACTGAGGTGGATCTTGATATTGACCAGACATATTGACCAGATGTAACACATAAACCACTCAGAATTATCTAGGATAAGAGAAGACCCTGGAAAGCTCAAGCCAGAGAGAAAGAGGGAGAGAGAGAGAGAGAGAGAGAGAGAGAGAGAGAGAGAGAGAGAGAGAGAAAAGAGAGATACACATACACACACACACATACACAGAGAGAGAGAGAGAGAGAGAGAGAGGGAGGGAGAGAGAGAGAGAAAAGAGAGATACACATACACACACACAGAGAGAGAGAGAGAGAGCGAGAGAGAGAGAGAGCTATTTGAACTATCTGTGTCTCTATAAGTGACTATAGTCCCTACGGGTATTATACTTTAGGTTCACAGGATATTTGCTCTTGAGGTAGATTTACAGTAGATCATAAAATAACAATGACTTTGTCATCAGTAATGTGATCTGAACTCTAATTTGACCATGTCTGTATCTGTGACTATGGAAACTTTAATATAACTGGGTCAGTTAACTGTTTATAAATGGGAATGATTATGAAACTGGTAGGACAGAGGACAGGATGGAACAAATATAACTAGTACTAAGGATATTTGAAAAAAATACATATGCAAACTTACTTAGTTTTCTAAGTGTGATGTCCTCCCATGCACAGGTATATGTGCACACATGCATGTGTGTTTATACAAGTGAGTTTAATTATAATCACCATACATAGGGGAAAACGATCTGCTCACAAGCCATAAGTTAACAAATAAAAATTCCACTGTCAGGTGTAGGATACTTGAATAGTTGATTGGGAGTATCCTGAAGACTGCCAGAACTATACAGGCTATTGTCATTGCTCTTGGTGGTAAACTCGATAGTAAGACCCTATTGCTGAAGACACCACACACTTTGGTCAAAAGACATGGGGAAAACAAGTTGATACTGACCATAAGCTTTCCCCTGCTGGTTAGCTTCTCTTAAACTCTGAGGCAGGTTGTGTCAAGAGGATGTCACCAAGAGTTGTACTCAGCTGTGAGCCCTGTGGGCTACAATAATGACTGCTGTGGCAAGGTATGCACATGTGTAAACAAGTAGCCCAAATGTTTTGGGGGATAACTAGTCATCTACTGCTTAGATTTAAGCTCCAGTCTATTGGAAGAAAAAGTATGCCTGGTACTATAAATCTGGTCAAGATCTCAAGGTTAGAAAGCCCAAGGGGTGAACCTACTCCTATTCTTTTGCTAAAGGAACACACTATCTAACTGCCCTCTACATTAATCTCTCTACTTCCATAAGATTAACACAGCTTTCAGCCTTTATCTGAGAAAGTTTTTTGTTCAGGGGACAGCAGACAACAGGGAAACTTTTCAACTGGTCAAAGTGTAGAAGTGTTGGAGTGTTTAGCTACACATGGAATATGTGTTACATACACTCCATCACCCCAAGTCTCTGGGACATACAAGAAGAGTGGGTGGAAGATGGTAAGAGCCAGAGATAAGGAGAATGGATGTGAAACAGTAATTTCTGTACACAGCAGGGGCATTACACTCCTGAGCACAACAGAGACCATCCTTGCCTGAACAAGATCAAGGCAGTCAACATTCCAGAATATAGCGGGAAGTGCTCATGAGCTGCAATACCTAGCTGAGGGCCTAGTGATAGTTGTTGGCTGCTGGGGAACTAAGTAAGTTTTCATTAAGGATGTGACCATTGGTAGGTTGGCCACATTCCAGTCGATGTCCCTATCACCAGGAGTAGGTGGTCAGCACAAATTGGACTCAGTGCATTAAGAAAAAGAGAAGTTATGAGTTTGGGAGGGGTGGGGATGGGTGTAGGAGAAGAGAGCGAATATGATCAAAATACCATTTTATACATGAAAGAAATCCTCCAGGAATCAATCCAAATATTTTAATGGGGGTGATTTATAGGGTCATTTCTGGGATCAAATGATATGATTCGCATACGTAAAGCAGCCAGTATGCAAGTGCAAATTCAAATCAAACTCATAAAGCAGACAATTTATTAGTTTGAGTGGTGAGAAGAAATGGGTGAGACAGTGCTAGGGCCTGGCCAGTAGTCATCTATGCTGTGGGTTCTGGCCAGTGGTCGTCTGTGCTGTGCGTGGTTTTCATTTTTCTGTTTGTTTTAGGTATTTATTTTTAACACTCTTTTAGGGAGTTAGCTTTCTTTCTGAGGGAACTTTTACAGTTTTGAAAGATATGTTCTAAGAAGATGGAAATGAAACGAGGGATTTCTCTCATCACTCTTAGGGAGAAATGTCCAAAGAAATGGCCTTCCCATCTTTGGTCCTGCCTGTTCCATAACACGTCTCACAGTAGATCTTTCTAGCTGTTTTCATCACGTCAGTACAACTAAGTGAACGCTCACTATCTCCATGGACACACACTGAAGCAAATGTATATTTATTAAGTCACCATAGCTTTTTGTGTTTCCTCCCAGGATGCTCCCCACCCCATCCCATCCCACAGGCTGTGTCTTATGGCTGATTGTAAAACAAGATGCAGTTTCTGATAGTGACAGGCATGCCCTTTGGATAACGAAGGTTCCTTCTCATTACATTTTAGGCAGTGGGAGCCTGTTTCCTGTGATTTTTATGTTTGGACTATATGATTATTACCTTCAAAGTCAAGGTGACAAATACCAGCAACCAAAAATACCAGCGCAGATTGATTAGTACAGGCTGCTAGTGAACCACATGGAGCAGGGTAGAAGGCTACAATTAAGACTTTGATTGATTAGCAATGCCTGTGATGTGTTTGGGAGAGGAAAGGTGGCAGTCTGCCCTGTAATGTGTTTGTTGATTCTATTTTAAAGTGGTTTCTTTTATTCTTGTTCAAGTGGTAACTTTTTTATTTTAAAGGTCCGTTAATGGTTTTAGAGACCTTTTCTTAGAAAAATTAAGTTGTTTTGATGCACCTGGACAACAGGAGAAGACCTATACCAATAAATAAGATCGAATTTGCCACCCAATTTCAGACAGCAGTCTCTCTCAGCTGATGTTGACTTTATCAAGAAGACAGAAGTGTCATTAGCAGGCACCGGGCTGCCCATGTGGTTGAAAACCTAACAAACTTAACAACATCCTGAGCTGGGAGGACTCTTAACTGGGAGCTTCGAGGAATAGCTGCTTTGGTACAAGCTGTGTGGAATCTTAAAAAGTAACAGGTTTTGAGGGCAAGATTTATGTTCAACAGCTAATGCTCTAGAGACAAGAGTCTTAGGTAGAAAGCCGACTCTGTGTTTGCTCTTTCCTGACACAACTGAGAGTTGCATCTGGAATCCAAGCCTTGTGTATGTATTTCTTTACATTACATTATTTTGTGGAAAACTAGTATAAGACAGACTAATAGAAGTCTGTCTTTTTTGCTCACTCCATCACAGGATTACCAAGGGCAAAAAGAGCCTGTGAGTTACCACATTATCTCTTTCTGTAGGGCAGTAGCTCTCAACCTCCCTAATGTTGGGACGGTTCTTCATAGTGTGCTGACCCCCAACCATAAAATTATTTTTCTTGCTTCTGCGTAACTGTGATTTTGTTACTGCTATGAATCATACTGTAAATATCTGATAGGATGATGGATGGTTCTAGGACCGAAAGGATCCCTACCTACAAGCTGAGAAACGCTGCTGTAGAGGTTGGTTAATAATACACATTAGTGCACGTCCATAGTCCTAATGAGGAGTGTGGAGCAATGGGTTAGGGAACAGAATGAGTCCACTTCTCTGGAGGGATAGCTCAGCATCAATTAGAGACAAAGGCAATTGTTTTTCCTATGCAGTGAGTGGGCCCTTGGAGCTCCAAACCAGTTGATCCAGGAGAAGCAGAGAAACTAAGAGAAAGGAGTGTGTGCTGTCTAGTGGGAGGTGGTGGTGTAGTCAACTGAGAGTCTGAGAGGTCTGAAGGGGGATAAAGAAAGAGACCCCCTTTGCTCACATTGAGCAAACACACATGACCAGAAGGGTGAGCAGAAAGAAAGCCCTCCTGTCTCTGGGGCACTTCAGGGAGCATCTGACAACCAGACTGAGTGACCAGTCTGACCATCTGCTCCCACCAGGCTCTCCCCAACAATGGGAGCTTCTACAATCCCTCCTCCCCCACCCTTAGCATGAATTTCAATGAAGTCCCCAACTGGAAGCCGCAGGTCCCCTTGTGATCTTTCACACCTAGGGAGCCAAGCCAGAGCCCTGAACAGGAGGCCTGAGGGGAGAGGTTAAAATCTCAGCTGCCTGGAGAGATGATTATGGAGCAGCTCCCAAATTAAGCTGCTTCACTGCTGGTACTCGGGCATGTGTTGGGATAATTGTGCTTGAATACTTAATGCTTGATTGACTTGGCTGTTTTGTGTTTGACCATATTTTGAAATGCGATCTCACTGTTGGGGTAGGCAATTAGCATAGAGCCCACAGGGTTGGAAAGAGTGAAACTGAGTTGCTTCTATGGTGATTTCTGCTTCTTTCCTGGATTCAGCACAGAAAGCCAAATGTTCTGCTGGGGCTCATTGCCTATATTTGGATCATCTGGAATTTTGATCTTAAAGAGGAAGCCTCTCAATCTTGAACTCGAGTGGCATTGCCAAGTTTTATCTTGGTGCCTTTGGTCAAGCCTCTGAATTTTGTTTCCAATCCAAGTGACCTATGTTCTGTCTGGTTTGGCCTCAGAAGAATAGGAAAGGGGGTTTCAGGTCACAGAAAAGGAAGGTTAATGCGGAACATCCTAAAAGATGGTACACCATGACACAGCACCAGCAATTTCAGGGCGAAAGTCATCTGAGCGACTTTGGTGGCTTGTCTTGTTTACTTCTCGGGGGTATGTCTTAATCATCTTTGCGTGATCAACATCTTACAGTGCTTCCCTCTGAGAAGCACTACTTCCATCTGCGGCACCTGTCTTGTAGGCCTAGTACAATCTCTAGGAAAGAAGAGAAGAGGAACCAACACATAAAAAAGCAAAAACCAGACCTGCTTAATGTCATTTCCAAGTTCTGTCCTAAAATGCAACTTTGTAATAAGGCATTCTATTAAAGAATTAATCAAAGCTTTGGCCAATGACGTGGCTTAGGAGATAAAGGCACTTGCTTCCAAGTCTGGAGACCTGAATTTAGTCATATTAGAAGAGGAGATAACTGACTCCTGAAAGTTGCCCTCTGATTTTCACATGTGCTATGTCAGAACACACACACATACACACACACACACACACACACACACACGAAAGAAAGAGAGGGAGGAGAGAAGGAGAGAGAGAAAAGGAAAGAGAGGAGAGAGAGAGGGAGAGAGAGAGAGAGAGAGAGAGAGAGAGAGAGAGAGAGAAGGAGAAGGAGAAAGAGAAGGAGAGAGAAAGGAATTACCAGTCATAGTAGATCCTACAGATTTGAGTTCATGTTGGGGATATTTGAAACCGTAAGACTATAGGCACTGTAGCAAAGAAGCCAGTGTCTACTCATTTACTCTCATTAAAAGTAGCACCAGTTGCTAATGAGTTATTAAAAGTGAAAAGAACGTAGGCTATGGGATTATTAGATGGTCAATTATTTATCAGTAATTCCATAAATGTAAATGACCATTCTTCATCTGAAGGTATCACAACAAGTTTGTTAAGTTTTATAAGAAAAATGAGAAACAGGTTGTCTTAGTCACTGTTCTGTTGCTGTGAAAAGACACCATGACCAAGACATTTAATTGGAGCTTGCTTATACTTTTAGAGACTGGTTCATTATTATCATGGTGGGGGCATAGTAGCATGTAGGTGGACGTAGTGCTGGAGAAGTAGCCGAGAGGTCTACATCTTGATCCCTAGGCAGAGAGAGCAACACTGTTTGAAACCTCCAAGTTTACCTGCAGTGACATATTTTCTCCAACAAAGCCACAACTGTTGATCCTTCTCCAACAGTGGCATTCCCTGATGACTAAGCATTCCTATATATAGACCTATGGGGACCACTCTCATTCAAACTACTACACAGGTCTAGATATATTATGAAACCTAAGTGATAGAACTGTTGAAACAATTCAAGGAGAAGTGTAGAAAAATAAGAAAAAGACAAGTATGGTGGCTATGTAAGTCTAAATGTTCATTACATTGGCAAATGGCAGACATTTGGATTTTGGAGCTTTTAGTACTGAATTGCTTGATACAAGGTGTTCTGTGAATTGCTCAGTAGTATACAGTTCAACATGGCTAAGAAGTTCATGTCCAACTGACTTGTAAACAAATTGTGAAAGTCTCCTAATCAAGGCACAGCTCCTATATGGTTGTCATGTTATTGGCATTTGGTTCTACATTTATATCTGGCTATTTGTCTTTTAATTTTTTAAAGGATTTCATCCTATCCTGGGCAGTTCAGCTATGTATAAAATAACTGCATTTTTCTGTGACTTTGTGCCCACACCTATCACAATAAGGATCTTCTATAGCATTTACTCCATAAAACTTTTGTAAGGATTACATTAAGCAGTATCTATAACATATTAAATGTTATAATATAGTTGAAAGGAAAAGATTTGTAAACTTTTAATCTGAGCACCTTGTTTGTGAAGGCTACAGTCTCATTCATGTAGCTTTTCTGTTTTATATATGACTCTGCTTTAAGATACTGTAGACTCCTATGAAGAGTGTACACAAATTTATCATAGTAAATACTTTTGCAAGGTTGAAGTATAAGAATTCTCAGTTGCTGCCCTAAATTTGAAATTCTAATCATATAATTTTGCATAAATTCCTACCAGCTGGGGAGTTTCAGTTAAGTATCAACAAGGGTAAGTATTTTAGTGTCTCAAGGCAGAATAAAGTACTGAAATAAGCAAGTGTGTGTGGATCTTGGAACTTATAAACATTATCCTTTTTGAACCTTGAAACCTTTCTTCATATTTTAATGGGATAATAATACCTGCCACCTAATATTGATAAGATAACTAAATAAGATAATATATGGAAAGGACTTAGTATAGTACTTGGCCTATATAAAAAGGACCCAATAAATGGTGGATATTGTACTCTATTTTATTAGTGTTTATTATTATTATTGCCATATTCACTGCCTTTGGTTCTAGAAACTGGAAAGCATGTCTACTCTTGTACCTCATGGGGAAATGACAGTCTCAGCAAAACTTTGTGAAGGTACGTTTGGCATCTTAAACAGGTAAAGAAGCCAGAGGTCATGGATTCATTCTTGCAATGAGTCCTGGATTACAATCTCTCTTGACAGGCTCTATGAAGTTGATCTGACAGCTTTTTTTCTGACCAAAGATTATTTTGTTCTTAGCTGATGAGGATGGATTTGGTGCTATGGGAGACTAGAAGTCTTCTATGTTCTTTTTCTAACCAAAGTCATCACTGCCATTATCATTCAAATGTCACCGCTTACTGGCTTTTTTATTTTTTTAACCTATGCAACGGTTTTATTTTCACATATTTAGTTGCCACAAATAATATGACTCGAAAGCTAGATAATATCGTAAGTCACCAACCATATGAAGTCAGGTAGACTGCCAGTAACGGAGCTGAGGGTTCAAGTCAGCTCTATTGATGGTTAAACCTGGACTTTTGCTATTATTATTTGGTAGATTTTACTACCTTAGCATTATCTCAGCTCTAACCTTATCAAGATCTCTAAAACCAATTGCAAAGAAATGTTTTTGAGAGTAATTTCTTCTTAACTTGAGTTGTATTTTTCTTCCTCTCCTACAGAGTACAAAATTATCAGAATCCACACATATACACACTTGTGAAACTGTAGTGCGAGTCACCACTCTAAGTGATGTTACATATAGTTTGGCTGCAAGAAAATTAAACTCTATTTCAGGAAACAGGCCTTAAGACCAGTGATTTTTTTTTTTTTTGTATAAAAGCAGATGCCAGAAAGAGTAAAGCAAATTGGAAAAAATGTCGACCAACCACAGATAGTAAATACGTATAATACTTGGTTCAATTATTTGATGAAATTAACTGTGTCACACAATAAGTTAATAATGGTATATGATTAAACTCCAGACTTTAGATGTTTATTTCCTTGTGTTTTCCTGTAAAAATCTGCAGGTTTCAGGCATCAAGACAATAGGACAGATAATGGCTTTTAAACAAAGATAAATACATGTGTAAGAAGAATGTTAACATTCCATAGTACAAACTGTCAAATACTTGGACAGTTTTTGAAAGTCACATGCACCCTTGAATCTTGATACTATGTGCACACAAAGATCATACATAACTTTAGGGCTCCTTTTGGTCCTGAGCATGTGCACTGATTATTGCAAAGACAATGCATTTTGATTAACCAGCTCTATAGGGACAATATGGGGTGCAAAAAAAGTTTGGTGTTGATAGTTTCTTTCTCATAGTCTCTCTGTCTCTCTTTATCACTCTGTCTCTGTCTCTCTCTGTCTCTCTGTCTCTCTGTCTCTCTCTGTCTCTCTCTGTCTTTCTGTCTCTCTGTCTTCCTCCCCCCCCCCCCCCCCCTGGGCCCACCCCCCTCCCTCCCCCACTCCCTCACCCCCTCTTTCTCTCTGTGTATGAGTAGGTGCATGATAATGCGGAGACCAGAGGTTGACATCAGTTATCTTTGTCAGTGTCTATCTAGTTTTTAAAAACTACTTGTATCGTTGTTGTTGTTGTTGTAGTGGTGGTGGTGTGTGTATGGGTGTAAGTCTAAGTACAAGGAGTTCAGAAGAGAGTTTCAGGTTCCTTGAACCAGGGATAACAGATGGTTGTGAGTTGCCATGTGATTATTGAGACTTGAACCTGTACTTCCTGGAAGAGAAGCCAACATTCTTCACTTCAGAGCTATCCGTTTAGTTCCTATACCTTAGTTTTGAAGCAAAGTCTTTCATGGAAACTGCCATTCCACAATTTGGCTAGATTGGACAGTGAGTCCCCATCCAATGTCCTTCTCCCAGTGTTGGAATTACAGGTGTATACCACTTTTTATGTAGATATTAGGGGTAGAACTCAGATCTTATGCTTGTATTTCTCTAGTCCTCTAATCTTTCTCCTATCTTCCAGGCAGCTTCTAAAATCATGTTTGAATCTTTTATTACTGGGAAATTTCTTCTGACCTAAGAATAGATTGGCTCAAAACCTTATTAATTTCTATAAAATGTTATCTCCTGGTAGTAATCTCTTGTATTACTTACTATAGCAAGCAAGTAGAGCTTTCTATATTGTACAACACATCCATGCACATGATATAGAAATTTTTTGCTACTCTGTAACAGATAGGTAAGTGGGTTATCTATATTGCTTAAAGAATTCCTCAGCAGGGCTAAGATAGATTAAAAGTTGCATGGGACAAGGGATGAACAACAATTCAATACAGCTCAAGTTCCTTCTCTGTTGCCAGGCCCTTATCTCTCACATTTACCTCCCACAGAATGTTTTAAGGTAAAGAGAAAGACCTGAAAATTAAAAAAAAAAGTTTGGTGCACAAAGACTAATTTGAGGGTTTATGGTAGGGATTAGACAAAGGTAGTCTTTGGGGACCTTTTGATTAATGCTATACTATATAAACCTAAAATTCAATGAGGAAAGATTGTAGGAGACACTGCCTCCAAGGTCTTGACCCTCAACAAACATCTGTCAATTGTTTTCATCAGAAAGAGAAAAGCAAATTTTTATTGGTGACAAGGGTAAACAACGGGTACCATCAAGTAAGAGTTACTTGTTTCTTTTATTTTTCATGTTCCAAAGATTTTTATTACAAGTTTTAAGAGTTTGGACATAAATGTTAAGCAAAAGAATACATGTGAAATCTGTGGAAAACAGAAAAGCAAGTTCAAAGAAACGATGAAGCTAATCTTGTTTGCATTTTTTTGTGTAATGGTGGCTACAGGCTTTTTAGACGAATCAACTGCATAATACATTCGCTGGTTCTTTGGAAAATAGGGCTGACAACACATGCTTACAGGTGAACAAATGATCCTTCTTGTTAAGGAACAACTGGCTTCTGGGTCTTAAGGAAGAAAAGATGCGTGGTTATAGTTGCCAATTCTTAAGCTAAATAGTTAAAGAGATATCTTTGTTGCAGCTTATATTTACTTATTCAATTTAAAGAGAACATAATTCCACAGATATTCTTAGTATATGATTATGTTTTGTGGTGGATGTGATATCTGTGTTATTATTTTCTTTTCTTTTTTTTTGGCTATTATATCCTGATCATTTTAGATACTGTACTATGAGATTCAGAATGCCAACAATCTTCTTTTTGTGATAGGTAGCCCCCATGTTCAGCATTTAGCTTGAAGGTCAGATGGATGAATTGATTCTTCTTAATGGACTCCAACAAGGCCATAAATGTTGACTCAGATTGCCCAGCTGCAAGTGGGTAGGTAGAACTTCATTCCTTCAACCACCACTTATGATGCCCTAGAAATACTGGAGTACCACCTCTTACAATTTCCCTGTATCCAGCATAGGTTCAAAGAAAAGAATGCAAATGTCACTTCTTTATGGGGCAGAGGAAGCACGTATACATAGAGAGGGGCAGAGTATTTGGTGCCATCCATAGAGATTATATACCACGATAACCGTGATAGCTTTAACCTTCTGCCTTCAGTGTCTTTATAAAATGTGAAACAGCACTAGCAATTCATCATAAAACTGCTATGAAAATTGTAAGCAATAATTCATGTAAATTTAGAATGATTGCTGGCATGTAGTAAGTAGACAATACATCTTAGTGAATTTTATTGATGAGTTATTATGCAATTTCTGTAAAACACTAAGTTCAAGCAGAAGGTACCTCAGTCGGGTGAAGCATGTTTAGATAATTTCTCTCTTAATGCTTCCTTGGACTTTAACTGATGCATTTTCCCTGATTTGCTCCCTCTTAACTGATAGAAGTGTGTGCACAGGGGTGTATTTGCTTTCAAGAAGTATCCATCAAATGAGAGGATTATTGTGAAGTTCTGTAGTATAGTGTTTAAAAATCCTCTTTCTATTCATAATTCCCTGTAGATACCTACACTAGATGCTTACTGTTTTTTCTTTATTGATATTACATTTTAGTCCTACCAAGTGTTATCTTGAAAAATGAATCAGTCCTCTAATGGGATCTAATGAAAGATAATAGAATGTGATATCCTTAGTAGCCATCCATCCCTAGTTCAAAGGTACTAATGTGCAGTTATTATCCCTTTAAGAAACTATACTCACTGGCAGGGCTATTTCTTTTGTCAGATATAGTCATAGAATAGCCAGTGGAGCCACAGAAATTTCCAGTCAAATAATCAACATGTCTAACAACTTCTACCAAGAAGATTTTGTTGTTGTTGTCTTTTGTTTTTGCTTTTTGAGACAGGCCTTTGAGCAGTTCAAGCTAGTCTCACATTCACTACATAGCAGAGGTGATCTTTGAACTCCCATTTATCCTAGATCCACCTCCCAAGTGCCAGGATTACAAGCATGTGCCATCATACCCAGTGAAGAATTTTCTTGTTTCTATACCAAAGATGGGAATCAATACAAAGCAATGTATTATTGAAATTGTGCAAATTATTATTTGTAGCAGCAGCATATTAGCCAGATCAAGCTTTCAATAACAGGTCTCTGGTGTCTATGTAGCCACCTTGATTTTATACAAAAGAAGTGTCAAGTTCATGCCATGTTCCTCTCACTATGCAGCTTTCTTTCTGCTCTGCACTGTCCCTACCTGTAATTTCTCCAAGTGATTAAGACCACAAGTTGTTCCTTCTTTAGCTGACATTTCCTTCTATAATTATTCATCTCTTTAGTTCTTTTAACAGCCACATTTATTAACGATCACTTACCACGCAGCAATAAACTCTGTGTCATTTAGTCCTTCCGGAATTTTCTAATCTTGATTACAGTGTAACATATTGCCTGATTAATTGCTTATCGTTGCTGCTTTCAGCTTTCCCACGCACCATTTAAGGTTACTTCTTCCCTTTCTGGCTTTATGATCCTCTAAAGATTTTCATTTTCAACAATCTTATCCATTGTTCCTACTTCTCTCCCTTCCTTTTTTTTGTGGCTGATAGTACAGAGAAATCACAGAGTTCTCGAAAACAGCTACTGCTTTTTCTTTTCTTTCTTCCTTCTCCCTGCCCCAAACCTCCCATATATCCTTCCTCACTCTTTTTCAGATTCATGGCCTCATTTACTGATTTTCTTTCTTGCTGTAGTTTCTCATACTATACCTCAAACTTTTGTATGCTTCAGAAGTATCTAGACAGTTTATTGCAATAGATTTCCAGGCCCACTTCAAGAGCTCCTGATTCTCTGCTGTGCCTAGAGAACATTACACGCTGGAACACTCCCACAGAAATGCTGCCTCTGTCCAGGGCTAACTAAGCATCTAGAGCTGGAAACAGCAGCAGGTTAGGAGATTGCTAAAGAGTCCAAATCTGGCGTCAGCTAATGTGTGTTCAGATCTCAGCCATGGGAACCTTGGGAAGTGTCTTAGTCAATGTTCTATTCCTGTGAAGAGACAGCATGACCAAGGCAAGTTTTATATAGGAAACATTTAATTGGGGGCTTGCTTACAGTTTTAAAGGCTTAGTCCATTTTCCATGGTGAGGCACATGGCAGCAGGCATGGCAGGTGTGGTGTTGGAGAAGTAGTTGAGAGCAACATCCTGTTTCTCAGGGAAAAAGAGGAAGAGTGAGTCTGGCATAGGCTTTTGAATCCTCAAACCCTACTCACAGTGATACACTTCTTCCAACAAGGCCACACCCACTCTAACAAGGCCATATTTCCTAATCTTTATAATCATTCCAAACAGTTCCAAAATATATGAGCCTAGGGGTGGCCATTATCATTCAAAGGACAACAGGAAAGTTACGTAGTTAAGTTAGCTAACTTTGTAGACCCTGCTTTCTACATTTGGAACATGCTAAGAAGACAGACTAGTCAGACTCATAAGGATTAAATGAACACTCCAAATCATGTGCTTAGAACTGTGGCTGTACATAGTGCTCAATGATGGTAACTACTGGTATTTTTATAAGATTTGAAGAATTAGTATTCAAGTTTAATTGCCAACATTTAGAAAGCTTGTCTGTTCCCCCAAAAATGGGTCACTTTGTCTAAAACTAGATTTTCTGCATTGCCGAGGTAACTGTTTTCCTTTTAGAGACTATGTGGACAAAATGATGTGGTGTAAAAATTCTGAGATTTGGAATAAGGAAAATGCCTGGGTTCCAGGCTAGACTCTGCTTTTGCTAGCTGTGTGACTCATAGCAATTTTCTGCATCTCTCCGATCCAAGTTTCCTGTAAATATCTTCTGAAGTGGAGATATAAATGGTAAGGACTGTCACACGGAACAAATGAGTCAAAACATTTTAAAGTTTTTTTAACTTTAATGTTCTAAACAACTATAGTTATTACATCAAGAATAAGTGTTTTACATTTTATTTGTTTATTATTGCCATGAAGCATCTGGGATTGACAACTATGGAAAAATCCTTTCCATTAGAATTATTTCTAAGTGATAACTGACTGACTTGTTTGGACATTTAGCCATGCTTTTTTCTATTTGTGGTACACCTGGATTTCTTTCTTTCTGACTAAAATGCTGGTTCATTCCAGACATTTCAAACCTGGAAGAATTTATGATCTCATGATTATATTTTAAAATAAATCTCACAGCCACACTCTCACCTGCTCACTCATGTACAGAAGTACAGATAAAGAGCTGATAGATAAGTAGATAGGTAGATAGACAGATAGACAGACACCGAGCAAGGAATGCATAAAGCTGGATTGTGCTTCTGATAATAACTGGACACCATTTTTGCGATGTGAGTTATTCAGTTTTGACAAAAGACTTTAGACAAAACCATGGCTTGTTTTTCAATGGATGCTCCAAGATTCTTCAGAAGTGAAGTAATTTTATTTGATGAAATTTTTAAAATGTGCAGCTACATTAGGGACTGTGATAGATGTGAAAACAGAGTACACAAGGCCAGTGCTTTAGATGGTCTTTGCTCTAGAAGATGGCAGAACAATGATGTATAAAATTTAGTGCAGGTGTCTCAATGGAAGTCGAGTCAGAGAGTGTTGAGAGGAAGACAGGATCACGGGCTTGGATGTCGGGGTGAGAATCAACACCTCTCATTTTCAGACCATATACTGAGCCACATTAACCCTGTGTATCCAAGTATCATAAGGAGCTTGGCAAGCCCAATTTATTGATCTTACAGAGGATTATAGTTAAACCATTTTAGACAGATGAGGATATGTCTGTGCTCCACTGGGGACTGAAAACCTTCCTTTGAAAGAGACACTGTAACTTTCCTTATTAACTCATTTCAGAATTTAACCATCTTTGCTCCTATTGCTTCAACTCACATCCAATCATCAGGATTTGTTTTTTCTGCTTCTGCTGAATCCTAGCTTGCCACTTTATATTAAAGAACAAATTTATAGACCAAGTGTTCTATATTTGAGTATCCCATATCCCTGCTCCATCAATTAAAGACTTAGTGTCTTCTGGGAGTTGTAACACAAGATTAGTGAAGTGTGTGATGAGTTGGGCACTCTGTTATGGTTTTGACTTCCCCTCATTGAACCACCAAAGGAGAAGGCACTTAGAACTCAGAGTTTCACTTTCTCATTCCAGAGTAAAGATATTAACACCCTTTAGAATTATGGTGAATATCAGATAAAATGATGCATGGCTTAGTCTAAACTATATGTAGTTAACAACATATGGCCATTTCAATCAATATGAACCACAATTATATTAATTTATGTTAATAAATGGCTTAGAAATGCCTAGAATCTACCAAAGACATGCCATTAATATCCACTGTTGTCAACAAAAGGAAAGCTCTACTATTGCTATGGTGATGTTACAATTGTCATCAACATGGTCTGTAATATCATCTTATCATGGAGGATATTCTTGTGAGCAAGCCATATCTGTGAAAATACAGCATTGAGATGGGGAACCTGATGAGTTCCGGAATGCTAGAAAGAGGAAGCAGTATGTGAACTGGATTTTGTGGATTGAGTTACATGTGTTAAGGGTAGGGAGCTAATGGGATATTTCCCAGCAGAACATGTGTAGAGAATACAGAAGTGAGATAGATGGTGGATTGGGGGAAGTTTGGGAACCTGCAGATTCTGTGTGGCCAGATCATAAAACAGGTTCATGAAAAAAGAACCAATGGTTTAAAATGGTGCCATACCATGCTTGGTTTTCAAGTCTGAAAGGTTCCTCATGAGGTTTTGTAGAGCATGCTTGGCCTGAAGCAAGTATATAAGTAGATATAGTGTAGTGTAGATATGCTTAGCGAGAGGCTTTTAAAGAGTCTAGCCAAGCAATCATTGACCCAACACAAGCAGTGATCCTGAAGGGAAATGGCTGACAATTATTTGTAACCTGGTTTATTAATGGTCCTGGTGGTGAGTAGGCTAAAGCAGGAGGAAAAAATGCCATTTGACCCCGCACGTCTAGGTTTGGTTCTGGGGATACGAAAATAACAAGAACAGGAAAGTGTGAAGAGGCACATAGGTAAAGTCAGGGCGTGTTGCATTCAAGGCATTGGAGATTTCTCTTTCCTCTGACTTCCTCTGAGTCTCACGTCTCTGATCTGGCTGCAGCAGAAGGCGCTAGGCTCTACTAAGCATCCTAGGGATTCACATGATCCTTGCCTGGGTGTCTGACAGGATGGATTAGGATGTGTTTTGCTTTTCTTAATTTATTACACTCTTGTCCTCCCAGTGCATACTAAGGAATTGGTTATTGAGTGGAATAAAGAAAGTAATATTCATAAGGAACATTTTTCCCATGTTTTAGAGCTTTTGCAGGGGTTTTCTGTGAAAACTTTGATTTTATTGGCAACTGTATGCAGTAAGTGGTAGTATCCAAGCGGTTTCATAAACAAGGTAATTAAATTTCAGAGAGTTTAGCTAGCCAGTTCAGGAACAGATAGTAGTGAGTTGAAGAACTATGGTATACATGAGGGATGATGGCTCCAGCGCTCTGCTTCTGAGCATCATGTTGATGTACAAAGTATAACCTTGGCTACAGACCTCTGTCTATCAAGGTGCTTGATGACGGTGTTTTACTATTTTAAAAGCAAAACCAATGCAGTATATTCATCACATTTATTTGTTTCACATTCTGAATATTGCAGGTTCAAAAAAGGCAATTTATGGTTTAAAATTTCTTGTATCTAATCCACATTCTCCAATGGGAAACAATCTAGACTTTGTTCTAGTTAATCCTATTAGATTTAAGAAAGCTAACATACTGTGTGGTTTTTTTCTTTTAAATTCTACTCTGATTATGCTCATTTAGAAGAGTCAGAGGTAAGCGACTATCACAGGCAGGATTTACTTGCTTAGAAAAATTAAATTTATATCTTGTACTGAAATACAGGTTATTTTATAGTTTTATATATTCATTTTTATTTTGCCAGTCACCTGCATAAGGCATTGGCATCTAGTCTCTTACAATTTTCCCATCCAATTCTGGAATGAGCCTTCTTACCTCTAGTGTAATCCTCAAGGCTGTGCTTGGTTCTTCATATAATGAATCTTTTATCTTAGTGACAGCCCAGTCACTGACCAAAGAGAAAACCAAGCTAAAATTTTCTTCATGTGCTTGTGCATTTATGGATTACCTTGACTCTATCTTTCTCTTTATTTTACTGTATTCATGGAAAGAGACTAGAAGGTGTTGGTAATAAGAACCCTTTAGAAGACAGAGAAGTTGATTATTCTCATCATTAAAGTAGGTGCTTATATTGTTTCAATGAAACAACACTGTATAACAATAGCTTTGGGCAGAAATGTACTTTCAAGGGAAAAACCTCTTCAAACTACCCTTGACTTCTAAGTGCAGGAATAAAACTAAGTGTGATGCTAAGGACTGGGGAAAATGTTGAACTGTAGGCCAAAGGATGTCCTGTGAACTGTGACCTACTTTCAATGATGCCCATCAAAGGAAAGCCTCACAATGATGCAGTTTGCTTTTCAGTCATAGCACAGCACAAGACCCTTCCTAGGTTGGTGTGATATTTTGTATATGTAATGACTCCCAGGAGAAAGAGGTGTTTTATAATGTTTATAAAACTTTAAGATGTAGAGCATTGCTAGAGGAAGTGGATCACTGGAAGCAGGATTAATAGTTTATAGCTGGGCTCCACTTCTTGTATAGTCTTTGTCTTCTGCTCTGTTAAGGATGAGGACCTAGTGTCTGAGGCAGATACCTAGCAGGTCTACTCCCATGAAGACACCATATCCTGAACCTTCTTAGAGCAGCGGAGCAGTGGTGGAACCACTGCACTCAGAGCAGCTGAGGATCCACTGCACTTGGAGCAGTGTAGGAAACACTGCACTCAGAGCAGCAGGATTTCAGCTTTCCAGAGGAAGCCTGAGTCCCAGGAGCTCTACCTCCCAGGAACTCAGGACCACAGGATCACAGAGACATCTGGACTCTGAGGAGTTCTGACACAGCAAGATAGCTGGAAAGACAGGGTCCAGTCAGAGAAGGTGAGTGCAGATAGCACTAGAGTTAACCAGATGGTGAAAGGCAAGTGTAAGAATATAAGCAACAGAAACCAAAGTTACCTGGCATCATCAGAACCCAGTTCTCCTACCACAGCAAGTCCTGGACACCTATCATACCAGAAAAGCAGGATTTAGATTTAAAAACGCTTCTCATGGGGATGATAGAGGACTTTAAGAAGGACATAAACAACTCCCTTAAAGAAATACAGGAGAACATAGATAAATAGGTAGAAGCCCTTAAAGAGGAAACACAAAAATCCCTTAAGGAATTGCAAGAAAGCACAACCAAACAGGAGAAGGAATTAAAAAAAACCATCCAGGATCTAAAAATGGAAGTAGAAACAATAAAGAAATTTCAAAGGGAGACTACCCTGGAGATAGAAAACCTAGGAAAGAGATCAGGAATCATAGGTGCAAACATCACCAGCAGAATACAAGAGATAGAAGAGAGAATCTCATGTGCAGATACCATGGAAAACATTGACACAACTGTCAAAGAAAATGCAAAATGCAAAAAGCTCCTAACCTAAAACATCCAGGAAATCTAGGACACAATGAGAAGACCAAACCTAAGGATAATAGGTCTAGATGAGAGTGAAGATTTGTAGGACTGTGTGATGGTATCCTGGGTCATGGTTGAGCAGGTGCCTAGAACCCTGAGACTCTTCTTCGTGAGTACTGGCAGGAGTTTGGCGCCCCCCAGAATCCACGGTTCTGAAAAGCAGTCATGTCTTCATAGACTTACATTGTTCAGTCACATAGGCCAGACTATAGGCCTCAGGCCCTAGGGATTTACATACTAATGAAGGCCAGAGGGCAGAGCAAATTAAGTGTGCCTCCCCCAGATCCTCCCCCAATCCTTCCCCTTTCTCCCTCCCTATATAACTTGGGACTTCCCTTGAGTTTTGGGGGGTACGCCTATATCCATCCACCATCTGCCACGACAATAAATCTTTCTGGAACCAAGGACTTCCTCCTGTCATTGGGGCCTGCCGCCGCCAATGCCTCCAGGCCACTGGAACCATAGGGTTCTTCCCAAATGTGGGACCAGCCACAGCGTGGAAGCCCCTCCGGGCCCCCACCGCTGTGGCGGCATCTAAATTTTCCGCACAAAGATTCTCAACTTAAAGGGGCAGTAAATATCTTCAACAAAATTATAGAGGAAAACTTTCATAACCTAAAGAAAGAGATGCTGATGAACATACAAGAAGCTTACAGAACTCCAAATAGACCAGAAAAGAAATTCCTCCTGTCACATAATAATCAAAACATTAAATGCACAAAACAACAACAACAAAAAAAATACTAAAATCAGTAAGGGAAAAAAGGGAAGTAACATATAAAGGCAGACCTATAAGAATTACAGCAGACTTCTCACCAGAGACTATAAAAACCAGAAGATCCTAGAGTGATATTATACAGACCCTAAGAGAGCACAAATGCCAGCCCAGACTATTATATCCAACAAAGCTTTCAATCCCTATAGAAGGAGAAAACAAGATATTCCGTGACAAAACCAAATTTACACAATATCTTCCCACAAATCCAGCCCTACAAAAGATAATAGATGAAAAAAATCCAACACAAGGAGAGAAATTACAACCTAGAAAAAGCAAAAAAAGTAATCTTCCAACAAACTAGAAAAAAGACAGCTACACAAACATAATTACACCCATAATAACTAAAATTACAGGAAGAAACAATCACTTCTTCTTAATACCTCTTAACATCAATGGACTCAATTCCCCAATAAAAAGACGTAGACTAACAGACTGGATACATAAACAGGACCCAGATTTTTGCTGCATACAGAAGTGCACCTCAATGGCAAAGACAGGCACTACCTCAGAGAAAAGGGCTGGAAAACAATTTTACAAGCAAATGGTCCCAAGAAACAAGCTGGAGTAGTCTTTCTAATTTAGAATAAAATTGACTTTCAACCAAAAATTATCAAAAAAGATAGTTATCAAAAAAGATATGAAGGAGACTTCATACTCATTAAAGGAAAAATCTACCAAGATGAACTCTCAATTCTGAACATCTATGCTCCAAATGCAAGGGCACCTACATACATAAAAGAAACTTTACTAAAACTCAAAGCACACATGGCACCTCACACAATAATAGTGGGGGATTCCAACACCCCACTCTCAGCAATGGACAGATTATGGAAACAGAAACTAAACAGACACAGTGGAATTAACAGAAGTTATGAACCAAATGTATTTAATGGATATCTGTAGAACATTTCATCCTAAAACAAAAGAATATGCCTTTTTCTCAGCACCTCATGGTACCTTCTCCAATATAGACCATATATTTCGTCACAAAACAGGTCTCAACAGATAAAGAATATTGAAATAGTCCCTTGCATCCTATCAGATCACCATGGACTAAGGCTGGTCTTAAATAATAAAAAAAAAATGGGAAAGCCCACATACATGTGGAAACTGAACAACACTCTACTCAGTGATGACTTGGTCAAGGAAGAGCTAAAGAAAAGAAATGAAAAGACTTTTTAGAATTTAATGAAAATGAAAGCTCGTCATACCAAAACTTGTGGGACAGCCTGAAGGCAGTGCTAAGGGGAAAACTCATAGCTCTAAGCACGTCCAAAAAGAAACTGGAGAGAGCTTACACTAGTAACTTGACAACATACCTGAAAGCTCTAGAACAAAAAGAAGCAAATACATCCAAGAGGAACAGATGGCAGGAAATAATCAAACTCATGGCTGAAATCAACCAAGTAGAAACAAAAAGAACTATACAAAGTATCAACAAAACCAGAAGCTAGTTCTTGAGAAAGTCAACAAGATAGATAAGTGCTTAGCCAGACTAACCCCAGGGCACAGAGACAGTATCCAAATTAATAAAATTAGAACTGAAAAGGTTGACATAACAACAGAAACTGAGGAAATTAAAAAAATCATCAGATCCTCCCATAAAAGCTTATACTCAACAAAATTGGAAAATCTGGGTGAAATGGACCATTTTCTAGACAGATATCAGGTACCAAATTTAAATCAGGAGCAAATAAACCATCGAAACAGTCCCATAACCCCTAAAGAAATAGCAGCAGTCATTAAAATCTCCCCATCAAAAAAAAGCCCAGGACCAGATGGTTTTAGTTCAGAATTCTATTAGACCTTCAAGGAAGACCTAATACCAATTCTTTTCAAACTATTCCAAAAATAGAAACAGAAGGGACACTACCCAATTCGTTCTATGAAGCTTCAATCACGCTCATACCTAAACCTCACAAAGACAGAACAAAGAAAGAGAACTTCAGACCAATCTTCCTTATGAATATCAAAGCAAAAATACTCAATAAAATTCTCGCAAACTGAATCCAAGAACACATCAAAACAATCATCAATCATGATCAAGTAGGTTTTATCCCAGGAATGCAGGATTGGTTCAATATTCAGAAATCCATCAATGTAATCCACTATATAAACAAACTCAAAGAAAAAAACCACATGATCATATCACTAGATGCTGAGAAAGCATTTGACAAAATTCAGCATCCCTTCATGATAAAAGTCTTGGAAAGATCAGGAATTCAAGGCCCATGCCTAAACATAGTAAAAGCAATATAGAGCAAACCAGTAGCCAACATCAGACTAAATGGAGAGAAACTTGAAACAATCCCACTGAAATCAGAGACTAGACAAGGCTGCCCACTCTCCCCCTACTTATTCAATATAGTACTGGAAGTCCTAGCTAGAGCAGTTAGACAACAAAAAGAAGTCAAAGGGATACAAATGAGGAAAGGAAGAAGTCAAAATATCACTATTTGTAGATGATATGCTAGTATAATTAAGTGACCCCAAAATTTCCACCAGAGAACTCCTAAACCTGATAAACAACTTCAGCAAAGTAGCTGGATGTAAAATTAACTCAAACGAATCAGTAGCCTTCTTCTACTTAAAGGATAAGCAGGCTGAGAAAGAAATTAGGGAAACGACACCCTTCACAATAGTCACAAATAATATAAAATACCTTGCTGTGAATCTAACCAAGCAAGGGAAAGATTTGTATGACAAAAACTTCAAGTCTGTGCAGAAAGAAATTGAAGAAGATCTCAGAAGATTGAAAAATCTCCCATGCTCATGGATTGGCAGGATTAATATAGTAAAAATGGCCATCTTGCCAAAAGCAATCTTCACATTCAATGCAATCCCCAGTAAAATCTCAACTCAATTCTTCACAGAGTTAGGAAGAGAAATTCTCAAATTCACTGGGAATAACAAAAAAAATCCAGGATAACAAAAACTATTCTCAACAATAATAGAATTTCTGGAGGAAACACCATCCCTGACCTCAAGCTGTACTACAGAGCAATAGTGATAAAAACTGTATGGTATTGGTACAGAGACAGGCAGGAAGATCAATGGAATAGAATTCAAGACATGAAAATGAACCCACATACCTATGGTCACTTGATCTTTGACAAAGTAGCCAACACCTTCCAGTAGAAAAAAGACAGAATTTTCAACAAATGGTGGTGGTTCAATTGGAGGTCAGCATGTAGAAGAATGCATATTGATCCATTCTTATCTCCTTTTACAAAGCTCAAGTCCAAGTGGATCAAGGATCTTCACATGAAACCAGATACACTGAAACTAATAGAAGAGAAGTTGGGGAAGAACCTTAAATACTTGGGCACAGGGGAAAAGTTCCTGAACAGAACACCAATGGCTTATGCTCTAAGATCAAGAATTGACAAATAGGACCTCATAAAATTGAAAAGTTTCTGTAAGGCAAAGGTCACTATCAATAAGACAAAATGGTAACCAACTGATTGAGAAAAGATCTCTACCCATCCCACATCTGATAGAGGGCTAATATTCAATATATATAAAGAACTCAAGAAATTAGACTCCAGACAACCAAATAACCCTATTAAAAATGGGGTACAGAGCTAAACAAATAATTCTCAACTGTGGAAACTGCAATGGCTGAGAAGAAATGTTCAGCATCCTTAGTCATCAGAGAAATGCAAATCTAAACAACCGTGAGATTCCACCTCATACCAGTCAGAATGGCTAAGATCAAAAACTCAGGTGATAGTAGATGCTGGCTAGGATGTGGAGAAAGAGGAACACTCCTCTATTTTTGCTGGGATTGCAAGATGGTGCAACCACTCTAGAAATCAGTCTGGCAGTTCCTAAGAAAATTGGACATAGCATTACATGAGGACTCAGCTATAACACTCCTGGACATATACCCAGAAGATGTTCCAACATATAACAAGAACATATGCTCCACTATGTTCATAGCAACCTTATTTATAATAGCCAGAATCTGGAAAAAACTCAGATGTCTTTCAACAGTGGAATGGATACAAAAAATGTGGTACATTTACACAATGGAGCTATTAAAAACTCAGCTATTAAAAACAATGAATTCGAGAGTTTCCTAGGTAAATGGATGGAACTAGAAAATATCATCCTGAGTGACATAACCCAATCACAAAAGAACACACAAGGTATTTACTGACTGATAATTGGATATTAGCCCAGAAGCTTGAAATACCCAAGATTCAACTCACAGACCACATGAAGCTCATGAAGAAAAAAGACCCAGTGTGGGTGCTTCAGTCCTTCTTAGAAGGAGTAACAAAATTCTCAAGGGAGCAAACATGGAGACAAAGTGTGGGACAGAAACTGAAGGTGGGGCCATCTGGAGACCATTCCACCTGGGTATCCATCCAATGTGTAGTCATCAAAGGTAGACACTGATGTGGATTTCAGGAAGTGCATGCTGACAGGAGCCTGATATAGCTGTCTCCTTAGAGGTCTGCCAGAGTCTGACATATTCAGAGGCAGATGCTCACAGCTAACCATTGAACTGATCAAGGGGTTCCCAATGAAGGAGTTAGAGAGAAGACTGAAGGAGGTGAAAGGGTTTGCAGCCCCATGAGGAGTGCAACAATACTAAACAACCAGAGCTCTCAGGGTCTAAACCATCAGCCTGGGAGCACGTAAGGAGGGATCCATGGCTCCAGCTGTATATGTAGGGGAGATTGGCCTTGTAGAGCATATGTGGGAGAGGAGATTCTTGGTTTCATGAAGGCTGGATGCCAAGTGTGGGGGAGTTCAAGAAGGGAGGTGGAAGTGGGGGAGTGTATGGGTACACATCCTCATAGAAGCAGGAGGATTGGGATGGGGTAGGGGGTTCCTGGGTGGGGGAGGATGGGGTAAGGGAAAAGCATCTGAAATGTAAATAAAATATCCAATAAAAAATAAAAAAAATGAGGATCCAATTTCCTATTTCCACTGTCATCAGGATTGCTTTCTTTAGACTTTCATCTGTTCTCAAGGTTTTGTTATTTCCCTTGAAGTAAATCAGAGGAGTCACACAAAGCATAGTATAGAAAATAGGTAGTGTTTATTGAAGAATAAAGTAGAGTGAGAGACGACAATACCAAAAGAGATCCAGATCTCATTTAGGGCAGTCTTTATATTATTTCTAAAGAACAAGCAGCCTTTCCTAAAGGTATTTTTCTTGCCCATTTAATTTGCTTAGCTTATTTCTGTTAACTCTTAAAGAATGAACAATGATAAGTCTTTGTTCTTTATCAGAATGCATCCTCTTAGTAATCTTATAAAGCTTAGGTTAATTATGTATTAATGACCATCTGGATTATTTACTATGTCAAATCTCCTAACAGAATCAGACTCAGGACCCACTCTTCTAATCAGTAGTCAGAGTCCCGAAGTGTCAGTGTTTGGTTTTATAGACTGCTGAGTTTGGTCATCCTCAATGTCCTTTCAGTCTACTAATATCTAACTAGTTATCCAGCAGTATGGCCACAAGGTGCTTCTGCTGCCATGCGTTCTTTAGGATAGAACATATTTCCTGAATTATTAGCCATGACAAGTTCCTTTTTCTTAAGTTGCTGCTGTTGCGTTACTTGGTCATAACACCGAGAAAGCAACTAATACAGAATGTTGCTACCAAAAGTGAGGTCATTGCTGCAATAGGCCTGACTGTGTCATTTCTACTATTTTGGAACTCGTTTATGAGAGAAATGTAGATCATTTTGGAAATGTAATCTAGATACTTATAACTCTACAACTAGACTTTACTGAATGATTCTGGTTGCAATGTGGAGGATCAGAATGACAATGGGCCTGCAGATAGTAAGGTTTATTATCTTTCAAAAGGATGAGGCTTCAAAACAAAAAAAAGATTCTGGGATTGGACTAAAAGCCTTCATATTATAATCTGGGAAAGCAGCTAACTACAATATGCTTGATTCTCAAAAATTTGACCAAGACATATTCCCAGAGACTTTGTAAGTATTGGAATGCAGCAGTTTTCATAATTCACCCTTAGTTAATAGCTAGGAGAGCCAAAGCATGGAGTGACTGTGTTAAGGTTATATTCTTTAATGTAACCTTACGTGATCAGAGGTTAGGGTCAGAGGTTCAATCTGGATAATATTTTACAAGATCATCAGCTACGAAATATATGACTCTTGGATTTTCTACTATGTGCATAAATATACCTCTGTGAAGACATTTCTGATCTACTCAGAATGAAAAGCTTCATATGTTTATAAAGTATTAAAACTATTATGCTCATATTCCTCTCTCAGTGCTCACTGGGCTGTAGAGTGGTAGACCAACACTCCATGGCTGCTCTATAATAGATAAAAATGTAAATAAATAAATAAATAAACAAATAAATAAGTACAGCCACTGGCATCATAAATAGGACTATATAAATTATTTTACACTCGTGGTGGAGTATTTTGGATTTTAGATTAGAAGCCAAGAACATTCCCCCATTTCTGAATCTGTGATTAGCCATCTGTGAGATCAAGAACCAAGTATTTAATGTCTGAATCTTTGTTTTCTAGTTGGTATTTTAAGCAAGGCCATGACACTGATTATTAGTGTGTAGTGTTTTTAATATTATAAACTACATTTTAGTAAACAGATAAATATTTTCGGTCATGCCCATTTGTGTGAACCTTCTATTGATTTAACATTATACTAGTGAGATACTTCACTGTAGTCCTGCAAGTTCATTTATCTTGTTATTGTGTATTCCACTGGAAAAACAACTTAAATTTATCCATTCTACCACTTGTAAATTAGATTAATACAAAGGAAATCAAATCAAATCAATCACAATAAAATTGCCAAAAGATTAATGACATTATCAAAATTATTTTATACATTTATTTCAAGATTAGTCATTCTTCCTTTCTTTTTGATAATTGTGATTATTTCTCCTTTAGCTTAGAAAACCAGTTTTTAACATACTTGAACTCGACTTTTAATAACTCTCATTTATTGTTAAGGTCTGGGCACCTGAATACTTCAGGCCAATTATGGATAGTTCCTATATGGCATGTACAATTACTATGTCTATGAAAGTTCAGAGCTTTTCTCCAAGGTTTTTTTTTTTTTACCATGGGTTAAAGACATAGAGAGTAATCATGAGACTCTGAAACATATCTGGTCCACACAAAATTAGGAATCATTCTGTATCTGGAGAAAATAAAAAATATAGATAGGTTGAAATAGCATGGAGAGATGAAACATGGTTGCACCTCTGGCTTAACATCTTAGGCTCCTGTCTCATCTTCTCCCTAGTGTTAGCAAATTGATTTATTTGATTTCTGCTTGGCTTATGTCAGTTCGAGTTGATATTCTGTTACAACCAACAGAACTATCACTAGTATAGACCTGTTATACAAACCAACGTATTTAAAATGAATTCATGTGGAGCTGCTGTCCTTTGCCAGAGCTCTCAGCAACACTATTTAAAACAGACTACATTGAATAACAGCTAAGATCAAGGTGTAATTTTTGAGGAATCTTGAAGGTAGTAATTTTTGTCTGTATAAAATAAGAACAAATATTAGAATCCAGCAAGTCATTTTTCTAAGGAGCACAGGATTCTGAATTCAGTCCCAGCATGTTCTTTAGTGTTCTTTTTTCCCTTGACTCAAAATGATTTTTGTGTTTTTAAATCTTGGCTGTCTGTCTTGACCTAGCACACAGTGTTGTCACTAGTGAAAGATGCAAATCCTGTATTTTTGGATTCAAATACATGTACATATAACACAAAGGAATTCAACAAATATTAATTTTGTGACTAGTACCCAATTAAGCATTAACTACTATTCAACTGTGTATTCTTTCCTTATTTGAATATAATTACTTAACAAGTAATTTTGACATCTATTTCAAAGTCTCATAATTTTTCTGTACTACAGTTTTCATAATGACTTCATATTGTATGTTTATTCACATTTTAGGAAGATTATTTTTTAATTTAGTTCAATGCATTTTCACCTTACAGTAACCTCTCTTGTCCACCTTGAAGGGGTCTTTGTCCTTATTTTTCTTGGAAGTTACATGTAATCTAAAACACTGTTGCTAGCTTTACTTAATTTCTCTGGTATTTTTATACCTTCCCTCTGCATAAATTTCCAAATTATCTTTCCCCTTAAACCTGTAGGAGAATTGTCAGCAAGATTGTGGAGCCCTTACTTCTTCTTTTTTTAATTGGATATTTTATCTATTTACAATACAGATGTCATTCCCTTTCCCCATTTCCCCTCCCTAGAAGCCCCTATCCTATTCCTCCTTCTCCTTTATGCATTTACACCATTTTGATAACATGCATGCATTAAGGTCAGTTCTAGGTTGAGGTTATAGCAAAACAATAGATGCAAATAGTCAAGGAAGGAGCAATACAATAAACACAAATAGTCAAAGAACAAGCAAGGTGTTAAACTCAATTATGTAAACACTCTCTTGATCACTGTTTCTAAGGAGCCCTTACTTCTTATAATCTCTCCCTAATGACATCTCTGGACAAAGTTAAGGATACTTTGATTATCTACCATGAAACACTCTGTTCCCAAAGTAAGTCATTTTACTTCAATGCCTCACATATTTAAAACCCTTCATTTTCTTCTTCATGTCACCCATTTTTGAACTACAAGTATTTCTGTACAGGCTCTTGATACATTTTTTTTTTGCTGAAGATGATTTGTGTGTTCCCCAGACAATATCTTTAAAAATGGCACCTATATCTTTACCTTCAACCCACTTTCTAACACTGGTTTTGAACACCCCCAATAGTTTGTTCATTTTCTCCACACCATGAAACATTTGCCAAATAAAGTCTATTTTTTTTCTACATACTTTCTCAAAATGCTCATTTCTTTCCTTTGTCAACAACACTAGTGGTTTTCCTTTTAAGAAGGCCTAGAAGTTCCATTATTCTTGATATTCTTAAGCTGTTATTTATTTTTATTTTTGTTATTTCCTATCTTTTATCACAAATGATGATTTGTCACTATAATCTGTGGTGATGTTTCTTTGAAAAGACTCTAGCATCCATCTTCACTTGTCTGTCCTATTCTTGTACACCAATCACATTTTGTATTAGTTGATGCTTTTACAGAGCTTGTAGAAAAGTATAGCATCTTGCTTTGTTCATATTTTTCTCCTGATGGACCTGTATCTTTTCTCCAAAAGATATTTTTAGCTGTATTCTATTTTCAGTACGAAGAAAACTAACTGATCAACATGAGTTCCAGGAACGAGCAAGTCTTCCTGCGGCTCAACTCTGCCAGATTTTTTTTTCACGTCCCACAGGCTCTTTATAACTTCTCACTTAGAAGATTCTCCCAAAGGGGTTGGATATTCTAAAGTCAGAATTTCACAAAATCAAAATATCTCAAATACACTGAACATCCATCATTCATAGATAGGAAACTAGAGATGGTTCACTGACATTATCAATTTAATATTTAGAGAAGCTGTTATGAACAGTTTCTATATTATAAAGAACTACATGTTTCAATTTACTATTCTGAGGAACTCTGAACTGCATAATCTGGGGTTTTGCATATGTAAGAATTAAAACATAATCTTTAGGAGGATAGAGAGATGATTCAGTGGTTAAAATGCTGGCCATACATGCCCGAGAACATTAGTTTGGATCCCCACCACTCAGATAACTGACAGGTGAAAGTAGAGTGAGGAGTGTTGGAGTAGTTAGGTTTAAAAGGGGAAAGGGGTATGGAAATTCAGGGAAAGAAGAGTTGGTGAGATAGGTTAACAAAACTGAGAATATTGTAAGATTACATATGATTCCTACCATTGTAAGAGCAAATCCAGAAAATACAGGGTAGACATGAAGTTCCACCTATCATCTAAGCCTGTGACACACAGACAGAATCTCCAGAGCAAGCCCGATTGTTGAGCTCAGGATCCATGTCAAATTTTGCTTCAAGACACCCAGTGTCAAGCTAAGGCCTTCATACACATGTACATGCACATCTGCACACATACATATGTATATAAGTATGAACTCTCATACATTAAAGTCCCATGTATGTGAAGACATGTACCTGCACATGCATATACCATAGATACACACACATGCACAAATAACTTGGCAGAAAAGATGTATGATAGTATCATATTGGATATATATATATATATATATATATATATATGGATCGAAGGTAAAAGAATTTTGTAGATGACTAAAAGTTATATGTCTATTAGGCTATGATTAAGCTCACTGTTTTTTGAAGCCAAGTACATCCATCATTGAACCAAACCAGGCTTTTCCTCTCAGGTCAATAGATGAAGAATTGAAAAGAAATCTTTAGAATCAAAATCTCTAATTGTGAATTTTCTCCCTAAGAATATTCAGTGAATTTGTAAATGTCAGCAGCTCTCCTTTTTGTATTTTAAAGTAATGTCAGTTGTTCAGTTATTTCCACATAAATTTAATTACTCCTCTATGTCAGCAAAAAATTTACCTAAATCTAGATATTTTAGTTGCTGTTGCATCATAATATTAAATAGTGTGAACACTGTAGGACCTAAAGGGTTGTTGGAGGCTGTATAGAACAGTTTCTCTTCATAAATTCTTTTTCAAGAGGGAGAGATAAAAAGGACTTTTGTGTGTAAAATAAGTCACTTCTGAATCACTTACAACAGTGGTGCTCAACTTGTGAGCCATGATCCCTTTGAGGTTTGAACGACCCTTTCATTGGGGTTGTATATCAGATAATCTGCATATAAGATATGTGTTGACTCATAACATTACAAAATTAACAATTATGAAGTAGCCATGAAAATTATTTTATGGTTGATGGTCACCACAACATGAGGAGTTGGATTAAAGGGTCACTCACTGCTTTAGGAAGGTTGAGAATCACTGACTTACAAGGAGAAGTACTGGAATGAGGTGTGCTGGGAATCTGTACTTCATTGCCTGTTGCTATATTCACAATTAACCTTTGTTTTACCTTTTTACCTTTGCCCAATAACCCAAATTGTCTCACTATTAATGGTATTAGTTGGGAAATACAACTGCCTCTTCTGGTCCCATGGATATTCACTTTGCTATTAGGGACTTGGCTACTGTCCCTGGGATGGGACAAGCTCATTTCTATCCTAGTTTCCCTCTTGCTACTTCCATTTCTGGGGTGATCATACCTTGTATTAGTTACTTTTCTTGTTACTGTGACAAGATACTTGACAGAAGCAACTTAAAAGCAGAAGGATTTTCTTTGAATTTCAAGGACAGAGGACAGAGTCCAATGTGGCACAGAAGGCCTAGCAGCAGACCCTGAGGTGACCAGTGACATTGCCTCTGCATCCAGGAAGTAGAGAGTGATGAGTAGAGTTGAGATGCAGAGGATGCCAGAGTCCATTCCCAGTGACCCATTCTCTCCAGTGACTTTCGCTTTTAGAGCTCTTACAACCTTTGAAGCAATACCACTAGCTGGGAACTGGGCGTTCACACACATGAACTTATGAGAGACTTTACATGGAAGCCACAACATACAGGTGTTCTCATGATCCGCCCAACTTTTTTAGATCTTGATCTCTGGATCACTCTAGTCTCAGCATGCACATTATATGTATTACATACATACATACATAGGGAAAAGAATTTTCCTAACCGATACATATGAGATAGCCTGATCCCAGAATCCTTCTTACCAGTTCATCTCAATCATAGTATTCTGTTTATGTACTGTTGTTGCACATGTCACTGTAGACAATAGTCTTGTCTATTTGCATGTGTTTATTTATTGTGTTTCTTTCTCTTGCCTTCTTCATCGTGCCCTGAACATACAATAAGCTCTGTGAGATCAGGGACCTTGGTCCTCCTCCTTTGCACAATAGCACATCAATTAGTTTGAGGTATTGAAAGCCAAAATTGCATACATGGTTTATTATGATGCATCAATTTCTACCCTGTTTAATTTGGATACTATGGTAGGCATGTTGACATAGCAATAACAATTCTGCAGAAAACCCTTTTCCTATATTGTTTTAAAGCATATAAACCTCATTTAGCAAAATTTCAACATAAAGGGTTATACTGTATGAGAAGAGGCTTAAATAAGACAAATAAAAGATGAACACTTCTGGAAGGGACAGAAAGTCCTATTTCTATACTCTATCCATGTCCCTTCTAAAAAGTACCCCTGTGTGCCAGCCATTGGATGTAGGACTGGGATAGTAAGGCTACTGTGGAGAGAATATTTGAAAATTGTTTTAAGTGAGAGTCTTGTAAATGCTGTTTCAAAATAGCATTGTCTAAGCTGGTCTTTGGCTATTGCCTTTCTGGCTTCTCTGACTTTGGCTGGCATTATCATGACCTTATTTTTTTGCTTAAGGGTTTTGAAGACCAACAAGTCTCCATCCTTTTCTCTGCAACCTGGGAGGCCAAAGTAGCTTTTCTGTTGTTTTTCCAAGGGCAGTGGGAAAGGAGTCTGATTGTGTTTAATCTTTAGCAAAGCCTGGCCTGATAGGTATTAAGACCAATTTTCACATTAAGGGAAAAGACTCAGAGAGGTTATACAACTCAGCCACGGTCTTGTTATAAGTAAGTGAAAGAGCTGGGATTAGAATTTGAGACTATTAGACACCAGAGCTTATATCTGCTTTTATACAACATTGTTTGGTAACATCCTGATTCGGGGAGAAGAAGCAGTCACAATTTCTAATCTTTTATTGTTTAGCTGAAACTGTTGGAAAACAGTTGCAGATACTGAACCAAATGCTACTTTTCATCTCTCTGAAAAGGGGCCCCATGGGAACTGTACAGTGTCAATCCTTTCTTTTTCCTGACAATCACATGCAAATATTTGAATGAAAATTTCAAAAACTGAGCTGGGGATGGATTTAAAAAGAGGTGGGATATAAAGATGAATCACAGCATTTAGATTGGATGATGTGAAGGAAACAAATTATGGGTAATCAATTGTGAAAAATATGGAGTAATGTATTGAAACTCATGCGTCCAGAGTTACGTTTGTTCCTTTGTGTGCCTTATTTCCAATACTGCTTGTGATGATTGTGAGGTAGGAAGGGGTGATATGTTTACTTAACAACATGAAAACATGCTCAAAAGATATGAGGAGCTTCTGTTTAGCCAGGTTTTAAGTTGTAACAGATTAAAAAATGGATTAATAAGACCCCAAAGAATATATTTTCTTCAATGACCTAGGCTAGTAGTATCTTGGTTAAAATATCCATCCATTCAAATTCAGTACAAGACTGGCTTTGGAAAGGTTTCTTTCTATCACAGTTATTACCTTGAGCATGCATTGTTGGATACCTCTATTATTATTATCCATTAACTTTTTTAGAAGACTACAGTCCTTTGGGGGCCTTTTTAGTTATGACAAAAGCCAGACCATAGAATCTTAAAATCTAGACTCGTTTCTTTTTCTCTCTGAGGCTAAGACTCAACGACCTCAGTCCAAAGTGACCAAAAATGAAGAAAAGAGTGGCCTGGTCCTTTCCTCTTTTCTAACTACCTATTTTTTTTTAACAGGCTTTTGAAGCAGGGAACAGGGGAATGATGAAGGTCAAGTGACTGTTAACTTCTAATCCTCTTGACTGTTCCTACTTCTCCAGGCAACTCCAATCAGATACTGATGCAAGCTCTTAGTCTAGGTCTATTACTGTGCTAGATTTAGGGACGTGGAGGAGAATGGAGCTGCAAACCTAAAGGTAGCATTTGAATGCCAGGAAAGATGATATTGAAGAAAAAGAGTAAGGTGGAAGAAAATAAGCTCTGGGTACATATCTGATGGGCATGATAAATGATGCTTTTATTTCAAATCTCATATGGAGATATAATTAGCTTTGGAGTTATGGAAATAATATGTTCCATCTATTGGCTTTAACATGAACCCTTATTATCTTCTATAAAATCAAGAGAGTCTAACCCCCTAAGGAGGGAAAATAGAAAATCCTCAATAGACTCAATTAAAAACATTTGGTGAAGATGTAGTTGAAGTGGTGGCCAGCCTGGCAAGCCCCATGGGATTTGTTGGCCCACTTAGTGGCTAACTTCTCCTTTGCTGTGGGTTTCTGACTCTTTGGTCTCCCCTAGACTGTCAGATCTGTTTCTGCTCCCTGTGGGATAGAATGTGACTGCAGTGTCTATTATTGGAGAAATGACTGTCCAGCTCCAAATGCACAGGAGTTTCCTAGTTATCTACAGAAGATATTGCATTTGCTTTCATGTTCTATACTCTTACTCCACTGCCAACTTTCACTCTGAGTGCCTTCGTGTGTAAGGCAGCTCACTCTAATCCCTTATAAGATAGCGGTGGCCTGTATCTCTTAATATTTATTAGAACAACAATGAAAACCCTCCAAGAAAGTTTCTATTGTTACAGCAGGTCATACTTCATCAGACTGTTAGGTGTACTACAAATTTGACCTTCTCCATGTCTGTATAATATCTGTTTGTCTGTTTATTGTCAGACGAGTCTATCTGAACTAGTTATCCGAAAACCTGCTTGGACAAATGGTTAGAAAGGCTCCTAATTCTACCCCCTGAGTGATTTGATCTTGGGCACTGTGGGAGATTGTTGAAGTGGGGGAGGGGGGTCATGCACAGAAGCCACTAGAAAGATGGAAGAACCTGGAACTCCTTGGGAGAGTGAAGAGGCCTAAGGAGGGAGGAAAGGGCTACTGGCAAAGAAGAAATTGCTTTAGAAATGTTATTGCACTGGTTTCTATGCGGGAAACTGTAATACCAATCCTGTTCAAAAGATGAGGTCAATAGAATCACCTCCTAAACTCTCAATTTATAGTACCAGCACTTTCTCTAACTTTGTTACAGCTGAAGGATGGAGTCATGTTGATACAAAGCATGATTATAGCTCTTCCTGAAAAGAAGGGGAAGATTTCCACAAATGTTTCCTTCTCATTTATTGCCACTGCCATTTTCCCCTAAGACCATTCTCGTTCTCAGCATGTGAAGGGAATCAGAGGATGAGTTAATATTAAGTAGGAATTGACCAGAGCTTAAGGCAATTATAAAAGGCTCGGGAGAAAAGCACTGAATTGGACAGTGATGGTTTGTAGCTAGGTGCTGGTCTGGGAGACCCACATAGCTGACAGATAGGGTTCATTTGGTATTTTGTGTGACTTTAGAGGGTACCAATAGTTTCTCTTTCCTCATGTATGGGTTGATGTTTGACGTCATGGTCACACAGAAGAGAGCTGAAAAAGAATGAAGAGAGGTAGAGACAGAGCTAGGAAATTAGGAAAGCTGTTCAGGTGAATTAGGAAGACAAAGGTTCACCCTTGATTTACCATTATTGGCTTACAATTCCTGAAAATATTTCTGTACCTATGGTGATTTTTCTTCAGAAAACAACCATTGAAATATAAGTCAAAAGTGTATGCACATGAAATAATATAACATATATACACATATGAACATAAGTTCCATAAAGAATTTTATTACGTGTGTGTGTGTGTGTGTGTGTGTTTGTGAGTGTGTGTAAAAATCACTTACTTGATGTCAGTGTCTAATCATTTCTCTGATTTGTCTTTTTAGAGATTTAGGTTTCATTCTTATAATGAAGACCACATTACCTGCTACAGTTTATTTCTTGACTATCTGTTGTGTGCCTAACACTCTGTCAAGAAATATGAACAACAAAGCAAGTATAATTCCTTTATGCCCTTGAGGGTCTTAGAAGATAGCAGAAAGTGGCTGAACTTTTCAGCTATGAAGAGGCTTGATGGTATTTATTTCATAGAGTTACTATGAGATGGAAATGAAGTATTATGTTCCAGTACAGGTGCAGTTCCAGCCACAGGGAGAAGTGATTTTTGGACTTCCATTTTGCTATGAAAAACTACAAAATCAGGCAAATTCTATAAAGAAACTGTTTTCAGACATTGGAAAACAGCTAGCACAGAGTTCTAAATCTTGAGAGAGGGAAAGGCCATATTTAACTTTGGCTTTTTGCCCAGGACCACTATCTATACATAAAAGCCAAGAACAAATGTATTAAAGACTTGAACATGAGCCCTGGAATAATAAGAACTACAAGAAGAAATCAGAGTAAAAATTTCTTGACATTAGCCTAGGCATTTTGTTTTCTTTTCCTTCCTTCCTTCCTTCCTTTCTTTCTTTCTTTCTTTCTTTCTTTCTTTCTTTCTTTCTTTCCTTCTTTCCTTCTTTCCTTCTTTCCTTCTTTCTCGAAAAAAGAGCATGGAAATAAGATGATAAATATATTTGGCTTAACTCAAACTAAGATCAAATGAAGGGAACAACAGGATTATAGGACAACCATGAAACAGGAGGAGATATCTAGGATTCTCAAGTTAGATATCTGCTAAGGTGTGTTTGTGTGTGTGTGTGTGTGTGTGTATGTGTGTACTTGCTTGTGTGTTCTTTCACATTCTATTTTTTTAAATAGATTTTGTGTTGGTTTTCATGATTAGTAATGAAAAAAAGAGGTCATGAATTTAAAGAAGAATGGGAAGGGTATATGAGATGGTTTGAAGGGAAGGAAGAAAGGGGAGAAATATAATTAATTGCAATCTGAAACGTAAAGAACAAAACATGAAATGTAAATATAGTTTTGTTCTTCTGCACATGGACACCTTCTAGCAATATTTGTCAAAAAGCCCCCACTTTCCAATGTGAACTTTCCTCAATCAACATGCTTCTAAGTAGTCACAAAATATAAGGGTTTACATAGACTGCTAGAAAATACCTTAATAAATCATAATAAGCACAAAGCATCAAATTTTATATGTCATGCACGAAATATTTAGATAGAAATTTATAATGGAAAATGAATATTTTAAGGAAAAAGCATGGGTTAGAACTAGCTATGTATGATTACATTTTAGAAAGAAAAGAGAAGCTGGGCACATCCTACTCAAGGCAGGTAGAGTAAACAGAATGATACAGAGGAAAGAATTAATGAAACACAAAATGGTATATAGATTGTAAATAACAAAAGAAGCAAGTGGTAAGGAAAAAGCCAACAAAGCAAATAACTGGTGATCTGAGATGACCATTAAAATTGAGAATTTTCTTTTTTCAATTATTATTTCATTTAGTCTATTTTCTCTACATTCATAGGGAGTTACTTAGGTACAATGCTATTTTAGATTCATAAGAAATGTATTTCCTTTTACATAAATGATAGACAACTTTCAACACTGAGTATTAATTCTTTCATGGTACCCCTGTTGAGAATCTTTTTCTAACTATACAGGTAAAGATTTTAAAAGAAAATATAGAATATACAAATGGTCAACACAATAAATGTAAAAGGGGCTATCATTAGATATGCTGGAGGCATTAAAAATTCATAAGAAAAGTACTGTGGATAATGTCTTGCCAAGAAATCCAACAATTAATTATGAATACCACTGTTAAATGACAAAGTAATGAAAACTTTAACTTAAAAATTTTCTATGATAGAATTGTATACTCAATTTAACTGGGAAATTTATTTTTCATTTAAGAATGAAATGGTTCTATTTTACACATGATTTTTTAGAATAGGAGTTGAAAATATTTCTCAGTTTTATGAAGCTAATGTAACTTTGATGCTTCAGCTTCCTATCATTCAGATACTGAAATGGTGTGGAAATCTTGACCAACTATAGAAATCAACTCTAGAGATATATGAGTAGATATCACATTGTGATGAGGTAGGAGTTTTTATACAAATGAATAAGATTGTTTCAGCATTGAAAAGTCAAAGTTGTACATAGAATACATAAAGAAGAAAAATGATGTAAATGTCTCATAGAAACACACAAAATTATAAATCTAACTCCCATTTATGATTTTAAAAGCTTCTTGGTGAATCAGTAGTGATATGAAGCTTTATTAATCTGACAAAATCCACTGTAAGCACATTTAATGATAAAGAAGGCATATTTTTAGTAGTGATACTGGGAAAAGAACAAGGGTGCCCATTTCTATAATTTCTATTTAATGTTGCACAGACTTGGTTATTGTGGGAAAGGAAAAACAGCCGGAATAATAGTCATAGACATTCTTCACACTCTCCCCACAGTTGACAAATATATGAATTTAGTACACATTCAAAGGAGGGGTCAATATTCAATTATCAATTGTATTTATATGCAGCAAAGCATGCGATAGAAAATATCTACCTGAGTAGAAAACCAAAAAGATTGTTTATAGTAACATTAGTAGAAATAAAAAGTTTTAGCAAGGAGGCTGAAGAGATGTATCATCAATTAACAGTACTGTTGCTCTTCCAGAAGATCTAGATTTGATTCCCAGCACCCTGTGGTGGCTCACAGCAGTCTTTCCAGTTCAAGAAGATCTAATGCCCTCTTCTGGCCTCTAGGGTATGAGGCATACATGTATGAGGCAAAATCCCTATACACTTAAAATACATTTTTTAAAGTGCTAGAAAGATTGACTCTTTGTGAGCAGAGGAATAAATGGTTACCTAACTGTAGTTATACAAGCATTTTTAAATAGATCCCAACTTTAAATGTAAGACCTAAAACTATTGAAATACAAGACACCTAAAACTTATTATTTTTGCTGACCTAGATTACAGAATATCCATATATGTCAGTATTAATTATAACAAAATAACAATCTCTCCCTACTGATCTCTAAATTTTCAATGAACTTTAAATATCTCAATAGACTTCTTTTTTCCCTAAAATTATCTTGAAATGAAAAAGACCTAGATTAGTCAAAAAGTTCTTTCGAAGGATCAACATGCATAAATTGATAAGTGTAATCTACTATATAAACAAGCTGACAGTCAAAATTACATGATGATCATTATGTATATTGATGACACAGTAGAGGCCAAAAAAGACCTCTGACAAAAGCCAACACCCATTTATGATAAAAGGCCTTAGAAATTAAGGATACAGAGGGCATACTTCAACATACAAAAGGAAGTTTGCAGCAAGCATATAGATAACATCAACTTAAATGGAGAGAAACTCATAGCGATTTCACTAAAATCAGGAATAAGATAATGTTAACTCTTTCCAAGCCTATTCAACATAGGACTTGAAGTATTGGATGAAGTAATAAGAATTATAAAGCAAAAAGTTGAAGTATCTATGTTTTCAAATGGTATAATAGTATATATTAGTGACCCTAAAAATTACATCAGGAAACTCCTACAGCTGAATACAACTTTCAGTAAGGTAGCTGGATAAAAATTAACTCATAAAAATCAGTAGCCCCCTATATACAAATAATAAACGGACAGAGAAACAACATCTTTAACACTAGCCTCAAGTAATATAAAATATCTTGGGGGTAATGCTAAATAAGGAAATGGAATACTTGTATGCTAAAAATTTTAAGACATTAAAGAAATAAATTGAAGAAGCTATAAGAAGCTGGAAAGATCTACCATGCTCATAAATCTGTAAAAGCAATATAATAAGAATGGCTATCCTATGAAAAACAATCTATTGATTCAGTGCAATCCCCAACAAAATTATAATGCAATTCTTCACAGTTCAAGAAATGGTAATTCTCATATGGAAAAGCAAAAAAAAAAAATCCAAGATAGTTAAAACAATCTTGAATAATCAAAGAATTGTAGACATATTACCATCCTGATTTCAAATAATGTTATAGAGGTCTAGTAATAAAAGTAGCACTGATATTCTCAGAAAAGCAGGAATGTTGATTAGTGTAATAGTAGTGAAGACCCAGGCATAAATCCACACACCTATATGCACCTGATTTCTGATGAAGAAGCCAGAACTACACGGTGGCAAAAAGATAGCAACAAATGGTGCTGCTCAACCTGGAGAGCTGCATGTAGGAGAATCCAAATAGGTATGTGCTTATCAATATGTGCAACACTTAGCTACTTCAAAGACTTCAGCGTAGAGCACAGAATCTGATAGGAGAAAAAGTAGAGAAAAGTCCTGATTGGCATAGGAAAAGATTTTCTGGACAGAACACAGTTAGCATTATAACTAACATTGACAATTAATAAACACAAGAAGCTATAAAGCCTCTATAACACAAAGGACTATATAATTCAGACAAGTAAGCAACCTATAGAATGGGAATTATTTTTTACCAACTCCACATCTGATAATGAAATAGTATCCAAAATATATAAAGAACTCAAGAAAGTATATATGAAGAAAATGAAAACTCAATTAAAAATAGGGTAAAAACCTAAGATAGTTCTCAAAAGAGGAAACTCAAGTGACTGACAAGTACTTAAAGAAATGTTCAACATCCTTGATCATTAACGAAATGCAAATCAAGACTACTTTAAAATTACACCCATGAGAATGGCTAACTTTAATAAAACAAGTGTTGGCTTATGCTGGCGAGGGTGTGTAATAAACGGAACACTCATTGTTGGTGGGAGTGCAAACTCCTACAGCAAGAATGGAAACTAGTTTCTCAGGAGGATCTGAATGAATTGATCTATCTCAATATCCAGCTATATTATTCATGGAAATATAACCAAAGATCACTTCATCCTACTACAGAGATACTTAGTCAACCATGTTCATTGCTGCTGTAGTCATAATAGCCATAAATTGGAAACAACCTAGATGTCCCTAAACAATGAAAGAAGAAAATATGGTACATTTATACAATGAAGTATTACTCAACTGTTAAATGAAACCATGAAATTCCCAGGTAAATGAACGGAACTAAAAAAAAAAAATCATCCTGAGTGAGGCTACCAGACCATGAGGACAAATATGATATATATCCACTTATATGTTGATATTAGCTGTTAAGTCAAGGATAACCAAGCTATGATCCACAGAACCACAGATGTCAGATATAGAGTAAAGAGCTAGGGGGGACTAAAAAATATCTCCTTAAAAAGAATACAATAGATATAGAATAGATAGATACAGATGGATAGGGATAGATGGCTGGAATGGGAATATTGATTAGGGAGAGATAAGATAATTATGAGAGAGAAAATATGGAGAGAGACAGCTAAAATTAAGAGCCATTGAAAGAGTAGTATGGAAACCTAATACAATAGAAGTTTCTAAAATATATACATAAATGAGGAAATCTGAATGAAATTACTAAATAATGGGGGAAACACATCCAACTGGACATCTTTTGTTACCAATGAACATTCATGTACTGGGATTGGATTACATCTAATTGTGTTGTAAGCCAAAGGATTCTTGTGGGAATTCCCAAACAAGCCAGAGAGAGAAAGAGGGTCAGCAGGGTCAGAGAACACTAAGAAAACAAGAACCAATGCAGATATAAATTCACAAGGACTGACACAGCAGGCAAGGTCTACTTCAAGTTGTTTGCCTCTATATTATGGTTTCCTGTCTAGTGCTTTTATGGGATTTCTGAGTCTAAGAATAAGAGATTCTCTATTTCTTTTGCCTTCCATTAGGCTATTTTTCGGTTCCTTCATTTTATATAAATCTGATGTGTTACTTTTTGTTTTATTTTATTATATTTTATTTCATTATCTCTTTTTTATTTTTTTATTTTTTATTTTTATTTACTTATTTATTTTTAAATTGTAATTTTTACTCATTCACACAGGGGTTATAAACACAAAAAGGCAGGACGTGGGGAAGGGGATGACACTGGAGTGTGAGTGTTCAGGGGGAGTACAGATATCTTTCAGAACAGGGTATCGGCTGGGTGAAGGTTCAGGGGACAGGTCGCTATGACTCTGCCTATCATTCACTTGTCCTTATCTAAGTTGGTCTGCCAAGGCTACCTATTTACAAGGTCTATGACTACTCAGGCTGGTAAATTTCCACAAAAATTGCCTGTTTACAATAGTTTATATCCATCTGTTTCAATGTTTTTCCACAGAGACCCAAGACTTGGTGTTAGTATACATGTATGGCAGGCCTATTGCTGATTTTAGGCCTATGGCTGGTGTTAGGCCTTCAGTGAATAATCAGGGCTGCCCCTGACATCTCCTCCCTTCTCTAAGTATAGAAGGGCTGTGGCAATTCTAATCTTGCGAATGCGGGGATAGAGGCCTGACCTTAAGTAATTGAAGGGGACCTGGTAATGGCTCTGGTCCCCCTGTTGTTGTCCAGTGAGGCATGAGGGCCATACACACCCCGATGTCTTTTTCTTGGAGGGGGATACCTTTGACATCAACCCCTATGCAGTCAGGCTTGTCCCTCAGGGAACCTAGAGAGATATTTTTTCATTATTAACTCTTAAAAAACAATATACAGTAAGGAAATGAATTGGCCAACATACTACCAAGTATTCACAGTATATTAATTATGAAAAAGGACTCATATATGACTACATAAGAGTACATAAAATCTAGTAAAAACAAAGAGATATCTTGATAACAATTGATAATTTTTTATTTACCAAAGAGAGATTCATAAACAGGAGTTAAGCCCTTGTAATATTGTGCATTGCTGATCATCAATGAATTATAGACTGGCACAAAGATAGGACAGTACTGCACCTTTAGGATTGCATTTCATTTAAAATTCCCAACATTAAACATCAGCCAGGATTTGGAATGGGTGGTGTACAAAATGCTTCAACCAGTTTTGGTGCTGGTGTTTTTTGTTTTTATGAGTTAAAGCACATGACTAATTTGATGCAGTATTTCTTCCACATATTTTTCAAAGGTAACTGAAATCTTTTACTCTCATTTTCAAAGAACTTTTGTTTACAGTAATTGGGAACTAAAACAACTCAAAGGACCCTCAACAAGAGATTAAATTTAGTATACAAAAATTAAAAAATGTACTTCACATTAAAAAAAAAGTCCTGAAAAGATGGAGGTGTTTGATACAGATATTGCTGAAGAAGAATTAGCCAAATAAATGACTGTTTAAAGAGCCATAGGACATAAAGTGAGGAACTGGTAATGACACTGGGGCAACTAACCCACTAGTCTATAAAAAAGGCTGAAAGGACAAGCAAGCAAGCAAGCAAGCAAGCAAGCAAGCAAGCAAGCAAATAACCAACCAACCAACCAACCAACCAACCAACCAACCAAACAAACAAACAACCAAATAACCAGACTCTGAACCACATAGTGGCGAGAAGGGAAGTCTTCAGTGTGGAGAAGACTGTTCTATAAGACCTGCTTAATGATCATTATGTCTTCAATGAGATATAGGGAAAGTTTCTCTGTCACTTAAAGATTTTAGGTAGCTGGAATTCACTTAGTTCCATTTCAGCTTCTCTTCTCTGGTGGGATTTTTAGTTGGTGTTTTAAACAATACACAGAAAGATCTGGAGAGATTACCTATCGTACTATGCTATAGCCTGGGGTGCTTGTGGTGCAGGGATTTGTAGGTTGCTGGTTAGATGGATGCTCTCCCACTTTTTCTTTCTCTTCTCTAAGTTGAATGATAGATCAAGAATTTTGGCTGAGGCATCCTGGGACCAAAAGCACCCTACAGCACTATCATCCAAGGCCTCCAGGTATGTGTCAGAACTTTTATATATTTTCTAGAATGTAGTTGTTATTCTTGTTGACTGGTGAATTCTTATAGGGTAAGGACCATCTTTTTATCGTTCTACCTTTATGTTGTAATGAAATAAAGCATCAATCATGAGCAGATGCTGAAAGAAGTGATTTTATTTGTCTCTTCAGAGATGTTTATCATGACATTTGCTGAGATAAACCTGTTATTAAAAAGTACAACAAAACTAAACAGCTATATCAATATGAATTTCAAAGATCTTTTTCCTCTCAAGACAGAAAGAAACAATACAAGCCCAGTATAAAAATGGAAAAACCTTCGACTAAATCTGACATTTAAAGAACAGATTAGAAGGAAAAGAGAGAAAAGAGGAGAAAAATCATATATTCAAGCTGTCTGAACTCTGAGAAGATAAATCAGGAGAGACACATCAAAGAATCAGAACTTCATGAAGAGGAATGAGTGTGAAGTAAAGGGACAGAGTGAGCCCTGCAAGAGGCAGAAGCATTTTGATTCAGCTGTAGAAACATGAAGGTCACATAAAAACAGAGGGAGGCTACAGGAACACAGCCCACTGGTTCTCCGAAGGCAAGCTGGCACTGACACACTGTTTGATCTTACTCTCCTCTCTATGATCTTCTCTCTAGATTATGCACCTCTTGATATTTTCATAAATCTAATAGCCAGCTTTGATTATCAGGATCTCCCAATATCCCAGGAATGATTCGTGATTAATCCAGAGTAATCTCCTGATTTTTTTTTGTTTGTTTGGTTTTTTTGTTTTGTTTTGTTTTTATCTTGACCTTTACATCATAGTGGCTTCACAGTTCTTTGTGTTTCATTCCTAACATGTCAACAGCTCTGGTATTGTCCAGATCCAACTTAGAGAGTTAGCTTAAGATGTACTACATTAAGTTAACAAGAATAATTGTTACGAACGTGAAATGATTCTTTTCTTAAGGTTATCTTCCTTGACTAATACTTAGTGTTCAAGTTGAAATCTTCAGAGTCAATACTATGACCCAAGATTTGGTTGAGAACTAGAACTCACTGGGTTTTAGTTCACCTTTTAAAAATTCAAAGGAGGTTAGCATTGTTATTTAAACAAAAATTCAAAGAAAATTGGTATTTAAAAATGAAGGGTACAAAAAAAAATGAAGGGTACTACACTGACAGGAAATGCCTCCATATTTGGTTATATGCAAATACTTCAATAAAAGCAAAATGCCATCAGTGGACAATTTACTGAATGTTTGTATCCTTGATACAGTAAATTTTATATGAAGGAAATAAATGGAACAAAAGAAATAGTTGTTTTGAGCTTGTAGAGTGTAGATTTTTTTCCAGTTCTCTGTCATGTCAACTTGCAATAATTTAAGAGTCTTTGAAAGACTAAAGTTTATTGTCTTCAACTTAGTCCAACAAGCTTCTCTCACTGAACTAAAGTCAACTTGTCACTGAGCTGTTGCTTTCTGAAGGCTCTAGAACAAACTCTTTTTTCCTTTACCAGTCTTCAGAGGCTGCACAAACCTCTTGAGTCATGATATCCACCAGAAAAAAGGAAGTTAAATTAAATTCTCTCAACTCATCACTCTGAGTTCCTTTTATGTTTTCCTTTCTTTTATGAGACTTTGTAGAAATGGCTCAGCCATTAAGATCACTTACTGCTCTTGCAGTTTGGTTCCTAGCACTTAGATGACATAACTGCCTATAACTTCAGTTATTGGTGATCCAATGCCCTCTTCTGACTTCTGTGGGCTTTTGTGCACACATAATTCATATAGATACACTCAGGTACAAACATACAAGTGTATAAAATATTTTTTTTAAAAAAAGAGAAACCTTATGATTGTTCTGGGATCACTTGAATAGTTTTCCCATAGGAATGTTAACAGTTTTCTAGTCTTAGTAACTTTGCAGCCTTAATTTTTTTTCTCATTTTTTACCTTGCAATATAATCACAAGTTCTAGGGATCAGGGTAAAGACAATGTTTGGAGAACTGTTATCCTGCATACCACTGATAGCTTTGAATTTCCATTTCTGATGCAATGTGCTGTGTCATTATAGTTCCCACTGAAGTTGGACAATGGTGATATGTTCTGAATTTATACCAGAGCATAATTAAAAAATACTTGAGGCTGATCAAAATATTAAGTGGACTTGCTGTCATTGGTTTTTCATTTGCTAAAACTATTATTAGATTTTTGATTATCACACACAATCTTTATAATGTTATTTTATAGTTAAGTTCTCAGTTTGTATATCTTAACTCTGGTGAAACATGTTCAGCCATACTCATTAACATTTAGTTGCTTGAAAATTATACATAATGGATTCTTGTACCTCAACAAACCTAACCCAGTCTTTGTGATGTATTACAGAACTGCTTAAAAGATGCTGCTGTGATCCAGGTCTGAGACCCTGGCTCCTTGAGTAAAAACTCCCTACATAATGTTCTTAGACTCTGGGATCAGCTTTCACTGGCAATAAGTAAGCTAGGATCAAGTTCTAGACAACCAGTCCTCATGCTTAGAGGCTCACAGAAATATTCAAATTAGCCAGTTGACCACTTGACAAGGATTTCATAGAACCTAGCTAACTCCACCCTATTTGACACATATAGACTGTCCTCTCCAGCTCCAGTCTTCATAGCATAAATAGAGATCTATTTCTGTAAATGCAGCCACATATAATGCTGGCTGAGGGCTTCCTGATTTAGAGCTATAAGGAACAGAGTTCTGCTTTTCAGCTGGATGTAGTGTGCTATGTTCCACCATCAAGATTATGCAGTCTTATGAAACAGTGGACTCCTTCAACATTTCCCTTATCTTCCCTTACCACACACATTTATGCTGTGTTTACTATTTATAAGACCCAGAAGTGACTACTATGTTTTCTGCATCTGAAAACTATTTAGGGGGAAGACGTCCAACCGTGACTCTGGCGATTTCTTCCCTTACCCACTTTCTTGTTTCCCACACCTTCAAGGGAAGCTAGTTGATCTCATTTCTCACACCAACCGACACAGGTAGCTAGAAATCTGAGAACACAGACTTCAGAGCTGAGATAGTTCATATGAGTTTATGTAATTCTATCATGCTACAATACTGATTGGATATTGTTATGTTTTGAATCTGAAATGTTCCTACAAGCTCACGGTTTGAATGCTTGGTCCCCAGCTGGTGGTACTATTTTGGGATCTCATGAAAATTAGAAATCAAGGCTTAGCTTGAGGAAGTAGGTTACTTGGATTGTGCCTTTAAGATTATACCAGCTCCTCAGTATCTATCCCACCCCCATCAACCTTCAGTCCCTGCCTATCATGAGATGCAAGTGTCTTCTGCCATATGTACCCATTGTGATGCCCAAACACACAGGGTCATGTGGTTATCGAATGAGTGTTTTGAAATAATGCCCAGAAACAAAAAAAAAAATTCCTTTCCTAACTGTCTCTTTTAGGTATTGTGTCAGGGCTAAAGGAAGCTAATTAACACTCATATTCTTCTAGAAAACAGTGTGACCCCTTGAAGATACTGAATCCTAGCTAACAATGTTTCTTCAAGATGGCTTTGATACATGAACTACAAAGGAGAGGGGTCAAAAACCTCATTGTGTTTGACATTGTAGAAAAGTGATAACAAGATTTCACCAAAAGGTGCTATCTGTAAACAAAACAACAAAAGAAAACGCCAAACAAAACTGTACTTTTTTTCCTATTGGTGACAGTATTACAGCATGTGTTTGAATGATCAGTTGCTTATTGTGCTTCTACAGGGCAGTCAAAGCCATGTTAGAATGGTGGGAGACATGGCGGGAGCCCATGTGAAAGGTGTCTCTGGTGGACAGGGAATATATACTTCTCACTTGAAGCTTTCTGATGTTAGAAGGAAATGAGACCACTTTGACTTGAGGAGTACTGGAGGTGTGCGAAGCTGCCTGGCATTTTGACTGTGTTTTTTGAGCCGAATATGTATGTGTGATTGCCTAGGGAAAAACCACACACAACAGAAATGGAAGCGAATAACACTGGGTGATATATTGCCCCTTCCTATCAGTCATATCATATGCAATGTAAACAGAGTGAAGTCATTTGCTACTTTCCTGGGTTCCATTATGTATATGTGTTTATTTAATCAGAACTAAATGATATTACATGAAGTTCCCCTTGCCCTCCTGAGGAATCCAGATTCAACACTTTCAGCACTGTTCAGCGCTGGAGAGCGAAGAAAGTGTAACCATAGTGATGGAATGGAAATGATTTTCTTTGTTCAGAGGCTTCAATATCCAACAGACATTACAGTTTTCAAGGTCAAAAATATATTAGGATGAGATAAAAATTAAAGAAAAATGTGCTGGCTTAGCTACAAAAGCTAATTTAGTTTATGCATTATAAATTATGTTAAAATGACTAAAATGAGATTTCTCAGCAAGAACTAAATGTGTGGTTTCACAAAACTAATTTCCAAAGATGAACATGATTACAGAATTTAGCTTTAAAAGCTTTTCAGGCCATCAGAGAAAACAGCAAAGCTATCAATTATCAGACTTTAGCGGTGCCTCTGTCAGAAATATAATGGTATTTTTAGCATTCTGCTCAGCGTTTACTAAATTAAGAATGTCTACAAACAAATCAATTAATTGGGACATTATTTAATTAGGTAAAACATGTGATCTGCCAACGAACCTTAAGCAGACGATTATAACAAACATCCCAATAGCCTTCCTCTTCAGTGGCAAATAGCACACCAAGCAATAAAGCAAAGATGGAAGCTATGAGAGAAGAGATGTTATTCAAACAATCACAGCCCTGTATTTTTTTTGATGCACATTGCATATTTATGTAGTTTTATTTAAAGTGCTTGTTTTGAAAATCTATGATTTCCTCAGAGAAGGTCAATGCTATCTGTCAATCATTCCTTCCTGTTGAGTGGGTATGTGGCATTTATCTTCCTGCAACGCTGCTCTGTAAACATGAAGGATCTAAATTCTCTTGCACGGGATATGTAAGTGTCTAGACATAAAAAAAGTTTCTGGGTTGCTGGTACTTGTTTGCATGTCACTGAAAAGTTAAACAGTTTGAATTCTGTGAAAGTTAAATAAGATCAGGCATCTCCAACCCTCTCCATTCAACCTTTATCAGGCTTGCGAGTTAGGTCTCATTACCCCTTTTTGTGAGGACGACACAGATAAAAGGGGACAAATGGAGTTTTCTGGTTTCATTTGCTTAGCCAATTGCAAAACTCAGATTAAACCCATAGAGTGTGATAGTAAGGCAGGAACATTTCTAATTCTTTTATAAAATCTTTGTCAATAGGAAAGCCAGTAGAGATTAGTGGAGCGGCACCAATGAGGTGGGTGCCATCCGGATCAAAGGAACCATGGGAAAGGTCTTGTCCTCTAAGTCAACAGTGATTTGATTAGGAAGAAGGAAAAATTATTGTCAATTATTCTTTGGGCAAGTCTAAGTATCTAATCCCTATTCAAAACTGTCGATTCATCTAGAAGCAACTCAGAAGAGAGGTCCAACCTTTTCAGTAGTAACTGCAGTGTGGGATAAGTGAAAGTTAGGTGTATGGTACCAGGTTGATCCTCAAAAGCAATGTTGTAAGCTTCTTAGAAACATCAGTGTCTAATTACTTCCTTATTGCTAACAAAGGATATATTTTCACTTACAACAGACAGGTGAGCTTGTGTGTTGAGGAACTTGTCAGTAGATTTATAAAGTTAAAAGCGTTTTTCAGAATTCATTTGATCTCAGTAATTCATATTGGTCCTACCTATGTGACTCTGGGCATACCCACCAAAGAAAACTTCAAGTCTCCTTTGTTCTTTCTTTATTCCTTTTGCTCCTCTTAGATCTAGGTACATCCTAATGTGAATACGTATTATGAGTTCTTACCTTTGCTGACTGTGTTTCTCAACAATTTTCACACAAGACATAGCTATGTCTGCTGCTTATTGACACCTGATTATCTGAAAATACAAAGTCCCTTCAAATTCCTGCATGACTAATTACTTTTAAAGTCAGCATTTTCTTACTTGTCACTCTTCATATTTTTGGTACAAGGTGTTAGGTTCAACTTTTAATGAAATGCCATGTGGGAAAAATGCAATGTTTCTACTCAGGGTTAAAAACTGAAATATGGTACTGTGTTCATCATCAATGTGGAGTGACACGCCTCAGTACTGCTTGGTCCCTGATGCCTCGTGCTGGACAGACTGACTAGAGTCATGGAAAGGAACTCAGATAGGCTCCACTCTGCCTGCCTGGGAGAGACAGCATATGATCCAAAGACTTTGCTATAACTAGGGTAAATTTTTTTATGCAACAGGGAAAACAGCCCTTTACATATCAGTGTGGGGTTCAACAGCAAAATCCATGTAGACATGTGAGACCTTCCACGCTGAAAGAAGTGACTGAAAATGATTCATTTTTACATCCTCCACCTGTCACCTGATTCTTCGTGATATAGACTTGTGAGAGAAAGAACTTTTTCCAAGCGATAGTACCAAGGAGGGTTGTTAATAAGATGTGAACTTTTCAGCACACAGTGCCATCGAGCGCATCAACCCTACGCTCATTGTTATTTTTTAAAAAATCAGTGTCTTTATCTTAATAATTCAATTTCCAAGAAAATTTTCTTGTTATTCATAATAATCTTCACCTAAGGTCAACTACCTGTGGATGCTTTTTGTTTAGAACTAGGAAGTATGACTTTAAAAAGACAAAGCCATATATTTATTGGAATAAAATGCATTGTATTATTTCTGCCTTATTACTTTGAATATATTAGAGAGGCCATTACCTGTGTTCCCTAGGATTATTTGATATTTCATCTACACTCAGCAGAATGTCTCCTGATGCCTCAAACACATAGGCCATCTTTTGTCTCACAGGGCAAGGATGAGGTCTCTGCAATTTTTTACACTTCTTGCTGATGATGACAAGACTCCTTGTTCTCACCAAGCCATTGCAACCATATTTAATGCAGGATATATGGAGGCAGGTGTGGTGATAAAGAAATGTACTGATTTTATTAGCAAGCAGAGATTTTCTAACTCTCCAACATTTCCACACACAAACTGCTTCCCTAAACTCACATACTTGTCCTTTTCTAGCCCCCCTAGAAGGCGACATAGTGATTGCTGAGGTGTTAATGCTTATTAAGCTGTCAAACATCCTTGATAGCTCTTGCCATCAAATTTGTATTCTAATGACTGGCATTGATACTTGGAGAGAAAAAAAAAGCTTTACTGTAAAGGAAAAGAAAATACACTAAATATCAAATTATCTGATAGAGTTGATATCAAATCTTAACTCTATTTCCTGTGATTCTGAACAAAATAATAAAAACATTAAAAATACCTTACTTGCTTAAGCTTTAGTTTCTTATTGAATAAGTGGAAAGGAGAATTCTTCATAATATGGTTTCAATGAGAATTAATTTAGGTAAGGTGTCCTAGAGTACAGAATACAGACCTGAATATACAAAAATATCTCATGCTGGGCAGTGGTGGCACACACCTTTAATCCCAGCACTTGGAAGGCAGAGGCAGGCCGATTTCTGAGTTCAAGGCTGGCCTGGTCTACAGAGTGAGTTCCAGAACAGCCAGGGCTACACAGAGAAACCCTGTCTCAAAAAAAAAAAAAAAAAAGCAAAACAAAACAAAAAGCCAAAAAACCAAAAGCAACAACAACATAAAAACCTCACTTATTTGCTTATGCATGTATGCAGTTGACCAGTATTTACCTGGTTCAGCAGAAATGATAGACAGAAGAAGTGGTTACCAGTGAGGTTTACCACCATCATACTAACAGTGGTGCCTTTGCTTATATCTGGAACTTGCTTCCAAGGGTGCTTATTCTAACTCCAGAAGACCAGGCAAGGATAGAGTGAGGATGGAAATCAGTTTTGGGTTGCTCACCTCTTATCTGTCTCTCTGACTCTCTTACCATTTTCATTTGGTAAAGTAAACACGCCCTTCCTTTGATGTTAAACCAGACCAGTAAGCTGAAATGAGACAACTTTGATCTTGGTACTCCCTGAATTACATATGCTAAGTAGTTCTCCATTCTTGTTTACTTACTTGGGTACCCATCACAAGTCCCTGGATCCTAGGAACAAGGAGAGTTTTCCAAATTCTTCAAGGCCACACACTCTTTTGTTTCTTCAACCCTCTAACTCACATTCCAGAAACAGATGGGTACTCAATCATTTCTCCCCTGAGTGTCTATTTCTTTCCCTATCTAGAACTTTGCTCAGCTCTACCCAGAGACAAAAGGTAAGCTAGCACATTACTAATTTGGAGCCTGAACCTAAGAGCCACTGTCTACCTTGTCAGGTACCTCTTCTCTAAAGACCATTGTACCATCTTTGCTGACCTGTGTGTGAGACTAGTATGGCCAACATACTATGTCTGGCTATGCTGTGTAATCTGTTCTTAGCTCCTTGAGCTTGGAACCTTGCCAACACAAACTCTCTAGCACCGTGTTACATGCACTGTTTTAAATATGAGCCTGTGAAGAGCTGGATATATACATCTTCTAAGCAGGTAATGGTTTTTCTCCTCCTTGTTTTTCCCTCTATCAATTGGCCTGGCTCTTTTTCTTCTTCATTGTCTGACCCTGTTGTTCCCTTCTTTTTCAGACCCATGTCATGAGAGGAAGCCCACCTCTGACACAATTGATGATATTCTGCTATACTTGCAGACAGGAGCCTAGCATAAATGTCTCAGAGGGGCTTCACCCAGTAACTGTTGGAAGCTGACCCAGAGACCCAAAGCTAAACATTGAATGGAGCTTGGTGGATACTGTGGAAGAGGGAAAAGAAGGATTGATGGAACCAGAGGAGTCAAGGACACTAAAGAAAACCTACAGAGTCAACGAACTTGGGCCCATGGGAGCTCACAAATACTAAACACCAGCCATTAAATTAGAGTTACATAATTTGTGGAGGGATGAGGCTCCTCTGAGTGAGAGATAGAAATTAGTAATGTAGGTTTGATATACTCATGTGTTATGGATTCAGAATTCAACAATTCTGAAGGGAGGGATCGAGGCAGCTGACCTGCCAACCAGAGGGCATGAGTGGAATGGACTTAGGTTCTCTGCAGACATGTACCAGTTGTGTAGCTGATCCTCATGTGGGACTCCTACAATGGGAGCAGGGGCTGTTTCTGACTACATTGCCTGTATTTAGTTCCTTTTCCCCTAACTGGACTGCCTTGTCCAGCCTCAGTGGGAAAGGATGTGTCTAGTCTTGTTGTGGATATATGTCCTTGGGCTGGTTGTTGTCCATGGGAACTCACCCCTTTTCTGGTGAGAAGGGATGGATTGGGGGTGGTAGAAAGGGGGACAAGGAGGAAAGGAGGGAGGGAAGCTGAAATTGGGATGTAATGTGAATAAATAATGTAGTCACTAACAAACAGAAAAAATAAAAACAATAAGAAGAATAATATGTGAATGTTGTGTAGCCATTAAATTAGAGTTATATCATTTGCGGAGGGATGAGGCTCCTCTGAGTGAGAGATAGAAATTAATAATGTAGGTTTGATATACTCATGTGTTATGGATTCAGAATTCAACACTCCTGAAAGGAGGGATCAAGGCAGCAAGTGTTTAGTCCCCATAAATAGATGAATGTGGACAGGATATGGATCTGTAGAGCTACATACTAAGTCTGGCCATTTCTCAGGAGCAGTGCTTCTCAACCTTCTTAATTCTGTGACCCTTTAATACTGCTCCTCATGTTGTGGTGACCCCCAACCATAAAATTGCTTTGTTGCTATTTCATAACTGTAATATTGATACTGTTATGAATCGTAATGTAAATATCTCATATGCAGGTCTTGACCCACAGACTGAACACTACTGCTCTAGAGGGTTATGGTAATCAGAGAATAAGAAACCACAGTGAGCCTGATCAAAAACTGGGAAGGAAAATTTAAATGTAGGCAGTTTTCCAAGATTGTCTGGGCTGGGTAGTTAATCTTGAACATGTGAACTTTAAACCCACAAGCAAATCTTGGTACAGTACTAGAGAAGCAAATTTATCTACTCCATCTCAGTGCTGTCTACTCATGTTACAGAAAATGGAATAGCCCTAGCATTTTTATTTTAGCCTTAGACAATAATAAAAATATTTAAGAATTTTCGGTCACCCACTCATACATCAATCAATTCCCATTAAGTGGTTGCTAGGCTTATATTAAGGGGATTTAATCTAAAAGAAAAAGAATCAATTCACAAGCAGCTAGTTACAATTTGGTACAAAAGTGCCAACTTGAATGTACATTCATGTATGATAACTGGAAACAAAGATTTGAAAAATGAGCTTGAGGAATTGAAATGTATGTATGGTCAAGCTATCAAAGCCTCCTCAGGAAACAGAGCATATTAACAAGTCACAAAAGAAGACCATCATAAAAATGTGTGAGTCAGGGACTATTGTTATTTATAATTATGTTGTTAATTATAGTTCAGGCTCTTTCCCTTATAAAGAAGGCTTGTCTTTACTCCACTTTTGATCCTTATCCTTCGTCAGTAGCTTGCACAATCTGTTGTTTTATATTTTTATTTCACTGTATCTATTATCCTCTACTTCCATTAACTCCATGGATTCTATTATGTATACCTTTGTCAATCTGAAAAGTGTTATTTATTTAACTGTGCATTTGAATATACTACTTACAAAATGACTATTTCTTTCCTCCTTTTGTTGCTTAGTAAATACCCTTTATTCTACCACTTGTTCACCTCAATAATAAATAGGATCTACCATGCTGTTGTTTTGTAGTAGTTTTATCTAAGAATAAAATCCTTCATCTGGAAGGAAAGCTTGTCAAAATGACAAGATGCTCTAAGAAGAGATGAACCATTTCATCCTGCAAGAAAGCTCCTTAAACTCAGGTAGTGAAAATTTCAAAATAGCTTCAGGAAGTTCCTGGAATTGATAAAATTCACTTTCTCTCCAAACAAGTAGTAAGGTCTGTTGAAAGATAAGCTCTGTCCATCAGAGCTGCATAGAAGCTTCTTGGAAGAAGCAAGGAGCAGTCTGGAAGAAGCAGAGATCAGTTAAGCAGCCAGGTGGAGTTGCAAACTGTGTGAGTTATCTGGAAAGGACACCTTCCAATGTGTGGAGCTGTGGACAAGTTGTGTGATGGACTCTAGCTTTCCAGTTTGCATGAGTTTTGTCCTATGCTGGGATGGGCTTTGGTGATACAGTTGTCTTTGATATATGTCATTTCTGATTTTTAAAGATTCTTCTGTAAGTAACCTTAGTACAACTAAGTGGTTCACCAACTTTGGTGATATTGTTACTTTGATCTAGCATCAATTCCAAATGTGGGATAAGTAGACATTTGTTCATGTTTCCCCAGGAATAATGTTCCACATCTACACAGTAATTTTATCTAAAAATATGTCCTTCTACCTCATCTCTGGTCATTCCAAATTCTATTTGGAGTCAATTCAGATTGCCTTCCAAAGCTTAAGGTGCTGAATCATAAATTATTGAAGAGTGTAAGCAAGCCATGACAAAATGCCAGCATGTCTACTAAGAGTCACTTACTTTGATGTTCAAAAAAAAAAAGCAAATAGTGGACAGTTAGACATTTAGTCTCTCTCCATTTTGCATGTACACTTCTTCCTTTTAGTAAATGAGTTTCTACTAGCTTGCAAACATAACCTGCTGAGCACTGCCTGTTGCTACAGGTATATGTTAAGATACAATTGTCTGAGCAAACAGCTCTATTACTTAATAAATATAGAAGGCTGAAAAATATTTTTTGCCATACTGAGACCAGTTGCTATTCAAATGGAATGGTCCTGCTAGCTTCTTAATAATACAAGAAGAGTCCAAGTCATCTATACTCAGGATCTTTAAAAAACTTTCTACTATAAAAATAAAATCATTAACAATAAAAATATCTACTCAAAAGAGAAGAGATCTAAATGTTTTCTTGGGGTGTGGACTTGAGTTTGTAACAGGGAGTGTATAATCTGTATGCCAAGTAATATTGAAGAGGCTTGATTTAATTATGTGGGCAGGAATGAATAAACTTCTTGTATATGGAAAGAAGGGTATATAACATGATTTACAGGCACAGGAAGCTTCATTGTGTAGCTTTCATTGCTACAGAAGCCCAAGAGAATGGCCTATGATGAAAAGGTCATAGGAGAGAGACAAGATCTGACTTTCTGACTTGATAAGTAAGTAGTAAAATCTTTCATGTTAATCACACATTTTAATTCAATATTATTCTGGACATACTTTAATATATTTAAAAAGAACATGAAAAAATACATTTGTATGTTATGTATCAATATATATGTATTTGTATGTATTACTGTATATATGTTTTTATGTATGTGTATGCAAGAGGTTCATGTCAAGAATCATTCTCAGTAACTATCTCCCTTCTTTTATGAATCAGATCCCTCATTAAACCTGGGCCTCATTCACTCAGCTAGATTGGCCAGTGAGCTCCAGGAAACTACCTTTTCCTGGCCTTCTTTCTCAATGATAGGGTGATAGACGTGTGCCACATTACCTGGCTTTTATTTGGATACTAGGGATCCAGACTCAGGTCAGAAAAAGACTGCTCGAGCCATCACCACAGCCCAAAATATTGCTTTTAGTCACTTGAAATATAAAAACTTTATTCTTGCATGCTAGTAGTTCATAATCCATTGTTAGAGAAGCTTCTTGCACATAAAATACAATGATACAACCAATGAATAGGATAGCCATACAATACTAGAGGGCTTCAGCAATCCTGGCTGACAGTCTTGCTCTCAAGTTGAGAAAAATTTAAGAACCAGCCCTAACAATTTCCCTTTAGGGAAGACTCTTCATATACATGGAAATTGGGGTATGGATGTTGGAAATAAGGATACAGTTTAGCCTTTTGAATGATCTGAATATCAAATAATTTTACAAAATTTGATGTATTAACTTTTGAAGCAATATACCTGTTTTTTTCTTTTTTTCTTTTTTGTCACAAGATACTCTAAGGCCCATTAATTTATAGGAAACATTCTGGAAAATACCCTGCCTCCTCCCTGTGCTCCAGTGACTTACAGTCCTTCTGCGCCAACTTATGAAACATATCCTGAGGTGTTGCTTTTCACTGAAGCATAAACGGCATGAGGACTTGTCTTGGTTATAGAGTTTGTAGGACTCAGTGAAAGCATTTAGAGTTGAGAACAAATCAACAAGCCCTTCAGTCTGTGACTGTGACATGCCTGGCTTATCCTCCTCCACAGCTCTAGAAAGTTTGGCTTCTCTTTGATGTTTTGAACATGTCAATCTTTTTTCTGCCTCAGGCTTTACAAATACCTTCTGCCTTCTAGGAAACCTCACTGATTTCTCCTTCTCTACCAGGACCCCTCTTACTAATATCTCCTCTCAGAGAACTCCTTTGACCACCCCACCAGAAGCTGCTCTCCCTGGCTAATAGCTGAGCTGCTTGTTTATTTTGTATATTATAGCACGTCAGGTTTATTCTTTTTCTAACTGTATTGTAATCTTCATGAGGGCCAATATATCTTTTATTTTCCATGTCTATAACTGCAGTGTCTAGTTTGCATAGCACACTCATTGTGACAAAACTCTTGGGCTATAATAAACTTATGTTTATATATGTATATTATATATACATATTTAAATATATATGACATTTTATAGTTTATAAAAATTATACAAAGAGTATAACTCACCATCTTTTATTGTCAGTGATATAGCAAATTTGATTGTTGACACAGTGTAACAGAAATCCACTTGGATGTTTATGAGTGGGTGAAGAAAACAACATGCTTCTTCAGAAAGGATTATCCCATTTGTAAAATGATGTATGGGAGAAATTCTAGTACCCACCTTGGCTTTCCACATTTACCATTTTGGTCTCATTGGCCATGTGATTTCTTTCTTCTTATTTATCTGTCTTTTAATCTCTCCCCTATTAAATGTCTCTTGCTATGCAAATGTTAAACTCTCATGTTAGACTAATTCCTCTTGGAATTCTACATGCTATACATTTGTAAAAAATATGGAAAATTGAGTTGTTTTACTTATGCATGACTATTCTATAACAAAAATTATGACGCACTTTAGTTTCTGCCTTCACCCAAAGAAAATACCAAGAGAATACATTTGAGAGTCAACGTAAGTGTGGACGCTATACTGCAATGCTCATCTCAGAAACGTTATCCTTTTAAAATGACACTATAATACTAGAAGTGATTGTAATAAAAATAAACTCTAGATGATTGCAGAGCCTACATTCCCTAAAATAATGTCACCCCGTGTCCATCACACTGGTGAAGGGCACTGAGTCAAAGCTTTTCTGGATGCCATCATGAGCTTTGTGGACACAGGGTGATATTATTTAAGGGAATGTAGGCCACCTCTTTAAAAAGACCAGTAGGTGTCACTGGGGGGATCTCATTTCATTTGATTGGTCATGACATTCCTCTGCATCAACCTTAGGGTGGCAGTCTATTTTTCTTTCAACTCAAGTGGCTTCTACTTGTTATCAGCCTTGATATTCACTACTGTGGACCTCATAATGCCAGTCCCTCATTCTCCTCCAGAGTGTCTAGTTTTTTATGCTATAGCAGGAAGTGTCACTTCAGCTCTTAACATTAATGTGTTACATAAGTGAAGACCCAAATAGTGCTCCAGTTTCTGAAAAGGACTCATGTGCTTTGAGTCTTTAAGTTTATCCCCAGGGACTTAGCACAAAATGTCTTGGAGCTTGGTCTAGAACTTTGTCATTCAAAATTTGGACTGAATATCTGTCGACTGATTTTAGGAATTTATAATACACTAATGTTCTATAGTCTACTGTTCTGTACTACATATACTGTACTATACTAATACTGTGATATGCTATTATAACTATACTAATACTGTACTATACTATGTTTTTCTAGTCTACTTTTTATAAAACTAGACTCTTAGATCCATTTCAACCTCCTGAATCCCTACATTGTAATGAGATTCAAAGGTGAGGTATAAAACATAGAAAGCTGAAAAGCACCAGGAAATGATCAGACTAGCTTTTGTTTCCTGTCTTGGATGGTTACAGAATTTCTTGTTCATCATTGTTTTTCTGATCTCCAAGGGTATGAAATAATTGAGTTTCTTAGTACTTAAAGGACTTAGTTTTCTAGACTCACAGCTTCTCTTGGAGCTTGCTTCATCGGCTATGTTAACATAAAGAAACTTGCTTGATTATTTAAAAGGTCTTGAATTGTTTTGTTACTTTTTGCAACTAAAAAATTGAAATATAATTACATTTATTCCCTCCTATTCTCCTTTCTCCAAGCCTTCCCATAAATCCTGTTTCTTTCTTAAACTCATGACCTTCTTTTCCTTAATTACTTTGTAACACACATATATACACATATAAATACAACCTGCTGAGTCAGCTGTTTGTTGCTTCTATGTATATGATTTTGGAGGTTATCACTTGCTATTATTCTCTCTTTTCAGCAGTTGTTAGTCATTTTTCAAGGGTGGGGCCCATGAGATTTTTCCATTCCTTTTTAGCATGTCCATTGGCATGCTTTATTTAGAACGTAGTATTGTTGAGGAGTAGTGGGTCAGTATCCCTGTCATTTCTCAGAAGACTCCTTGGTCCTCTGGCTTTAGAAATAGGTCCATTCCCATGTTTGGTGCTCCCTGAACCCTATGCATGGTGGTTGTGTTATAAATGTATCAATTGGAACTGTGCACCATAGAATCAGTTCTCTGCATTTGCTTAGTTGTGTCTTTCTGTAATGGTCTCTGCTACCAAGAGAAATGTCTTTAATGAGAGGTAAGAGCAAACTTTACCTATGGGCATAAGTATAAATATTTAGAATGTAGTTAGAATTATACTGGACTAGTAAAATGGCAATAGTATGTTCTCCTCTAAGTTCCACAATCTTACTAGTCAATGTAGTTAGCAATATTTCCATTACCAGACATGATTTCCTTCCTGTTGAGCAAACATTAAGTTAAAATTGATATTTGAGAGTTATCAAAAAGATATAAGTGTCATTACTGAGCTTTTAAGGATATCATCTACACTTGATAGTATGTGTTTCATGGCCCCATGAATATGTCTTCGTGCCCTTAGGATGTTTCAACCTAAAAGTATTGTATTAAGTAGAAAAAAAATTAAAAGAGAAAAATACTTCAAATGACCTCTGCTGCTAGGAAACAGCTAAAAGCAACATTGCCAACACTTTGACAAGCTTTTTTTGGATTAAGAGAGTCAGTATACACTCCCATTACATTGGAAAATCATCAAGATCGGCGACGTTTGTGTCTGCATCTTTTCAGTTTATGAATTCAAATGATTTTCTAGTTCTGATGATATTGATTTGGAATGAAATGTTTTACACCAGCTTTGGAGTAGGTGTTCAGGTATGTTCCAAAGATGGATATGCTTTTCAGCCTCGAGGCAAACTGATGATGAAAAGCAAGGTAGTTTTCCACATCCTTACCTGAAATAAAACACAGGATGAGCTGCTTTGTTTTTAAAAAGTTTTACACTGTTTTTGCTTTCTCAAGAGGAAGTTAATTTAGCATCTTTAAAAAAGGTTAGATATTTTCTGTGGAACTTTTTTGGTTGTTTGGGGTGTCAGACATAGTACCTTTTCCTATCTAGGAGACAGGGTGCCTAACTACTCAATAGTGCCCAGAGAGTCTCCTGTGGAAATATGAGAGCCAGAAGACAAACTGGATTCTGGTGTACAGGGAGATGTCCTGGGCAGAGTCTTCTCTGCTCTGGATACTCCAGCATGACTGACTGACTGCTCACATGTCCATTCCCAGGCCATGTCTCAGAGCCCTGCCCTCCATTCAGTTTGTGTGTTCTGCCCCATTTCTGGTGTCCTCAGCTCTTCTTTGTGCCCTTTGCTCTATTGTCTGAGCAGCATCCTTACTTTGGTATATATACTTCCCAGAGATAATGAAGTTGTTCATTTATTTATTTTGTTGGATTGTTGACATTTCCTTTTTTTTTTGTATTCCTGATTTCCTTATCCACTGCTATTCCTCCTCCTCCTCCTCCTCTCCCTCCTCCTCTTCTCTCTCTCAATCCTGTAACTTTATGATAAGCCATTATCTTTCTTTTCAGTTTTGCTGGAATCAAATTCTATTTCTAGATTAAAGATTAATCTTTTATAGTGAAACCATAATTAAGAATGTAGAAGAAGCATTGTACAACATCTCAGTTATACCAAAGGACAGCATAGTTATTCTGATGGCCTCCCAAGCATGTCTACTTCATACGTGAAATCTACATGTTTAGCCTGGGCCAGCTTTTGTACTTAACTGGATATGGCACCTCCCATCTGGAGCAATTTAGATGTCTAGCTCTGTTCTGTTTGACATCTTTGTTTGACTTTTGCTTGTTGCTAATATTGTATAATTATCTAATTTCCATAATTTGCAATCACCTCTATTTTTATTCCTTGTTATGTCCTGTGAGTTAATAGATTTCGTATCTATGATTTTTGCTGATCTGAGAGTTTTAGATTTTTATTCTCTATATAATAGAATTTAAGTAATGACCTTTGTGACTCAATTCTGGGGCTACTGATAGGGCCATGCATCATTTCTACCAGATTCAAGAAATTCTTAGTTGACTGCCTCTACACTTAGACTTCTATGTAAAAATTGGGTAGAATTAATAATTCTGTGTGCTAAATCTTTGACTGATTGACTCAATGAAGGACAGAATTATCCTATGTATAATTGATTTGTTTTTCATATAAAATTTCTACATTTACACTTGAGATTTATTGAGACATAAATGTGAGAGGGTAAGAGGCCTTCTGTAATAAATATATCTGTGGAAGTATATTTCACAAACAAAAGGCATGTGCATAAATTCTTATTAAAATTTTGGGAACTCTCTAAATAAATACCAGGATGCAGGTTTAAAATGTGAAAAATAAAATAATTATGTTGTTCACAAACTCTGCAGAAATGAATAATCCCCCAGTCACAACAAAAGTGAACATTCCTCAAATAATTTGTATACAGTTGGTTGAGAAGAAAGCTCTGGAAGTATTATGAGATGTTTCACACATACATCTAAGATCACTTCAGCAGGAAGATGCCCCACATCTTGTACTATTAGGTGCTAATCAAGAATAAAGAACTTAATTAAGAATTAGAATTAAGTAATTAAGGAGCACTTGCCCTATTTGGAATTAAGTGTTCTGACCTGGAAATGATGGTCCAAGGATCATAACTTCTTCCTTGCTCCACCCAAAAGAAAACATATTAAGAGGCAGTGTCTTCTCCATGGGTAGGTGTTATTAGTGAGCAGTACTAATGACTGTGACAGTTTGTCCCTGTGGTTAGCAGTCATTTGTTCTTCTCTGTTTCACTCAGGTAAAACACTCTTCTCTCTTTACCTTCACAAAAGAGACCTAAGCACTGCCTCACAGACAGTGCTGGATTTGTCTATCCTATAGCAGGAGTTATACAAAAACTTCTGCAGTGGATACAGAAACAACTCCTCATGACCCACAGAAAACTGGTCAACTTTGTTCTCAATAACTTATGTCAGTGTGAAATCAAGCTTGGAAAATCTCATGAAAACTTTGTTTTCTTTTTTTAAATGTGTATTGGGCTGGGTTGTAGCAACTTTAAAGTCACACAGGAAAAATGTCATTATAGACTTCTATTCTGACATGAATCTTTTATAAGGAAGGTGCCTGAACTCAAGGCACCCATGATTTCAGGGATGGGGAGTCTTGTATACTTCTCTTTGGCTCCATTTGAAGTGAATGTCAAGTAATAAACCTTTGGTGGGGGTGGACAGGGTTCTCAGTCTGTAGATTTTTCAATGATAGTTGATGCTTGGTATTGCTTTTGATTCTGACCTGTCACAATCCCTTAATTCAGACTTATTTCCTTTAACAGTACATTTCTCTCAAATACATCACTAGATTCCTGTCTTTGATTTTGGTCAGCTTCATATACAACATTATATATATATATATATCGTATTTCTGAAGTGTCTTTGTTGCTTCGTCACTTCAATATCTCTGTGATCGTTTTTCTCCTTTCATTCTTTTCTCAGGATTATAGTGTTGATATTCTAGGCCTATCAGGTATCTCTTTGTGTCTCTTTTTCAATGCTTTTGTTTAGTTAGAGGACTTTGTTTTAGCTATCACTGCACATGTGACAGGCAAAATAATGTTCCTTAATAAGCTCACATCCTAATCTAGAGAGCTAGAAATATGTCATATTCTGTGCTCAAGAGAAGTTACAGCTTTGCAGATGAAATATGCTTGCCAGTCAGCTGATCTTCAAATAGCTTATCCTGAATGATGCAGGTGGGCCCTAATGTAATCACAGGGGTCCTTCAAAGCAGAAACAGGAAATAGGAGAATCAGTGTCAGAATGGAAGAAAAATTAGACAGCTGTGTCTGGCTTTGGAAAGGGACCATGAATCAAAATATGTAGTAGAACTTTACCAGCCAAGACTGTACATGTGCCTAGAAACTTGACAAGGTGACAATGTGGATTATCCTCTAAAGCATCTACATTTTAATTCACTCCCTAAAGCATATCATTCAGACCAGAGAGACCAATTTAATGATTTCAACCATGAGACTAAGTTTTCATTAACCAAGCTTGTAGGTTTTTTTGTCCTATGGAAACAATAGGAAGCATCTTCAATCTGTTCAGAGCGTTTAGCACTAGAGGTACTTGGCATCGTCCTAGTTTAATATTAGCTGCATGCCGAAATTCTAATCAGCTTTGTTTAACTACATTTCTCAATTATGGATTGTGTTGTGGAGATATAAGAGGAGTCATTTATGGCAACAGTAATGAGCCCTGTAATTTGTGGACTTTCTAGTTCCTTTTTATTCCAGCTTGCAAACCAACAGGGTCTTTCTTCAGCTCATCTCTTCTTTACTACTTTGTCAGATAAAGCTAGTTATAGCCAAAGCATGCTATTCATTTTTTCCAACTTATTTTTCTCAATCTCTAAGTTTGGAACACATAAGGAATTCCTTCCAATGTATTGCATACAACAATTTAACCACTCCGGGACAGCCAGGGCTGTTTCACATAAAAATCCTGTCTCAACAAACAAACAAACAAACAAACAAACATGAAACAAACAAACAAACAAATACAATTGAACATATTCTGTCCTTAGAAGTGTTACAGGTGTGGCTGCCATGTCACATATGCGTCCTTAGATGGCAGATAGGAAGGAGGCTATGTCTGTGATTAGTTTTCTGGCCTCCGAATATCTAATTGATTAGTAGCCTAAAATTCTCTGAAAAATGTGTGCCTAGGATGACTACGAGCCCTGCCTGGCAGGCACCCACGGCTCTAGTCCTAACAGCTCCATCCCTGGCCACTTCCAGAACTAGGAGCAAGCTGGAGATGAGAAGAGCTGGGTAGGAGTAAGCCCAAAACATACAAGTGACCTCCACTAAAAGTGAGTCCCCAATGACCACCAGACCAGTTTCATAGGCCTTGGACAGAGAGTTAGCCTGAGATAACCACCAGTCTGGTGCCACGAAGATCTGGGAGTGGGGTTCCGGGTGAGGGTAGGACAGACCACTCCTGAGATGACCCCAGACACTCAGAAAACCCTGGTACTACTAAAGAGAAGCAAGTAAGTGGTGGGGAAATGGAAGAGAGAGAGAGAGAGAGAGAGAGAGAGAGAGAGAGAGAGAGAGAGAGAGAGAGAATGAGGAGAGGCAGAACTAGAGGCTTGAGGGTAGTGAACAGCCTGATGTGAGTAGCTGCTGATGCTACCTCAGACCATAATGGAGTCCTGGCCTCTGCTGCCATTGAGGGGCCACATATGAGTCTGCAGCAGCAGGAGTCTGTTACCACCAAAGGCCAGGGTATGGTCCCTGGTCTTGGATAAGTTGATGTTTGAAGGCTGTGCAGAGCTGGACCCACCTGGGCATCATGGGAGACCTGGCCCCAGGAGTATGAGAGCAGGAGGGTTGATCTCATTTCTAACCAGCTGCAGGACTCAGAAGAGTGAGCCCACATTGCAGGAGTTGTGGGTGAGCCAGTGCCTAAGAATATGAGCATGTGGGAAACCTGTTCCAATCAGTTGTCTCCTGTGCAGTGTCATGGATGAGAGAGAGATAACCTCCTCCTTCTTCAGCTCTCACCACCTTCGGCAGGAGGGGATACCTGGCTCTGGGGTCATGAGCACAGGAGAACTGGCCCTTGTGACTGAGCCCAAACCTGAGAGAGCTTAGAAGTAAGTTGCTTGTCCAGGTTCTAACTCTACTCTAATCCCTGGAAAGAAATAGCCTCAGAGACACCTCGATTTTAGCCTATTGAGATTTTGTTTATATTTTATTTTATTTTATTTATTTTTAGGCATAATTTTACTATATACTTCAGGTTGGCCTTGTATTCTTGATCCTTTAATCTCACTGTGCAGACTACATGAAGACTTCTGTTTGGATACCTACTGACATACTCAATCATGCCAAAATAAGCTAGTAGTCTAGAGTTTGATTTCTGATACATGAAGCCAAAGGACAGTAAATTTATGCTGCCTTAAGATGCATAATATGTGATAGTTTGTTACAAAGGCAACACAAAACTTATAGCATTACATAGAAGCAGACAAAAGCATAATGTTTCATCCCGTTTTTGTGATTGTGGGTGAAATAGAACATACTAAACTACATATAATCTTTTTTATAAGTGAAACATAACACAAAAAAGCTACCTATAAAGACACATTAAAATAGTAATAAACTATGACGTACCAGATTTATCATGAGAATATAATAATTAATGAAGTATTATTCTTGTGTAAGAATAATGTACCCAAGATGATATCTTAGAAATAAATAAAAAATTGTGCATACTACAGAGAAGAAAGGAGATAACTGAGGAGAGTATAGAAATAATTCAAGGAATAGTGCATGTTATTGACTATTTGTCAAAATAACAGTGTAAAAATCATATATGTTAATCCATATGAAGATGAGAATTGCTCTTCCCATGACTGTGAAGAATTGAGTTGGAATACTGATGAGGATTACATTGAATCTATAGATTACTTTTGGTGAGATGGCCATTTTTACTATGTTAAGCCTACTGATCCATTAGCATGGGAGATCTTTCTATATTCTGAAGTCTTCTTTGATTTCTTTCTTCGGGGATTTGAAGTTCTTCTCATATAGATCTTTCACTTGCTTGGTTAGAGTTACACCAAGATATTTTATATTATTTGTGATTATTATGAAGGTTGTTGTTTCCATAATTTCTTTCTCAGCCTCTTTATCCTTTGTATAAAGGAAGGCAACTGATTTGTTCGAGTTATGTTTATATCCAGCTTCTTTGCTGAAGTTGTTTATCAGCTGTAGGAGTTCTCTGGTAGAATTTTTGGGGTTGATTGTATATACTATCATATCATCCACAAATAATGATACCTTGACTTCTTCCTTTCCAATTTGTATTCCTTTGACCTCTTTTTGTTATCTAATTGCTCTGGCTAGAATTTCGATTAATGTATCGAATAAGTAGAAATAGAGGGGTCAGCCTGATTTTAGTGGAATTGTTTCAAATTTCTTTCCACTTAATTTAATATTGGCTGTTGTTTTGCTGTACATTGCTTTTGTTGTGTGTAGGTATGGGCCTTGAATTCCTGATCTAAAACTTTTAGCATGAAGGAATGTTTTTTTTTCCCCAAAGGCTTTTCAGTATCTAATGAGATGATCATGTGGGGTTTTTCTTTATTTATATAGTGAATTATGTTGAGGTATTTCGATATATTGAACCATCACTGCATTCCTGGAATGAAGTCTACCTCATAGTGGTTTTGATGCATTCTTGGATTAGGTTTGCGAGAATTTTATTGAGTATTTTTGCATCTATATTCATAAGAGAAAGTGGTCTGAAATTCTCTTTCTCTATTGGGTCTTTTTTGCTTTAAGTATCAGAGCAACTGTAGCTTCATAGAATGAATTTGGTAGTGTTCTTTCTGTTTCTACTTTGTGGAATATTTGAGGAGTATTGGGATTAGCTCTTTTTTGAAAGTTTGGTAGGATTTTGCATGAAAACCATCTGGCCCTGAATTTTTTTTTTTTTTTTTTTTTGGTTGGGAGAATTTTAAGGACTGCTTCTATTTTCTTAGGGGTAATGGGACTGTTTAGATAGTCTAACTGATCTTGATTTAACTTTGTTAAGTGGTATATGTCTAGAAAACCATCCATTTCATCTAGATTTCCCATTTTTGTTTATTAGGCTTTTGTAGTCAGATCTGATGATTTTTTTCAATTTCCCCAGTATCTGTTGTTATGTTTCCTTTTTAGTTTCTTATTTTGTTCATTTGGATACTGTCTCTGTGCCCTCTAGTTAGTCTGGCTATGGGTTTATCTACCTTGTTGTTTTGCTCAAAGAACCAGCTCTTGGTTTTATTGATTATTTGTATCTTTCCTTCTATTTGGTTGATTTCAGCCCTGAGTTTGGTTATTTCCTGCAGTCTACTCCTCTTGGGTGTGTTTGCTTCTTTTTGTTCAGAGCTTTCAAGATGTGCTGTTAAGTTGCTAGTGTAGGATCTCTCCAATTTCTTTACCAGGGCACTTAGTGCTATGAATTTTCCTCTTAGCATTGCTTTTATTGTGTCCTATATGTCTGGGTATTCTGTGCCTTCATTTTCATTAAATTCTAGAAAGCCCGTAATTTCTCTTTTATTTCTTCCCTGACCAAGTAATTATTGAATAGAGTGTTACTTCTGGGGGAATCACTGTCTGGGTCCTGAAGCTGTACTACAGAGCAATAGTGATAACAACTTCATGACAGAGGTACAGAGACAGACAGGTCAATCAATGCAATAGAATTGGAGATCCAGAAATAAACCCACACACCTACAGAAACTTGTTTTATGACAATGAAGCCAAAACCATACAGTTGTAAAAACAAAGCATCTTCAATAAATGGTACTGTTCTAACTGGCTGTCTGTAGATAGAAGAATGCAAATTGATCCATATTTTTTTATCACCTTGTACAAAGCTCAAGTCCAAATGGATCAAGGACCTCCAAATATATAGCAAAGGATTGCTTTGTCTGCCCTCATTGGGAAAAGATGTGCTTCATCCTGTAGAAACTTGATGCCCTAATGAAGGAGGATGAAGTGGTGTGAGGTGGGAGTGGGTGGCTGGGTGGGAAACCACCCTCTCCGAAGCAAAGATGGGGGGGGGATAGGGTGGAGAACTCATGGAGGGGGAGCAGGAAGGGTGACAACATTTGGAATATAAATAAATAAAATAATTAATAAAAAATTTTACGTGTGATTGTGGATGTCCAGGTGCTATGGGTGCCTGTGAAGGTCAGAGTGTAAAGTCACTTTTGGGTCCTTACCTTAAGCCTTGTTTGAGAAAGGGCCTTTTGTTGTTTATTACTATATACTTTAGCCTATGTAGCCCATGAGCTCCTGAAAACTCTTCTGTGTCTTCTGCTCATCATAGAGCAGCAGCCCAGACCTGATCTGCTACATGGGATTCCCGATGTATGCTACTAGGAACTTTGTGTGTTGTGAGGATTGAATTGAGGTGGTTTTGTTGACAAAAAGTGCTTGACATACAGGGTTGAAGATCTGTGTTTGGATCCATAGCATCTATGTAAAAGCCATATTAATGAATGGCTGTAATCTTAGAACTAGGAAGATGGAATCAGGCCATTTACTGGAAGTGGCCATCAAGCCTAGTCAAACAAATGATTCCCAGGCTCGATGAGAGACCCTGCTCCAAGGTGTACAGCAAGAGATAAAATCACCAGGTACAACCTCTAACCTATACATATGCATATGCACCTATACACATACCATTTACACACACACACACAAACACAAACACACACACGCATACACGCACACATGAATGTGTACATGAACACATATGCACACTAGAGAGAAATAGAGAGAGACAGAGAGCTACATAGAGAGAGAAACAGACAGACACAGAAACAGAGAAAGATACAGACAAACAGACATGAGACAGAGAGAAGGGGAGAGCATCAAATGACAGGAATAGTAAGATATGAAGCAATAAGAAAGAAATGAATGGATGAGTGTATGGATCAAGGGAGGAGTTTTAGAGAGAGAAATTAGAGGAAAGAGGGAAAAAGAATACACACAGAGAGAGTAAAAAAGGGCAGTGTGTATAAATGCTCATTGAGGGGTAGAAAACTATTAAACTTTTAAACTATTAAAAAAGCAACTGCTAGAAGCAGAAAATAAAAATGTCAATTGGGTTAAACTCATAAACACTAAATTCTATCTATCTATCTATCTATCTATCTATCTATCTATCTATCTATGTCTCCACGATATCACTATATTTTTCAAAGTTGCCACATATTTGAAACAAGGTTGATAACCTTCATATACAAAGATATATTAAAACTGAACAAAATGCAGACAAATCAGAGAAGAAACACAATTTTAAAAAGTACCATAAAAGTTCCCTCGGCAGTTTTGAACTTAGCAGAGAAAAATCTAGTGTAGGTAGAGATGTTGAGGATTATGTACCGAACTCAGCAGGAAAGTGTCAGGATGAAAACCATTACTGAAGTTTTAAAATGAAGCAAAGCGCCCTATTAAAAATGTGTTTAGTGTGAAATACTATTTAATATTTATTTTTAGCTAAGGAATTCTCAGGTGAAAATACTGAGCAAAAATCTGAAAGGAACTTGGCTGGGCTCATCATTTTTAAGTGATAAAGCATACTTTAGATACATTTCTAAGTGCTTATGTACACTCCTGTCTGATTTGCCTCGAAGGGGAAAAGTACCAACTACACTAGGGCCAGGCTTGAGTGTAGTTGGTACTGGTAAGAAGTAATGGGGGCCTGGGGTCAAATAGAGACAAGGAAAGCGAGGGGGCAGTGGCTGAGGCTACCGTGTCCCATTCTGAGTAAGGGACTTGTTTTCTTGAGTTTTAATGATAGTGTTTGTTATACATAGCCTCATCCCGTAATTTTATCAGAGGCTGAGGGCTAGTAATTATAATTACCATGATGCTCAGCAATGTTTATGGAGTGCATATTACATGCTAGGTAAGGTTATTACTTCATTCCTATATTAATTCTGCAGAAAAATCTGATTAAGTTTTAAAATGATGGTTATATTTACAGACAATTAATTAGAAGAAGGGAAATAGTAAGCAAGTCACCCAAGAATAAATCCATAGCTAGGAAATAACAGAGCTGAGATACAAACCCCAGGCAATCAGGCTCTAGAGTTCACACTTTAACCACTGTTCCGTGACCATGGTTACACTGATGGTGTTGAGGATGCATACCGTGGGCTTCCTCTGCAACACTGTCAAAGGCTGTTCATGAAGTCCCTGCTTTTGTGATCACATGGTAGCAGCTCAGTCACAAGGGCTTTCATTAAGGCCTCTGTGCCTATATTAGAGCACTAAACCAGGCCAGTGCTCCTGACTGCAGTTGCAATTCCTAGGGGTGTGTGGTCCACATCCAGGGCATGGAGCATTCAGGGGTGGAAATGGGTCTTGCAGAAAAGCACATTCCTATTCTCTGAAGCCCTGCCTATTGCCAAAAGCCCTTCAGGTCTCATCATTTATTACTCACAAGGAATCGTTTTAAAGCCTTGAATAGTATGATATTCTTAAGACAAGAAACATTATTCCTGGGCTCCCAGGTTGTAGTCTGCTAAAATGCAAAGGATATAATTTATCATAAATATTCATCATGCTTCTTTTGTGTATTATTTATTTGAATTTTCCTTTAATTGTTTTAAATTGAATTTTGGCTTCCCAACTCTCTTGAGCAAGTTAATAAATTGTCGAGTGTTACTTTTCTTATAAATAAAACAAGGATACTAGTTGTTTGGGCTTAAAGGAGATAATCCATGTTATAAAGTATTATAGATTAAATATTATATAGGTAAATTCCTTTACCTGTTAACTATTATATAACCCTTCTCATTTGCAACAACTTGAACCTGAATAAAACATAGTACTTTATAATATTCTGAGATAACAAGAGGAAAAAGAGTCAGTATAAAATATTTCTCAAAGAACTATCTCATATAGCAAAACTATAAAAAAAATGGAGCAAAACATTTAGGGTATAAAAAATTTAAGAACAGAGAATGACAGGAATTTAGATAGTGCTCTAAAATATTTTAAAGAAAAATTCTGTGTACTTCCATCCAAAGTGGCCTGTGTAGATTGTTATTGAGAATTAAGGCTGTTACAATATAGTACTTCCTATTATTTTATTTTTTATTTATTCTTTAATTTTTTTATAGTCCAGACTTTATTCTCCCCCGAGTCCACCCTCTGACTCTTCCACATTCTACATCTCCTACCCCCTTCTCCAAGAGTATGCCCTCACCCCGCCCCCAACCAAACCTCTCAACTCCCTGAGGCCCAAAGTCTCTCGAGGTTTAGGTGCATCTTCTCTGACTGAGTCCAGACCTAGCAGGCCTCTGCTTTATATGTGTTTGGGGGTCTTATATCAGCTGGTGTATGCATCCTACTTGGTGGCTCAGTATCTGAGGGATTCTGGGAGTCCAGGTTAGTGAGACTGCTGATCTTCCTATAGGGTCACCCTCCTCCTCAGCTTCTTCCAGTTTTTTCCTAATTAAACCACAGGGGTCACCAGTTTCTGTCCATTGGTTGGATGTAATTATCTGCTTCTGATTTTTTCAGCTGTTTCTTGGGCCTTTTGTAGGGCAGTCATGACAGGGCCCTGTTTGTAAGCACACTATAACATCGGTAATAGTGTCAGGTCTTGGGGCTTCTTGAACTTCAATACTCTTGGCTTTGGAAAACAAAGGAGGTTAAAATACAGTGGCAATTTTGAGAGAGAAGGGGGTTAGAGATGTTAAAATGTATTTATAGAATAAATATTTATATAAGAGGAAATGGCAGCCACACTGCATATTAGAATATGTGTCACCTTTTATCACGGTGACAAAACACCTGAGAAAATAATGGTTGTGTAGGTTGAAGTCCAAGCAGAATCCCTGCTATAGAATCTTGTTATATTTTAAATCACCAATGGGTTAGCCTACTGATGGATTCAGAGCCCTCATGATTGAGTCTCATTTTCAACAGTGCTGTCGTTTTGAGCCAAGTCTTTAACACAATCCTTTCTTGGGGACACTTAATATTCAAGCTAAAACAAATGGCAATATAAAAGAAACTTCAGGACAAAATACTTCAGCAGCAGCAGAAGAGTTTAAAATGAAGATCATTTAAGATAGTATTATGGATATCAGTTAAGTAACTGTTAGGAAAAAGGGAGTTGGAGTGAGGAGTTAGTGTCTTTGAACTTGATTTTGCAAGTATACGAAGGGTTTATCTTCTGTAACAAGACTGAAGGCCAAAGAAATTGAGGCATATCATGAGGATTGCTTGGTCCCTTGCCATTCTCTAAATGTTATGAGTAAATATGGGTTCAGGTCAGAATTAGGTATGTCCTTATACAGTCCCATCATATCTCCTATCAGTCCTGAGGTTATGAAGCCAGAACCATGAGAATAGAACAAGTGTTATAGTTTGAAATTGAAATGTCTTTCACAGGTTTATGTGTTTGAACATCTGGTCCCCAAATACTATTTCGGGAATTTGTGAGTCCTGGCTAGCAGAAGTGGGTCCCTGAGAGTTTAATCAGGCTCTGCTTTGTGTCCTATTCTTTCTGCTTCTGGACCTTCCACGATGAGAACAAACTATGTTGTAAGCACTTGCCACAATGTCTTCTCTGTCATAGATGTTTCCCTCCGAAACTGTGATCCCAACAATTTTCTCCTCCTTCAAGTTATATCTGTCAACTACTTTAGTCATAGCAATGAGAACAGTGACAAAAATAGACATGTTTTCAACACATCTGAGCCTTGGGTATTAACCCACTGATTTGGATTCCCTCAACTATCTCCTAAGTACCTTCTAGCATTCTCACTTCTTTACTACACTATTCAAATAAATGCTTGCAACCTTTCCATGCCTTTAGATAAAAAATTTCTTTTAGCTGTAGGTGTCTGTGTACTCAAGCCACTCAAACTTTTGTCATGTTTGATTTCCAGAAATGGTGATGATTTGGTACATATAATCACCTGGGAGTACCTCCCATAAGGTTTGGTTTACCCTTTATAGGAAGACCAGGAGAAGTAAAACATTGTGTCTTAGCGAAGATATAACACAGATCCTTTAAGAAGACTTCAGGAATTTTGTACCATAGCCCTGGGTTTATTTATTCACCTGCTCCAAATGACTCATCCTCCTCATCCAGGTACAGTTCTTTTTGCATCTATAGAGTTGGTCATTTGCATATTCGAATTGAATTAGTAATAAGAATTCAAATGAACAAATCCAGTAATGTCTTTCTAAACTGGGCTGAGAAATGTTTTGAAATGTGAATATAAATGATTTTGCTGCTTCTTCTTATTCTCTCTCTCTCTCTCTCTCTCTCTCTCTCTCTCTCTCTCTCTCTCCCTCTCTCCCTCCATCCCTCCCTCCCCCCCTCTCTCTCTCGCATTGTTGTTAATACATAATAAATTCAGCCTGGAATAATTTTTAGCTTCTCAGGGAACATAGACTTTGATTCAAGAAAAATATATGCTTTTATGAATCTAAAAGTAACACAAGTTAAATTTGGTAAATGCAGATGTTCTTATAAAAAACTGGAACAAAGAAAACAGAAATCAAATGAGAAAATAGTCTCAGATATTAATATATGAAGAAATAAAGAAAGATGATTTTCTGCTTCCAACTTTGTTTAAAAAAATGGAGTCAAAATAAACTAGAGCCAGGCATGGGCTTGTGCCTCTAATTCCTGCACTCTGGAGGCAGAGGGAGGAGAAACTCTGAGGCCAACCTGGTCTACATGGTGCTTCAGGCCTTGCATTAAAAAAAAAAAAGTATAAGAAAAACCCCCAGCCAATCAAAAAGTCTTTAGCTTATCAATATGATTTGAAACGCTTTTCAAATGTAAAATAAAAAATATTTGGGAGTAGAGAAGAGATATTGGAGATGGGCAATATTTAAAGAAAAGCCAAATGAATAACAAGCATCTATACCAAAACGAAGCATATGAAATAGTTGTGATGTTTACCTTGTGAGAAAGATTATAGTGATCTACAATAACTGATTAGCTGTCTTACAATATCCTCTACAGTTGCCAGGTGCTCACAGTGAGCAAGGAACTCCATAAAAGAGTGGCTTTCAGGAGAACACAAAAGCAAAAAGCTTCATGCACTTGGAAATATGTCCCCAATCTTGTTCTCTTGCAATAGGACATGAAGATTATTACACAATGGCAAAATTGTCTTTGATTTTACTCAAATAAGAAATGTAGAAATTGAGCTAAAAGATTAGATAGCCTAATAAAACAATTGATAAACACAAACCAATGGGGATATATACAAAGGAAAAGGGGCTATGACAACCCTAGAAGATTGTTTAATATAATGTCAAAAGCTACCAATATAAAAGACTCCAATTTACTCCTGTCTCCAGATGCTGGAAAAGCTTTTGACAGTTAATTGGAAGCTCTTATTTTTGACATTGAAAAGCATGGGCTTGACACAAGAATTCACTTTATGGGCAGAAACATTATCTGATCATCCAAAGGCCAAAATTAAGGCTAATATGTATAATTGGAGACCATTTCCTTCTTTCTGTTTTTGACAAGGAAGCAGCCACAGGCTGTCCACGTTTTCCCTCTATTATTTGGTTCATCAATAGAATCTCTGGCAGGAAAGATGAGGGAATAAAAATGGAGTACTTAAGGCCCACAATTTTATTGTGAGTTGATAATTTGGCTCAATTCTGGGTTGCATGTAAACTTGTGAAATCCACATCTATGAAGTCAAGTGGGAATTGAATCTCCTCTCCTACTGGATGGGGCTATCTGGTTTTAGCTCAAGAGGTATTTTCCTCTTAAAACCAGATTCTTTATTGCTAAATAAAAATGTTTTTCAGATGCCGTCTTCTTTATCTTTGGATCATATAATGATTTATATTTATTTCTCTTCTTGATGACCTCACCTCCCCAACAATCTGTTCTTTATGAATAAGACGAATAGAACTTCTAGTAATCACCTCAGACTCTTTCTTTTCTTTTCTTTTCTTTTCTTTTCTTTTCTTTTCTTTTCTTTTCTTTCCTTTTCTTTTCCTAGTCATATATACTTGAGATTATCAGATGGATAATTAGATAGGTAAAGATAATAGATAGATTCACACATCTAACCATAAAGCATCTAGTAAACCATTAAGGACAACTTTACTAGAAAAAAAAAGGTGACATTTTGTGGTTAATGTTGCATTGAATACATGAATCCCATTTTCTTTTAAAAACAGCTTTACTGAGGTATACTTAATAAATACAGTCCACCAACTGAGAATGCTCAATCAAAATTCTATACATTTGCATAGTGCTAAAGCCATTCTTAATTTGATTTTAGAACATTTCCATCATCTCAAAGAGAAATTCTGTATTGATCAGTAGTCACGTTGAATACTTTTCTAACTTTGCAAGCTCTGGGAAATCATTAATCTACTTTCTCTTGCTAAGGATTTGCCTGTTTGGAACATTTTACATACATGGTATTGTATATTTGGCTTTTTTTTTTTTGAGGGGAGATCTGATTTCTTTCATTTAGTATGGTGCTTTCAAGAGTCTTTCACAACATAATATATATTTTAACTTTACTCTTTTAACAAATGAATAGAATACTTCATTATACATAAGTATCACATCCTTTTTTTTTTAAATCCATTTATCACCTGATGGACATTTGAGTTAACTCACCTTTGACTGTTCTCAATACCATTGCTGTGAAAACTCATGTAGAAGTTTTGTTTGATTTTATTTTTATACATCTAGAGTGGAATTCTTAGGTTACATGGAAACAATATTTAGCTTGCAAGACATTTCCAAAGTGACTGCAATGTAGAATGGGTGGAAAAGTCACATGTTCTCCAGATCCTCTCCCAAAATTGTTAACGTGTACTAATCTTTATTACATTGTCAACACATGGCTTTTATGTTACATCAGAATTAATGAAGTAATATACTTTAAAAATGTTTTTTGATTCTTTGTGATTTTCACATTATGGACCCCAATGCCAGTCAACTCCCTGTTCCTTAGTATTCACCCTCTGCCCTTGCAATGTCCACTTCTCCCACTTGTGCAAAAACCAACCAACCAACCTACCAACCAACCAACCAACCAATCAACCAACCAACCAACCAACCAACCAAAACCCAAAAAACAAAAGACAAAATAAAAAACAAACTCAAAACCAAACCAACAACAACAGTAACAACAACAGCAGCAATACCTCATCTTAGCATGGATGCTGTAGTATGTCACACTGTGTCTCACAGTATATGCTTTTATCCACATATTTACTTACAATCATTCAGTGTAATGAGTCATTGGTGTGTTTTGTGGCCTCTTGATTCTGCTACATGATCAATATTGGATCCTCATAGGGACTCTTCTCACATTTACTGTTGTTGTTCTGTGGTATGGCGATCTTGCAGCTTTGGCTCTGTAGGACTGGACCCTTTACATCCTCCATTAGTTTATAAATGTTAGGGTGGGCCAACTCAAAGCCCTGGATCTGTGTCTGGGTGGTAGCTGAGTTGGTCAGCTTGCTCGCTCTGCAGTACCCATACTACCAGGGGAAGCTTTTCAGCCCTGCTCCAGCTACCTTGCCCAATGCTGCAGCTGAGGAGGGGCTGGAACAGCTTTCCCACTTATGCCCTTGGTGTGGATTCATCCATGCCTTTGCTACCAGGGCCAGTTCTACTGTGCTGTCCAGGTGAGGTCCAGAGTCTATTTTCCTTAGTTAGTCTCCCTGACATCCCCATCCATGTAACTCTATTGCTGTCAGATCTACCCCACAGTCAGTAGCCTACCCTGAATGTACTCCAATGAATCTCTAGGCTTCCACTAAGACCTATCACCCAATACAGAGGCCTCCTCCCATGTGACATTTAACATTAATACCAAGCCAGATCTACTCCAACACTACAGGTTTGCATCAGAAGGCACACAGTAATGCCAGCCATTTCCCTCTGTACACTTGACTTCATACCACCCAAGCTCTTTCCAGCCTGTAGACTCAAACTACCCACATATTTTTTCTCTTCCCAAATTTGCTCTGTCCAGACACAGAACTAATAAAAGTCTACATGCTTAGATACCATTGCAAAAGTCTCAACAATATGAAAGATCAAGCCAGTATCTTCTATTTAATTTCTACTAGTCCTACAAAATGTTTGCCAATAAAAATTACTTAATCTCAAGACACAGAATTTATTAAAACAATCAGAAAATTCACCAAAGAATTCATGAAGTTATGGAAGACACAAAGAAAGAACTCAATGAAGTTAAGAAGAAAGAGCTTAAGGGAAACAAACACCTGAGTGAGGACCAAGAAAAAAAACAATCATAATGCTGGCAGAAATGATGAAGTTCATTGAGAAAAGAAGTCAATATGGAGATAGAAACATTGAAGTAGATTCAAGCTGAAATACAGATGGAATTGAAATATCTAAGAACACAACTAGAAAACCCAAAGAAAGTCATACAAGTAGAATGAGTCATTCAGAATATAGGACAAGGATTTGAAGTTAAAGGAGAGGATATGGAACAAATAAAGAAGGACTAAGGGGGTGGGGAGCCACACTAAAGGAACATAGGAAATATGAAATACAATAAAGAACTCAAAATTTTGAGTTGTAGGTGTAGTTGGGGAAAGGATTCCTAATGCAATGGCACAGGTAAAATCTTCAACAATATCAGAAGAAAAATTCTACAAACTAAGGAATAACACACCCATATACATACAAGAAATACACGGAACAACAAATAGATAAGACCAAAAGTAAAATCCTCACATTGTATCATAGTTAAAGAAGTAAATATTCATAACAAAGAAAGTGTATTGAAACTGCAAGAGAAAAAACATGCAAGTCACATATTAAGGGGAATGAAACAGAAGAACAGCTGGTTTCTCAATGGAAACTATAAGGAGGAGGAAGAGTCTGGAGCAATGCATTCCATGTCCTAAAAGACTATGATTGTCATTCGAGACAAATGTACTAAGCAAAGCTGTCTACCATAACTGAAAGAGAAATTTAAAAAGTTCCAGTATATAAACAGCCTAAAAAATTTCATATTCAACAAACCAAACCTAAAGAAAATACAGGAAACAATATTTCATTCTTAAGAGAGGGATGAGCATAGCAGAAATCCTGTGGAAGGAAACATGAAGCCATAATTATTAAAGCATAAGGTATCATTGAGAATACAAACGACAATAATAACCAACCTTAGGAAGACCACAATTAACACACACAATTCAGTATTGACTAAATATAAATGGTCTTCATTCTCCAATTAAAAGACAAAGGCTGAGTGAACAAAAATCAAAATCAATGTATTTGTTGTATCCAAGAAACAGATAATAACTTTAAAGATAGGCACATTTTATAGTAAAAGAGTGGGCAAAATATGCCAATCAAATGGGACTAAGAAGCAATTAGGTGTCACTTTCTTAATATTTGACAAAATAGACTTCAAGTGTTCTCCCTCATTGGAGGTTCTAGCTATAAAATGTGAGTATGTATCCTGGGGTAACTGTAGGGACCAGGAAAACAACCAGACATTTCTTCGGTTGGCTTGTTGAAGCACAGTAGAGAGGTGAAAAGGTACAAGTGATCTGATTAGGGAAATGGGAAAGAAGGGGGCTGTAACTAGGGTGAGGAGAGGGAAATAAATACACAAGGAGAGAGGAAGATAAAATAACAGTAAGGATGCCTCGAATAGTCACAAAGAGCCACACATTAGTCATTTTTCTTTAAGAAATTTATGATACATGTAAGTATGTGTATAAACATACATACATAGTTTAAAGTTTAAGAAAAAAATTTTCTTATTTGGGCTTACTTTGCTCCCTCCAAGAGCCAATGACCTAACAATCAGCCCCAAACCAGGCATGAGAAGCCATATCTTCAGTTGTTCTTTGTTGTTCAAGAAACTCATGAAACATATAGGCTATTTTTATTACCCTTGTTTGCCCCCAGAGGTGTTAAGCAAATCTCTATTTCTGAAGACACAATGTACTTTAGACACATGACCTAGAGGCCACTGAACTGGAAATGACTTGAATGTCTCCTTCTTGAGAATTAGCTTTCCTGATACCAGAAGGCACAATGCAATCTTCCAAAAAATGAAGGCAACCACCATTCCTACCTAGCTCTGATATCAATGAAGCACAACAATCAGAACGGCACTATCACTCTAAGGATTCAGTAGTGTCACTCATACTTGGTAGTAAACAATAGTTCTCAAATTGGACTTGAGACCCACTCAACCAAAGGAAAACTATTCATGGTACTTGAATCCTAGCCAACTTCGTAGGGCTAGTAAAATCATAAATCATGGAGGAGAATGCATAGCCAACACTTTATTAAACCAGCCAAATACCAAAATACATTCTAAATATGAATAAAATCTTCACCCATCATTAAAAAATACACTAGTCAAAATACAGTTTGGAGCCCAGTCCCAAACAATACATCTACAACACACTCCTGCTCCAAAGGCTCAGGGACCATTGTGGAAAAGGGTGTAGGAAGATCATAAGAGCCAGCGGATCAGCGAGTTAGCTGTGAGACTGTCATTCATGAATGCCAGAAACTATACCCATAATTTCTCACCAACATAGTTACCTAACCATGAGTTGAAAAAGACAACACATACACAAGCCAGTGTGGATGAGAGAAAGCTCAAGAAGCCTCAGCCTTATCCAAAGAACTACAGGCAACGGAGAAATGCTGAGAGTAGGAGAAATAGTCTTTCCCAGGGAAGAGGACACCAACTGGCTTTTCAATACCTATTGATCATTCCTGAAAACATACATACAAGTAACATTATACAGACTGAGCAGATAATATTTAGGAATACATATATGAATATAGTAATAATTAATGAGAAAAATGGTCATGAATTTGAAAGACAACAATGGGAATGTTTGGAGGAAAGAAAGGAAAGGAAAAATGTTATTTTTTCCTTTGTGCTCCTGGATTCAACCCAATATCTGTCTTGGGTCATTTTCTTCCCCAGCCCTTCTCAGGCATTTTTCTTCCACATTATTCTAAAATGTCTAATAGTAAGACACATAGAAAAAGGAGAAAGTGCATACTACTGGAACAAAACCTAAGATCCAAACCAGCCAGATTTTCTTCTTCCTCCTCTTCCTCTTCTTTGTCTTCTTCTTTTCTTCCTCTTCCTCCTCCTTTTCCTCTTTTCTTCTTCTTCTTCTTCTTCTTCTTCTTCTTCTTCTTCTTCTTCTTCTTCTTCTTCTTCTTCTTCCTCTTTCTCTTCCTCTTCTTCTTCTCCTCCTCCTCTTCCTCCTCCTCCTCTTCTTCCTCCTCCTCCTCTTCTTCTTTCTTCCTCTTCCTCTTCTTCTTTCTCTTCTTTCCTTCTCCTCCCCTCCTCCTCCTCCTCCTCCTCCTCCTCCTCCTCCTCCTCCTCC
>NW_021604670.1:4494971-4497184 GCF_004785775.1 Grammomys surdaster
CTCCTCCTCCTCCTCCTCCTCCTCCTCCTCCTTCTTCTTCTTCTTCTTTTCCTCCTTCACGTCAAGGTCACACTGGCTAAAGACACAATAAACACTTTAATTCTTGTCCTAAACAAAATAAGTTCATAAAGCAAAGATAAAATTCTTTGAATAAAGGTAAGAAAAACATCTTGACAATGGTTGAAAAAACTGATGTTTTTCTACTGATAGAGAACTAGGATGCTTTACTTGTTTGTAAAACAGCATAACAATGTTTTAGAAGCCCTGAAATATTGTTGAGAATAGTTTTCGCTATCCTGGGTTTTTTGTTATTCCATATGAATTTGAGAATTTCCTTTTCTAACTCTGTGAAGAATTGAGTTGGGATTTTAATGGGGATTGCATTGAATCTGTAGATTGCTTTTGGCAAGATGGCCATTTTTATTATATTAATCCTGCCAATCCATGAGCATGGGAGATCTTTCCATCTTCTGAGATCTTCTTCAATTTCTTTCTTCAGAGACTTGAAGTTCTTGTCATACAGGTCTTTCACTTGCTTGGTTAGATTCACACCAAGGTATTTTATATTATTTGCAACTATTGTGAAGGGTGTCAGGGCCCTTCTGGGCATAGGTGGAAGAAGAGAACCTTGACCACATGAAGGCTGGATGCCCCAGGGAATGGGAATTTTGAGGGTGGGGAGGTGGGAGTGGGGGGGAGTAGATAGAGGTTACATCCACAGAGAAGAAGGAGGAGGGGTGAGGGGATTGGGGGTTCCGGGGTGGGTGGGGGATGGGGTAAGGAGACAACATAGGAAATGTAAATAAAACATCCAATAAAAAAAAAAGAAAAAAGAGAAAAACAAAAAGAAGAATAAAATAATCAAAATGAGTTAACAAAAAAAAAAGAAAAAAGAAAAAAGAAAAAAAAAAAAGAATTCCTGAAATACACTGATGGTATTTTTGTGCCATAAAAGTTTGGACAGGAAAGTGGGCATACAGAATCCCCATGTCAAATGGCATTGGGGGATGTTTAGTCCAGTCTCCTTTTATAAAATGGTACCTGTTGGGTAGAAGTGAAAGAATATTGTGTAATAAATATTGAGAAATATAACTTTTCAAAATATTATCATTTAAAATCAGTTAATCAGCCTTAGTATCTGTGTCTTCGGCTTCTTTATTTTAATTCTTTTTCATTTTTATTGAAGATGGATTCTTCTCTCAGACAATACATCCTAACCATAGTTTCTTCTCCCTTTATCTTTTCTCCCCAGATCCATTCCTCCTCTGTTTGTTTCAGAAAGAAGTAGGCCTCCAAGAGACAGCAACCAAACACCACAAAGTGATGTACAATAAGACAAAGCCAAATCCCTCATATCAAGGCTGGACAAGGCAACCCACTATGAGGAAAAGTTATCCAAGTGCAGGCAAAAGACTAAGAGACACACAGACTCCCACTGTTAGGAGCCCCACAAAACACCAAGCTAACAGCCATAACATACATGCAGAAGACCCATGGAGGCCCTATACTTGTTGCTTCAGTCTCTGTGAGCTCATGTGAGCCATGCTTAGTTAATTTGGTAGGCCATGTTTTCCTGGAGTCCTCTATCCCTTCAAACTCTTAAGTCTTTACTCATACTTTTCTACGTAGTTCCCCAAGCTCCAAGACAGAAATGTCATTTTGATGTTCTTTTCTAGTCTAGAGATTTGAAAATGAGACACTGGAAGGCATGCACTAGTGTTATTCCTCCAATCATCATATGGACTCTATAGTTATCACTTCCCTTTATTAGTCCACTAGATTATGTTTTCACTAGTGAATTCTATCTGTTCATAGACCTAATAACCCAGTCACTTCCTAAAAGCCACATTGATTGTCAATAAAGTCTTTTAATATATTTATGCAGAGTACATTTCAAATTCGAACCATCATAATTGATTACAATTTTAGTTTGTTGGAGTAAATAATTATGCAACTTTCACAGAAATACAATACATTTAATATATACATTTGAAAGCCTTCATTTTCCTCAAGCTTGTATGTAGAATAGGCTTGGTATTAAATTTTAAGTGTAAAATTATTTATTTCATATCACAGATGGCTTCACCATCTTTTTGCAACATCCATTAGTGGGGTTGCTGTAAAAAGAAAGACTTTCCTTTCCTTTCCTTTCCTTTCCTTTCCTTTCCTTCCCTTCCCTTCCCTTCCCTTCCCTTCCCTTCCCTTCCCTTCCC
>NW_021604670.1:4497194-4554075 GCF_004785775.1 Grammomys surdaster
TTCCCTTCCCTTCCCTTCCCTTCCCTTCCCTTCCCTTCCCTTCCCTTTCCTTTCCTTTCCTTTCCTTTCCTTTCCTGGAAGCTGAAAGAGTTATTGAAACCATCCATCCTATTTATCCCTGATGTTATACTCCGGTGAATTGTTACAAATTTTTCATATTTTGATATTGATTGAAATTACTTAAGTAATAAAAACATTTCTCCCAGATGTAAAATGTTTTGTGTATTCAGAATTATGTCCAGTGTCAAAACAGTATGTTATTTGTACCTTGTGATTGCAATATTTCTCTAGTAAATGACTCAAGTTGGCATTTGAAAGAGGAGAACCATTCTTCTGGCTCCTTTCATTTTAAATATTCTGAACAAGTTATCAAATTTAATGTTTCATAAATATTTCAAAAATTGTCCAATGACAACCTGCAGAAGATGGTTGGGATATTTATGGTAAATTATGCGAGCTTTAGCTTAATCTGAAATGATATTGTGGCCTTGTCAACTAACATGAATTTTCTTTGTTGTCAAGGGTTTTTATAACCCAACAAAGTTTACTTATTTTTTATGAGAAACTTAAATGATTTACATTTTAAATTCCTAGCTATCTATTAATTCTGCTTGCACTGGGAAGACGATAATTTTCTACTTTTATTGTCCAATTCTTGTGATCCTTTGTGTTGTTTTACACACCGTGCTTCCTTGCCTGCTCGCATCCTTCTGGGTGCAGGCCATCAGCTGTGTTGTCAGTCTGTGGAGTGGCAGCCTTAAAGTTCCTCAGCAGTGAGGGACTTTATAAATGTCATTTCTTCTCTTTTTCTACTGAGTTTTCTAGAAGTCTCAATATAGTTTTCAACAGTCTCCTCAGTAGTGAGGAATGAGTGTGTTCCTGATTTTAAACAAATTATCTGAAAAAAAATTACCTTTACATGTTAACATTTACAGTGAACTTCTAATGGGTATATTTTATATTTTATTAAGTTAAGAAAATTTATTTGCACACATATGTGGACATACATTACATAGAATGGAGCTCTGAGTACAGTTTTGTTGTAACAGGTAGAGTAGTGGGTATTTTTCCTCCTTTTTCTTATTTACAATTTAAAAACATTTTGAAGAACTTCATTCTTCTTGAAAAATAAAAAAAAATCCACTTTTGGAGAAAACAATGGAATGTATAGAATGTATATTACTCACTCAAGCTGCCAGCAAAGGCCCAGATTTGAGCAGAATTATTTATCAGCTAATCATTTGTTTTGAGATATTTCCCAAAATTTGTTCCTCTGGATATTATTAATTCTTCCATATAAAAAGTTTTTCTAATATAATACATGTGGAAAATGTGTTTAAACCAAACTGAATGTGATTTAAAAAAATGCAACATTTCTTTAAGGTATGATTCTTTTTGGAAAATGTGTTTAAACCAAACTGAATGTGATTTAAAAAAAATGCAACATTTCTTTAAGGTATGATTCTTTAAAATAAAATAAAACAAAGTGAAGCTCCAATAGGGGATAGAGAATCTGCCATGGTTTTCAGGAGCATCTCCTCACCAACATCTTACTTTCCTCTGTAGTGTAGTATGATTTTTATGTCATTGCTATTTGAAAAACAGAACAACAGTCTTTGTTATATATGCCCAATTAAGCACAATTTGCATCAGAAGAACTGTTTCATAAAGACTTGTACCAGTATGTTTCTCTGGGGAGCAGTATACTTGTCTTAGAAAGCAAACTAAGTAAACCAAAAAATTAGTTCATTCTGCTTTGCTGTCTAGAGATTAGGTTAGTTGAGTTGGTTAAAACTAGTTGTTTCAGCACCAGAGAATGAAGCTGTCAAGGAAGCTTTAGTTTAATCAGACATGTATTAAGTATCTTCACGGTTTGAGGGAATAGTAAGACTGTTGCTAACAGTATTTAGATTATAAGATGCAGGGACAAACACAAATTGGCTGGTGCTGAGTTCAAGACCATCATAAATGGAGTATGATATGGGAATGTGTTAGATTCAACTGTTCCTCTCTTCCTTATTTAATTGACCTGGCTTCCTCTGTTACACAGTGGATATAATTTAGAGATTAACAAGAGCTTGTGAAGAAAAAGAGAGTAGAAGCAAATCATTTTGGAATACCAAAATAATTTAATTGGATCCCTGATGAATTAAGATGTGTAGGAGTCCAAATTATACCCACAATACAAGCTTGTGTAAAGCTAATTTAAAAATAATTTAGATAGAATGACTGTTCCATATTAACAGGAAGAATGTAAAAGTTACAATGAGTATGCTGAATGGAATTTAATTCATATAAAATTATAATTATCAAGCTTATATCTCAACAAGGTGAAAAAGTTTGGAATCTATTTGAACTATGAAAATTATAGTTTTCTAAGCCTCATTTGAAGTATAGGTACTGAACACAGAGTATACCAATTGGTTTGGGTCATTTGAAATATATTTTTGAAAGTGATATTAAATTTTACATCATAACACATATGTGTATATAAAATGAACCTTAGAAAAGTCTGTAAAAGAGCAGGCTATCATCTGTTCACATAGTAAAAGGTGGTATTCTCCTTTCATCTCTCCCATTTCCTGATCCTTTCACAAATTTTAAATCTCTTTCTTCCTTCCCCCACTTTCCATTCTGTCCTTCCTCTCTCTCCATCTTTCTCTTCGGTTCAGATAATACAAAGCCCACAACTCCTATGTTTTTTTTGTTGTTGTTGTTCTTTAATGAATGTCCGATCCAGTATTAATTTTTGTGCTATTCTTCAGATGAAGCTACTAATAGGAATAAAATCCTCCATGAGGTTGTATGTTTCTGTAGTTTGTTTATGATAATGAACATCTGGGGGGACCGTAATAAGTGAATGATAAATGGAATTTGAACTTATGTCATCATATCTTCATAATCTTTGGTTGAGAGGGGATAGAGGAAGAATAAGAATAGAACAATTTCTTTTAATTTCACTATTCCTGTTTTTTTTTTTCAGGTACTCATATGACAGCGTGCTTTCAGTTTAGAATATCCATGGTGTAACTACTCCAGGGTGCACTTGCTGGGATATTGTTAAAGTTCAAGTATTCTTTCCAAAATTCGTGTTGAAATTTGTTCCTCGATGCTAGATATTGTGAGCTAGAACTGGGTGAAATGCTGCAAGGTGACTAGATCCACATGTCCTATCCAGGTGGATGGATTAATCCTTCATAGATTAGTGCCTTATCTCAAGAGTATGCCATGTGTTATAAATCCAGATTGGGTTTGTCTCCTATGTGTACCCATATCATCTGATGCATTGTACTAGCTTGGGACTTTGGAAAGTCCTCGACAAAAAGAAATTCCTTGATATACATATCTCCTTAACTTTGACTCACTCACCCTCCACAGTTGTGAGCGGAATAAAAGTATAAATTGTCATGTCTTGATGTTTAGTTGTAGCAAGGAAAAATGGACTAAAACACATTAATCCACTTTGGAATAAAAGAAGCATCTGGCTACATATCTCACTATTGGGCAGCAGTTTCTCTCTGTTGATTATTTTTACCGAGAGAGTGGACAGATGTGGTGTGGAAAAGCTGAAATGTGCAATATCCACAGTGACCCCTCTCCAGACTTACAGATACATCAAACAGCTGCTGGAGGAGGAGACCAACCAGATAAGCTATTGTAAGGATCTCTCCTGTCCTGGTAAGCTGTCATCACATCCTGCAGTAGGCTCCAAGGATACAGTTTTCATGAGCTGTCATTGTCCTGGGGTATGCTTCTCCATGACTTTTGAACCTATAAGTAGCCCTTCATCCACACTCCTGTTAGTAACCCCAATACAACCCCTTTCTGTGGTTGAGTAGACATGTGTGTTGAGTCTTCTTGTGAAAAGTCTTACATTCAATGCCTGCTCTGGATTATGGTATAAAATTCTTTATCTCTTCTTTACCAACTGAGCGCTACTTGGACCACTCTGACTGTGCTCTTCAAAAAAGCCTATCAGTGACCCGCTTTTCCTAATTCCATTGTAGGGAGGAAGGAATAGAGGACTAGAGAAAGCCAACCAGGAACAAAAACATTTTTGTGGCTCTTTTCTAAAGAAGGAAAATATTAGCATTTCCTGCTTTTGAATTAACTTCAGATCCTGTTTCTGAATCTAACAGAGTAGTCCCCTTCTCAGTACACTTGCTTTTTTCTTCCCATAGCAGGCCCTAAGAACTATTTGCTTGATTTGAACAAAAGCATCATTATTTATGTTAATTTGTGAATCTTATGCCGATGACCTTATGGCCCTACAACAATTATTTGTATCATCAAGTGTGAGCTGGATTAACTGTTACAAATTGCCTTTGACAATATTGCTGAGCTTTGTTCAAATGAAGTTAATGATGTCTGTCATCAAATCCAATTATTGACTTTAACATGAAATATTTTTAAGAAATGAAAAAATTTGTTACTAATGTAAGTTATTGCAATGAGTTACAGAGTTGGTTGACTTAATGAGTTCATTCATTGATTAAGATAAATTCATTCATATTAAAACCCTTCATTCAACACCTCCACCAAATTGGGAGTTAGTGACCCAGGGGCAAGGACTATGATTCTACCTTATAAACTCTAGTAGAGTATGGTGGAGGATAGAAAGGTAAGAAGACTATTATAGATTGTGGCAAGTTACTAAATGGGGCTGTGTGGAGGGTTCCCACCCACAATAAATGCAACTGGGTAAGATTAAAGTGATGACGTGAAGCTGGGTCATGTGTGCTAGGTAAAAGTTAACCACGTAGAGAAATGAGGAGAGATCCCTGCAGGAGAGAAGTATCAACAGAGCTCAGGAGCAGTATGACTATGACCCAGTTAGAGACTTCATGAGGTTCAGTGTGTTGACAGCCCAGGATGTGGTGGTAAGAATGAAAGAGATATTGTCAGAGAGAGGCAAAAACCAGATCATAGAGGGCTTTGGTTGTCTCATCCTTGGTGGCAGAGAACAGTCTGTATACGCAGGCACTCTTGGGCTAGTCTATTGCATAATGCTTTTTCATTGAAGTATTTATTGAGCTCTCTATATAGGTTTAAGATTCTGCTATACCCTGTGAAGAATTTATTTTCATAAAAAGTCCCACATGAGGTTATTATATGAGATTGCCATTTTGATGTATAATATAAAAATTGGGACCACTTAGCTCTAAACTCACTTTCTTTTATTGCATATTCCATATTTTGAAGTAAAATCACTGCATGTATCTACCTATTGAAGTGCACTTCAGATCCTTATTGAGATTAATCAATGCCTATTTTAGTGTGAAGCTGTTGTGAAGTATTTAGTTCTCACTGTTCTGATTTTCAATTAATTTGACAAAATATAGACTGTCTAAAGTATAGGGAGCAAACCAATAACCTTCCCATCACAGAGCTCTCTGGGATGGGCTGAGCTGGACATATATTAGGAGGCAATGGTCAACTCATGTGAGCCTGTAGTGGTGAGGAGGCTGGAAGAGCCCTTGCTCTCAGGTGACACTGAAATTTCTCCTGCTGTCAGGTTCTTCTTTTGAATTTGGTGGAAGAGGATCTGGTAATCATGCTACAAGACTGCCCAGAGCTCTAACTCTTTTGCTAGCCTAAGGTGGTGGTGGTGGAGGGGGGGGGGGAAAAAAGGTCTCATCTCAATATCGATGGTCCATAACATTGTTGGGCAGGTTTTGTTGAAACCTTTTTTACAATAGGTACTGTGCATGTATTATTTCTGAAGGCCATGACAGCATTGCATGAGTCTTCATTTATAGTTCTGGAGCCATAACTCTGAGAAGGTGAATCATGGTATGCTTTCTTCTGAAGTGATATCATGTGTGTTCTCATAAAAAAAATGAAAAAAAAAGCAGATTTAATGCAAGGTGGGAGTGAGGGGAAGGGAGTCCACTCACTAAGCTGTAATGGGTTTTTTCCTATAGGGGTTTTTGAGATGTAATTTATGTAATTTAACATGTGCCTTTTTAAGGTATGCAATCACAAAGTTTATGTATATACATACATACATACATACATACATACATACATACATGCATGCATACATACATACATATATACATGTAGTATATCTATCTATCTATCTATCTATCTATCTATCTATCTATCTATCTATCTATCATCTATCATCATCTATCTATCCATCTATTTATCACTATATAGCTATTTGATAACACTATTAGCTCTGTAAAGAAATCTTTTTTTTTCTATTTGTAGTCATTCTTAGATTCCTTCATCCTTTCTTGTGGCCACTAGTTTTCTTTCTGTCTGTATCAGTGTGCCTTTTCAGAGTATTTCATACAATTGAAATCATACTAAACACAGCACTTCTGTCTAACTGCTTTTACTTAGGATTATGTTTTCAAGCCTTGCTGTCCATACCTCCATCCCTTCCATAGCTGAAGACAACTTCTTTGCATGGGTACCACATTTGTGTTTACTTCTGCCTATTGAATTCATCAATATGTGAGCATCTGGGTTGTTTCAACGTTGGACCAGCTTTGGATAACGTTGTTGTGTCTTTTAGGCTTTGCTAGGAACTCATGTCACAGAATACACAGTTTTGTATTGTAGTTACCCAGAACTTTTTTCATTTTTTTCTGTTACTCAAGAATACATTTGTCTTATTAGCTGATACATCAAACATAGCATCTCTATGTAAGTAACATGTGATTGAGCAATTGAAAGAAGACAGCGCTGTAGCTCCAGGTAAGAGCTCTGAGCTGTTCACGTAGTGTGCCCTGTCCCATTACTGAAGGTGGTGCCTCTTGCCATTGCAATGAGTCTGTGGGGGTGAGGATCCTGGCTAGATTTTTTTCTGACATATTTGACTGGGAAAGTGAGGTTATACTGATGGCAGCAGTCTTATAATTTGCTTGGTTGAGTGTTGTCACCTATCAACAAAAGCCAGAGGAAATCAAGATTTGTTTTGACAGCTTGTGCCAAGAGCACTTAGGACATTTATCAGTGTGGGAAGTAGACCATGATCACAAGTTTGTCTCTTGTCTTGCCAATTAAACTTGCCTGTCTGGGTGCCCATCACAGCTCTCAGTGGGGTTCTTCCCACTGGGGACCATGGGCAAGTTCATCAGTGTTCATTTGTCTCCCATGTTTTCTCTACTCTTTTTTTGTTTGCCTCTTTCTTGCTTAGTTCTGAACTCATGCAGGAAGATACTTTTGAGCTTAGTACAAAATTTAACCTGATTTCCATTCCTACTTTTAAAGATAGAGAAATTGATCAGGGCAAAAGTCATTTTACTTACTGGTCCTGGTATTGGTGTCTCCGTTTCCTGTGAAATGCCTGGTGTAATTATCTGCATCTTTTTCCTCTCTCTGGAACCCAGTAGAACACCTGAGGAATGCTGGGTGCTGGGGAGGCCTGTAGTGGCAACTCTGAATGTGGCAAGTGCTTTGGCAGCCTCTGATTTCCCTCTCCTCCTTCATCTGCCTACTCCTTAGCCTAGTGAGAATGACAGGAAGGGAGAGGGGAGCTGCCAGCTTTCCTGTATGCGTGTCTGTGGGAGGGAGAAGACGAGGGCTGGCAGCCACGAACTAAGTGGGCTCCATTCCATCCATCTTTTCTGATTAAAGTAAAGCAGCTTCAGGCTGTTGCCTCTGAGCCATGGTGGGCTCTACAGCCCACAGATAATTTCTAGAATAACTGTTCTAGGCACCATCCTCTTTTCTATCCCCCAAACTATTCATAGGCTTCAGGTTAAGATATCTAGAGCTGTTGGTGGTACATGTTTGATATTTGAATGATTATCTCCACATGCTATTATAAAATTTTCAAAGAAAATACTATGGAAATATAAATAAAGGTGACCTTAGAAGTATAAGGATTTTGGCATAGCATCTTATGACTTTAGTTTTCACTCTGTTTTATTGCTGTTGATAGCTCCTGTTTGGAATAATATTGACTTAGCATCCAAATATTTGGAGCAAGAGAATTGGACAAAAAGATCCATGAAATGTGTTAATTCATTTGTGATTTTATTCATGGTTGTTGTAACCAACTCCAGGTCCTAGGAGATGATTCTATGAATTCTTTTCCATGAATCCTATTCTATTATAGGTGAGGGTTATTAAGAACATGGCCAATAATCATTAAGGCAATCATATTATATTTGATCTTGAAACTCCACAGTGGAATTTTTGGGGCACCCCCTGATATGGTCCATCAGTTTGTCTTTGAGCCAACGGGACCCTCTTATAGGCTAACTTTTGTTCTGTCATAAAACATACAATGGATGTCACGCTTTCATAGCTAACTTTATAAGAAGGCCGCTGTTGCATACATAAGCTGCATTGCTTTTCCTCTTGTTGTTGATAGTAGAATCCTGTCTCAATCATTGTTGGATTCAGAGAACTTCTATGATTACCACTATAGTTTTTGTTTTACACATTTATTATAATTTTATTTTATGTGTATGGATGGACATTTTTTTCTGCATTTATGTCTATACATCATGTGTGTGCCTATATCAATAGAGGCCAGAAGAGGGTGTCAGATTCCCTGGGATTGACATTACAGATAGTTGTGAACTGTCTTGTGGTTGTTATGCTGTTAATCTAACCTGGGTCCTCTGGAAGAGCAGACAATTCTCTTTACCACCTAGTTACCTCTTCAGGTTGCTCTTCCATTCATTTGTTTTTAAGAGTCAGGGTCTTATATTATACTATGCATAATCAGGAAACTACTATGTGGCTTAGAGTGGTATTTATTTTATAGTAATCTTCTTGTGCCTGTCTTTCAAGAGCAAGGATTGCATGTTTCAAGGATTACATGGCAAGGAGCCATATTTCTAAGTGACTTTTCTTTTGCTGTTCTAAGACAACACGAGAAAGGCAACTTATAGGAAAAATTAGCTTTTTGGGGCTTCTAGTTTCAGAGGATGAGTCCATGAACATCATGGTGGGCGCATGGCATCAGGCAGGCAGCTAGGCATGGTGCTAGAGCAGTAGCTGAGAGCTCATATCTTGATCACAGGAGGCAGAGAGAAATAACTGAGCTCCGCATGAGCTTTCAAAAGTTCGAAGCCCATCCTCAGAGACACACCACCTCTGATAAGGCCACACTTCCTAATCCTTCTCAAACAGTCCTTTCAACTGGGAACTAAGTATTCAAATATAAGTCTATGGGGGTAATTCTCATTAAAACCACAGACATTTTTCAGCTGCTTGTTGGGTCCCTTGGAGGGCTGCCATGCTAGATATGAGGACACTGAAACATACACAGTAGAGGACTGCCTGGTCTGAACTCAGTGAGAGAAGATGCATCTAACCCTCATGAGACTTGAGGCTCCAGGGAGTGGGGAGGTTTGGTGGGGTAGGGGATAAGGACTTCCTCTTGGAGACAGGGAAAGAGGAATTGGATGAGGAACTGTTGGAGGGTGGACTGGGAGGGGGATAACAACTGAACTGTAATAATTAACAACAACAACAATAATAATGATAAATCAAAAAAGCAAACAAAACAAAACAAAAAACCACAGGCATCATTTTGGCCATATTTTACACATCTAAAACATTAAACTTTTAGATAAATTTGCTTTCTCAAAAAAGCAGGCATAAACTCTTTTGGGGTATATGAGGACATTTCAGAACCATTCTGTATTGCTAGTCAAAGTAACCCTTTAAAATGATCAAGATCATGTAGCAGAATAAATTTCATCTCCACCACTGACTTTACTTCTTAGTGGACACTGTTTGAGGAACAATTCTTCCTAAGGAGCATGGGGAGAGGGAAGAAGGCTACTAGGTGCTTCTCTTCAAAGTGGATTCATTTGGAATACTGGTAAGCAATATCTAAGTCATACTATAGCCAACAGAAAATCTTAAGACAAAAAGTTGTCCTTGCTTCCACTACATGTCCAGTAATACCTGCAGTCATTATTTAGAGACTCAAACTAGCAGAGACTTTATCATTGTAGGGTGATGCATCTATCACAGTATGATGATGCTGTTTACTGAAGTGATGCAGAGATCAGGAGAGCACAGAACTGAGATAATTCCCTTGATACATGAAATTCTTATTCAAAGTCTGTCAGCTAAGTTTTCATGCCCCATGCTTTCAAAAGCAAGAGGACCAGGCAGGCATCTTGGTAAATTTTGGAAGTTAAAAAGAAGAAGGCCTAGCTAGCAAGCCTGTTGGAATGAGGTTTGAGTAGGTTGGAAGATATATGCAGGAATGTGTTGTAATTGCTGGATGCACATGAAGGATACCATAATGCAGCTACATTGCACGCATCATACCATCTGTTCATAGGAAGGACAGCATTTTCTGTGTGCTGGACACAAGTGTCTAGCAAACATTAAGCTAATACACAGCTCCTTAGTGATTTCATGAAACATATATGACACATCTACTGTAACTTTTTTTGGACAAATCTGAAATGTGGGGAAAGTATAACTATTTAAGTGATTAGAAGCCATTGTTGTCTCATGAGTCCTTAGAGACTTTCAGCATTGTACACTACCTCATTTGGTTTTTTAAAGATATCCTTCTCATTTCTGAAGGTTTGTTTGCTAGTTTTTCTTTCTTTCTTCTTAGAAACTCCTACCACTAGCATTTAAAGTACTTTCTTATTTATTTGTTTCTGTCCTACAAAGTATATTTTAACCTCTTGGAGGTATGTCCCCAACAGTTCTATCTTTAGAACCTAGACAGTGCCTGGCATAGCATAGAGCTTCTCTAGTATTTACCGACATAAATAAACCAGTAATACGCATGTTTCCTTATAACTTGTCCTGTGTTAAAATATCACAAATCAAAGATGTTCTACTTTGTATTCACCTATTATCTGGTGTTTTTGAGTAATTACTAAGGGGCAAACATTGCCTAATCAGTGACTCTGACAGAGACCTCCTTCTGCATTTCCTGAGCTTGGAGGTGGAAGGAGATAGCAAGCATGAAATACATATTACATACTATTTTGGAAAGAAATATCCTAATGCTTGGAAATAGAAAAACTCCAGCAAAGCAGAGGGGAATTGGAAGTTTGAGTGTTTATAGGAAGATTTATTGACTAGGTGAGGTTCAAAGACAGAAATTAAAGGTAAGGTCCATAGGCAGCGGTCACTGAGATTGGTGAGAGCTACTTGAAGAGTTCAGCCGAGATCAGCACCATGGCAGAGGTTAGAATAATAATGATGCCAGTGAGGCTGAAGTGAAGAAACTAAAGTGGAAAACAGTAAGACACAGTCAGAAGAGAGCTTCCAAGTTACTCCATGCATATTAGCTTTAGCTCTGAGTGAGATGGGATACCTGTCCAGAGTTCTGAATGAGAATCAATGTGACTGACGTTTAGAAACATTACTCTAGTGGCAACTGGAAGGAAGGACCTTATGGTGGGAAAGCTGAAAATCATTAGCTTTGTGGCAGAGAGCTGGTTGAGTCTAAGCTACAGATGACTGGATTGGGCAGAGACAATGGAGGAAGTATTTTGGTTTTGATAAGTAAAATATAGAAAAAAAATGTTAGGGAGATGAGTTGAAAGTTAGATCTGTGAATACCTGACAGAACAAGACCTGCTGGCCAACGTCACTGGCACCTTCTGCCTTGAAAGCAACATTCTATTCTACAGTGTCCTGTCTGAGGACATCTGTCTACTGCAACAAGTTTCCTTCTCACAGAGACGAAGTGAAGATTGTCCTCAGCCCTACCAACACAGTCACTATTGTTAAGTCAGATTCTGTATATATTTTTCTCAGTCATGTCTGAGGTGCTTTCTTCTGTAGCCCAGTGAAGGCCTCAGAGTCTACCTTCAACAGCCAGACTACTTTCTGTATCTGCTGGGCCATCCTTTGAGGACTCCTTCTCTTTTGTTAGATTGCCATGTCCATTCCCATCCACCTCTTGTCTGAAACAAACAATGACAATTATATTGAAAGAATGGAGTTTGAAACCTAAGCCATGTTTAGCTTTTAGTCTCTGAATTGTTATAGAATATGCTCTTTACTGTTTGGGGAATCTCACCTATCATTAGAGAGGAGGTTCTAGATTTACCAACTACTTTTTCCTGTATTTTAAATTGGGCTTCTCAAATTACAATAGCAGGTGTGTAGGAAGGGCTGAGGACAATTCTCACTTCATCTTCTCAGTGAGGAGGAAGCTGCTGTGGCAGTAGACAGGTGCCCTAGGATGGGACACTGTAGGGTAAATTGTCACTCTCAGGGCAGAAAGTGCCAGTGACCTTGGCCAGCAGGTCCTGCTGTGTCATGTGTTCACAGATATAACCCTCCACCCATTGTCCTACCCTTTTTCTACATTTTATTGATCAAAAACAAACTCCCAGACTCTAAATACACATGTCAACACCTTTTCTGTGATATTTTCATGATTTCTCTTTCACAGTGAGGCCTTTTGTTTGTGCAAACAAAGGTAGTTCCCACCACATATTTCTAAAAGTTGTTGTCAGAATTTAATCCAATCATCCGTGTCATCTAACTTGAGATCATTTCTTCTTCTCTCTCTTACTTTGTGTCCCTTTGTGGTAGTGACCCAGAAATCAGGTCACAACTAAGTTTGTAACATTTTTTTTTCTTCTTTTCTTTTAGAGGCTGAGTTGAGTGCTTGTTCTTTTTTGAGTTTGTGTGCATTTTTATATTTAGAATAGATGCTGTGTAAAACCCAACACTTGCAAGTGTATTTGTGGAGCAGGGTCATGTTACCATGACAGTAAAGGAAGAGTGACTGGGATTGGGCTGTCAGTGGCAGGGAGTGAAATGCACTCAGCCAGTGTGAGCAGCCCAGCTGACCTCGATCCTCCACTAATGGAAAGTGAGACATGGATTTCAGAACTAAGTTTTTCCCACTTCCTAAGCAATGGGATTACAAGCATGAGCCAACATCTTTATGAATGGTCTGGGGATTAAAACTCAAGTCTAAGGCAAGTTTTTGCTGACTCAACTATTCTAGCAACTCGAGCCAGTTTTAAGGGTTTTGATTTTTAAAGGTTATGATTTATTTTGTTTTATTTTAAAATTAAAATATAGTTACAGTTTCCCCTTTTTTCTCCTTTCCAACTTTTTCCATATCCATCTTGAATTCACACACACACATACACACACACACACACACACACACACACACACACACACATTTATCTCTCTATATTTATATCTGCCCGTCCATTCATCCATCTACCCACCCACCTACACATCCTACACATCTATTCTGTCTGTCTGTCTGTCTGTCTGTCTGTCTGTCTGTCTGTCTGCTCAGTCTGTTTTCTTGTTACTTGTATGGATATGAGTTCTGAGCTGGCCTCTTGGTATTGGTTAAGCAATACAAGGCTTATTCCTGGGAAAGGATATTTCTTCCACTCTCAGCATTGCTTATTGCCTGTAGATTTTTGTCTAGTGACAAAGTCCTGTGAGACTTTCCCTTTAATGTGAGCATGTCTATTGCTATTTTACTTGCCCAGGTTTTGTTTAGGCAGCCATATTATTGAAATCTAGACCTTATTTTTAATGTCACAATTTCTTTGAGCAAAATGGAAATGGAGTAGATAAGAACTTTAAGTTACTTTAAATGTTCTGGAAAATGACATACTATCTACTATTGTTTTTTACACACAGATTTGCCCAGATTTTCTTCTCTAGGACTCTATTAGATTCCTTTGGCTGCTATAAGAAATTTTAATTTGGGTATCATAATACAATGAAAGTTTACTCTCTCAAAATTCTGCAAGTTAACATTTCAAATTTAAGATATCCCTAGGGACAAGTTCATCCAGATGGTTTTGGTAAAATTTGACATCTTTATCTATAATCATCCTTCTCCAATCCTTGCCTCCATATTCACAATGTATTCTCAGCGGTGGGTACCAAGTCTCTGTCTATTTCTTATGGAAACTTGAGTTGACATCTGGAGCCTACCTAGATAATCTACCAAAATCTCATTATTCTAAGATTCTCAATTTAATCAAATTCTCAATTACCATTTTTCCAAGCAAGGTGACACCTGTTCTGAGAATGAGGACATGTTATCCCCAGGGCCATCTCTCAGCTTATGAAGAGACCTTAACCTAAACATTGCTTTTGTATACTTCCTTTTCTAATTCTCTTTCACAAATTCCAAAAACACATTGGATATTATTTTGCCTCAATAAGCACTCTTTAATACATTTGTTTCTTTATAAAACGAAAGAGAGCATTTCCCCCCTGATGTTTTAAATCCGTGTTTGGCTGTTTTTTTTTCCAAAGGGCCAGGGAGTAAATATTTGAGGATTATGGTTTTTTAATCTCTCCAGTGCTTATTCATCTGCATCTTTGTAGTAGAAAAGCAGTCATGGTCAATAGAAAAAGAATGGATAAAGCTGTGTTGCTGTGAAATCAAGATCAAATGGCCTTTATTTGCTGACCTCTGCTCTGAAGACATTCTGTATTTGTTTTCTGTTGTCGTGACAAAAATCCCATGACCAAAAGCAAAACTTAAAGAAGAAAGAGTTCATTTAAAGATTGTTCCAGAAGGGAGAAAAATCTATAATGACAGGGAAAGGGCATGTGGCAGCAGGAACAGGAAGTTGGATGGTCACATTTTCATCTGTACATAGGAATGAGAGAGAGAAAAAGAGAGAGAGAGAGAGAGAGAGAGAGAGAGAGAGAGAGAGAGCAGCTGAATAAGACTATATGCTCTTGAAGCCCACCTCTCAGTGACATACTTCCTCTATCCAGGCTCCACTTCTTAAAGGTTCCATAACTTCCCCAACATAATGCCTCTGACTGGGATCTATGTTTTCAAATGAGTCTATGGGGGACATTCCTTATTCAGACTCTTCCACATTCCTATGTCTATTATTAATTCTACTTGTGAAAATGGGGATTTAATGACATATTTTAATCATCTCTTATTCCTGTTAGAGTTATTAACCATCTGTTTATTTGTTTTATTTTCCCCTACCATTAAGCTAAAAAAAAGTCACAGAAGGTCAATGAATTGCAGTTTGGTACTTTTAAAGTTATATGTTCATAAAAATTTGTTTTCTTTTCCTCCTGACTAGAGATTCTTCTTGAATGACGAAGCTGTTCATTCAGCAAGTCTCTGTTGTCATTGCTCTAGATGATAGACAGCATGTCCAGAGCCTAGATCCACGTGACTGGACTGCACTGTAAAGAAGAAATGGAAGCTGTCTTGACTGTTTCTGCGTTATACATAGGAGACAAAGTCATCATGACTTGGTGGTGGATGGGATACAGGCTAAGAAGAATTCAAAGATCACTCAAATTCCTGACTCAACACTGGCTGTAGGTAGAGTGTAATTTTAGGTCTGATGAAGAGGAGATTTTTGTGGACATTAGACAGGTAGACTTTGAACATTTTTGAGATCTGCTTTTCTTAGAGGTCTCTGTTTACTTACTTATATCAACATTTTTTTCCTTTGAATTTTCTTATATATGGGTCTATAATTTGGGTTACTCTCACAAAAACTATCATAGTTCTGAACCACTTGCTTCTCATATACATTTTTTTATTTTTTATTTTTTTTATAATTTATTTTTCCTCAAATCGTAATTAATTCACACAGGGGTTATAAACACAGAAAGGCAGGATGTGGGGAAGGGAATGACACTGAAGTGTGGGTGTTCAGGGGGAATACAGATATCTTCAGAACCGGGTATCGGCTGGGTGAAGGTTTAGGGGAAAAGTCACTATGACTCTACCTATGACTCGCTTGTCCTTATCTAAGTTGGTATTGTCTGCCAAGGCTACCTATTTCCAAGGTCTATGACTACTCACGCTTGTAAATTTCCACAAAAGCTGCCTGTTTACATTAGCTTATAGCCATCTGTTTCAATGTTTTTCCACTGAGACCCAAGACTTGGTGTTAGTATACATGTATGACAGGCCTATTGCTGATTTTAGGCCTATGGCTGATTTTAGGCCTTCAGTGTGTAAGCAGGGCTGCCCCTGACATCTCCTCCCTTCTCTAAGTATAGAAGGGCTGTGGCAATTCTAAACTTGCGAAGGCAGGGATAGAGGCCTGACCTCCAGTATTTGAAGGGGACCTTGTGATGGCTCCAGTCCCCCTGTCGTTGTACAGTGAGGCATGAGGGCCATACCTGTCTTTTTCCTGGAGAGGGGATACTTTTGACATCAACCCCTATGCAGTCAGGCTTGTCCCTCAGGGAACCCAGATAGATATTTTTGTCTTTTATTTATATTCCCTTGCAGTGCTTAGCCTCACAGCCTAAGCAAGAATTCAGATCACCTGTCAGAGGGGGTTCCGGGTGGCCCCTCTCTGCCTGGTCTAGGGGCAGAAGTATCCTCTTTTAGGTTGGCTGGAGATGGGTTTTGGGAGCATTCTGTGTAAAGTAACAACCTCATCTTGAGTCTCGTGGTCCTCCATAGCTAACTTATGATAATGTACCTGAATAGGTTTTGCTACCAAATTATTTATCTGTTGTTTCACAGAGTTAGTCAGCCTATTTGAGGCCCAGAGACCAGAAGAAATAAGCAAAAAGAACCCAAATAATGGTCCCAAGTTGGGAGGAAATAGGGTTGACAACCTTGGAGAGGCTGAAAACCAATTCTTGTACCAGCATTCATCTGTCTCTTTCTCTCTCTGATTTTTCTTAGGGCCTTCACTGACATATTTCATGCTCTCTTTAACCCTCCTTGTCTTGTCTATGTAAAGGCAACCTTCTTCTTTAAGGGCTGTACACAGTCAAGAGCTGTACACAGCCTTTTCTATTGTAATAGAGTAAATCAAGTCCAATAAGGATCTTTGCGATTTTAGGAGGTCTCTTCAGACAGCTAAACGAGAGATTTCTTCAGATTAGTGATGTCAATCTATAGCTGTTTGATGTTCTTGTCAGTGGCCCTTCAAAGGTCTGAGTAGTATAAGTTCGGAGACCAGCATCTGGGTTAGAACTTCTAACAGCAGACATCATAGTTGATTTGTTTGTTTCACCTTTGCTGCAGTATTATTGTAATTTTGTTCTTGGCGGTTCTTAACTAAATGGAAAGCAAAGGAAGCCAAGTTAAAAAAAAAAAAAAGCAAAACACAGCAACACAGAAAAACTCTCGGCACTGAACCTCGAGTTCAGTGGAAATCTGTGGCAGAAATGCTTCTGGGTGCCTTTATCTAAAGGTGAGCTCCAGAGCAAATGGAAGCCAATAAGAAGAGATTGCACCCACAGATTTTACTTGTGGGCTTCAGCTGAGCTCACTAGGAGGAAAAGGGCGTTTGATGATGAGTCTTGCAGGCTTCTCCCTCATTTTGAGTTGAGGATTTAAAATATTCACCATCCCAGTCGTTGGATGAGATGTCTTGGCTACATTGTTTAGCTTAGTTCGCACAGTGTTATGGGTATTGGTTTTATTATTTAACACTGAGAAACTGAGAGCCAGGTACTGCTGGGTAATTTCCCCAACAATACGCAGATGCCACGACAGGAACACCGGTAATACATGCTGCAAAACCTATAGTTTTTTTTTTTTTCCTCTGCTGCGACAGAGTGACATGCTCAAGCAATTTGTGCAGTGACAAGGGGTGCTACCTCCTAAGTTTCCCTAAAGCACTTCTCAAATTTTAATGTAGATAAAACACACTCTAGGATCTTGTTAAAATACAGATTCTGGCTCAGCATGAAGCCTGAGTTTGGGCATTTTTCACAAGTTCCCTGTGAAGGCAGAGCTCTTGCTCTACTGACCACAAGTACTTAGGCTTAAGGGAAGCCACAGCTAATTTCCACAATGATAGGTAAAATAAAGTTCAAATTACTCCCGAATCACAGGCTGCGTTAAACCTCAGGTAAAGAAAACATCACGGCAGGAGTGGATCTCAGATGCCTGTCATGCCTGGCGCTGCTCTCTTAGACGCGTCGCTGCCTTCCAGGCGAAGGAGAGATTCATGACACTGTGGGAAGAGAACAGGATAGAAATAAGGTGAAGATTTGTCTGTCATATCCTCCATCAGCAGTGATCGCCTTTGGCATGCTGTGGTATTGTTCTTTTCTCAATACAAGTCCACTGATTTTGCTGGTGGTTATGTTAGAGGAAGGACCTTATATAAAATCTTTTGTTTTGGCTCCTGGAGGTCTGGTCTTTTGTCACAGCTTGTCTTCAATCCAAGACTGATGAGTGGGAGATCGATGAAGGCCTCTATTCTGCAGACTCTTCCTTGCAGTCCAGCATTTTGGAGAGCCCGAGGAATCTCACACTCTCCTTGTTGGAGAGGGAAGGCTACAACAAAGGGCTGCCTGCCCAGCATCTTGTTCTCCAAAAGGTCTCTTGTATGGCTTTTTGCTTAGAGATGTGAAAAAAAAAATAGTAAGATAGCTGAGACCCATATTGTTTTAAATGATTCTGGATCTGGGATTTGGGAAACTTTGCATTTTTTCTGTTTTTGTTAAAGGATTGCTTTAAAAAAAAAAGAAAAACAAAAAGAAACAAAAAAGCAATGGGAAATGCTGATTGTTTATCTTTACCATTTGACTTCTATTTAACAGTTTATTCTCTCATAGTTGTTTGCACTGATCAGTACCTGGGAAGTATGTAGTAGTCTAACCTACATCCCCTCTTTTCCTCTCACTCATCTTTGTTCTATGATTGTTATGTTTCTTGCATTTTCTTACAACAGGTACGAATGGGGAATGAAACTGAGACAGCAGAGAACAGCAGCTAAGACCTGACTTGGGAGTAAAGACATAGATACTTTTCCCCCTTTTGCCTTGCTGTTAACTTATATTCTGTGGAAGTTAGCTGGGAGTCTAGGGGAATCTAAGATGGACTGAAACCGTGTTCTAAGAACTATGGAGGTTTGAAGCCCTCTGCGGGATCTTCTTCTTTCTGATTCCATGGGAACTTAGCCCTTTGACAGTAACTTTACTCTATTTCCGTCACTACTGAATATCTGTCCTTCTTGCTGAATCTTTTTGCCTAGCTAAGTGAGGGCCACTCATTGCAGCCAGCTGCGTAGATGGCAGGGACTTCATGCATGGTTATCTTTGACAAGGAGTAGTCACACAGACACTGTTGTCCACTAACAGTCTACGAAGGATTACTTGCATTACTCCCCTTTAGGGGGTTCTCCTGATGCCACCACATCGTCCTCAGTGCCTCAGCCCTTCACTATCTTCTTGTTCCTTCCAGGTTTTCTCTTCTATTCCCTTCCTCTTTTATTCCTGTGTAATTTCACTGGGACAATATCAAATATGAACACTCCCTAGTTTCTTAAGTTGAACATTTAAATTATCACTAATTCTAAAATAAAACAAAACAAATAAAAAACCCTCACCTTCTGTTAACAATCTTGCAATCTTGTCAAAACAAAGGATATTGAAATCAGCCAACGGAACAGTGAAGTTTCTTTAAAATTTTATTAGATGCATGACATAACATGAAAATATATATATATATATTCATACTTGGGTTGGCAAGAAATTTATATACTGAACCATTTCTTTAGCCCCCTGCTTTATAGGTTTCACGTCATAGTTTTAGTTATAAAACATAGCATTTATATCATTCTTCTTGATGTATATTAAAGTTCTATATACTGTTTTACTATTGGAATAATTATGATCTATGATCTGTTAAATAATATTTCTTTTTAAAATAAGTGCTCAAACATGAAATAGCTAAGTCATAGCTTCATATCAATACCTAAAGCCCTAGATCTGAGATTGTATTAATATAATTTTACCAAAGATAAATTTTAAGGTTTTTTGTGTCACTTTTTACTAATTATTGGTTAGTGGCTTTTGGTTATTATTTTTTCTAATGAGTTTAGTATTTATATCCTTGGTACATTTTTGTTGTCATTTAACACTTTGTTTGACCTTATTACAGCTGTCAAAGATAGTTTTAGACTATTAAGAATTTTTTAGGTCAGTAGTAACTAGTGAGTACCATACTATTCTGAATTGTGTTTTTTCCCCCTTGCTAAAAGCAAATGGGTGTGGGATTTCTTTCCGTTCTAGCATGTGCTGACTTCTTCTGCAGATTTCAAAGCTGTCTCTGGGCCTCATGTCAGTGTGACCCAGAAAAGAATGAATGCACAGCCAACCCAGGTCCCTGTCACAGCTGTAACCTTCATTCTGATTTTTATGTCCCCTAAGGTTGACCTCAATATATACTCCACATTCCTGAGCAAAGTGCATCATTGGTTTTACTTTCCTTTTGCTTTGTCAAAGCAGATTAACCCACACTGAAGTAAGAGCCTGTCAGAGAATCCATTGGAAAGGCTAATTTCACATTGACACTTCTATCTCATTGGCCAGGGATTCCATATGCTGCTAGAAACCTCCAGAATGTTCAGCTCAGCTGTGTCTTTTGAGTCTTTCATGGGCTTCTTTTGGCCACCACAGTCTCTCTGCCAATTACCTTGTTTCCTCTGTATCCCAGTGTCTGCTAACTCTACCTTGCAGTGCCTTTTGGTTAAAGAGTTTTGAGTCATGTTGGATTATCTGTTTTGAAGGGAACATGTAAAAAAAAGAAATCCCCAAGTTTTCACAGATGTGCCTATTCTGCTTGCATTCCATCACCACATTTGTGTTAGAAATCTTTCCTTCAAGGTGCCTTGCACATATTTAATTAGACACATATATTTCCCCAAAGGCCTTAGTTGGGTGACATCTTCCCTAGCTTGCCTCCCTGGAGTATGGTTTACTGTCTTCTTTTGACATATACTAAATCACAGTGCTATTATTTGCAATTGCTTTCTCTGACACTATGGTGCATACATTCTATAACACAGATAATGTGTAGAATCAATCTTTTTATCCCCCACAATCAATTTATTTTCCTCATGTAGTGAGTGCTCAGTGGTTGTTTAATTCAAAAAAATTTGAATTATTCTAATGGTGGGAATTTCAGGCATGATGACAGGCTAGATTAAAGAGGGGTATTTTTGTGCCTTGCATATGGTTTAATACAGATGGCTGCCAAACACAGCTTATAGAAAGGGCAAACATTGGTTCAGGCCATTCCTCATGGAAAGCTAAAGTTAAGTTTTAGCTGTTTGGTGATATTCACTTAGAGGAATATTCTTAAAAGTCAATATTATACTTGTTTTTTTTTTTCCAGGAGACAAAACTGTCTGTCAAAATGAATAACATAGGATGAATACAAATTGAACCAGGAAGAAAAATGTTTAGGAAGACAGTGAGTGAGTGGATACTGTACTCTGATAGCCACAGATTGTGGTCTGCATGACAGACAACATTTTCTTTATTGACTGAAGTGCCAAGGGAAGAGCCCAAGTGTTTGGAACTGCTCTCTGGCTCCTAGGTATTTCAAGGAGCTCTTCCACCCGTGAGTTTTCTCTTGAGGATCTCATTTGAATTATGTGTCTGTGTTGACCTTGTGTTTGTGCAAGAGCCTTTCATCCAAAATCACTCCTATGTTAATGCCTTCATTTTCTATTTCTATTGCACAACGTTCCAAAATCTTTTAATCAGAAAGGGATTAAACATAAAAGATTTACACATTCTATTTCAAAGAAACTTCCCACACATATTCTTTCTCTCTACAGTTACATAGAGTACTATAAATAATTCACTTATTTTCTAAAAACAAAGAGTTTTTCAAGCCATGAACTATTTGTCAGTAAATTTAGATGAATTAGCAGATTCCTGGCATGTGAGGTATTTAACGACTTTGTGTTTCTAGTTAAAGTAAGTTAAGGTAATAGACTTCATACTATGCCAGACTGTGAGAAAGTGTGGTGGAGGTCATGATGTTATAAGGTCCTGTGCAGATACAGATCCTGGGCAGATACAGAGAGGAACCCAGCTATTCTGCCCTCAGCAGAATGAGGGAATGGGACTTACTTCTGAAGAGAAGGTTGGGGTGTTGTTTCTCTTTTTAAAAATGTGACTCTATTTAAGGAAGGATCCTCTACTTAGACTATTTAGAGCACGGGCACTGATGGTATTTCTCACCATAGAACAATTATATTAACATAAATAAAAACAAAACACTTTGTTGGTTGTCATTGGTCTTTTTGACTTGTCTGTACTGCCAAAAATATTTTCTGACTCCTACTCATCAGCACAGTGGACATTCATCTGCCCTTGAGAATATTTTATTTATATGCTTCTGATTTGATAGTGTGTGTGTGTGTGTTGAGAGAGAGAGAGAGAGAGAGAGAGAGAGAGAGAGAGAGAGAGAGAGATTTAAACATTAATTACTTGAGAAACTTGAAAAGCAAAAGGTTATAAAGAAATTTACAGCTATATAATATACTCTATAATATCCAAAATTCAGATTTTATCACTTATTTTGAATTCTAATTGTGCTCACCTTTCTGTTTTCTTCCTTCCCTTCTTTCAGTGCTGGAATCAAACCCAGGACCATGCACATAAGGGGCAAGCACTCTGTTGCCAAGCTCCATGTCTAGGCTATCTGCTTTTTCTTGTAGTATAATTTAAAACACAACAAAACACAATCAACAAAGCTTTTGGAAAAACTTGGAACATGATAATGGAATTCAAACCAAGATACATTAAGGAAAGAAAACAAGCTAACTTTAAAGCTTTCTTGGGCTAAATGAGTAAAGAATCTTGATTGTTGTGGGGGAATTTGTGCTAGTTTTGGTTTCTTCTTATTTGAAATATTTCTTTTAAAAAATTAGTTATGTGTCTATGCGTGTTGTCTGTGTGTATGTATACATGTATGCAGGTGACTATGGACTCCCTGGATGGAGAGTTTAAAGCTACCTAATGTCATTGCTGGGAACTGGACTCTGGTCATCTACAACAATAGGGCATGATCTTAACAAATGAGCTGCCTCTCTAGCCCATCTCTTTCTTATTTCTGAGACAGGGTCTCCTTATGAAACTGAGACTGGCTTTGGACTCACTGTAGTGGCCTAAAATTTGTAGTCTTCCAAGGGCTGAGATTACAGACATGAATCATAACATCTTCCTTGTATACTCTCTTCTGTAGCTGGTAAGATCGAGTAGGAAGAGCCTGAGTTAAGTATGATGGACACATCTCTTGATAATGTTTAAGTTAGGAAGAAATAAATCTATCCAGTGGATACATGTAAATGTTACTGGTAGATAACAAAACATGTCTTTCTGATAAGTAGAGACATATAAGTAGAGATTTCCCTCTTCTTCCATACATGGCTATGTCTACACAGGATGCCTGGAATCTTTGGCAACATGAGAAAGGTTAGTTGGGGACAGTGTATGGAACTGGTGAATTGGACAGAGCAGAATATCCAGATAGCATTGTACCTTGTTAGTGCTTGGGAATTCTTACAGAGGATAACAAATACCCTTATTATTTTGGCCAATTGAGCTAGAAAATTCTTTTGCTTGCATCTAGTACCATCATACCAGTAACATGTGATTTTTCTGAGTAGACAGGAAGCCACTACTTTACAGATAGTTCTTCTTTCGTAATACTGTCCTTCCTGAAGGTATACCAACAAGTGCTTCTATGAGTTAAGGTACTTAGACCTCTTAACTGTAAAATGTGCTTCAGAGAATATGACACATTTGCATGTTTTAATATCTATTCAAATGATCATTTGTCACCAAGAAAATAGCAAACCAAACAGTAGGGTCTGTTAATGAATAAGGATCCTAGAAAGGCTACAGGCTGGTATCATGCCTGGGAACTAGGCTTTGGGTGGGTGACCTATGAGCAGCAACTTTGGGACAGCCCAGTGCAAAGGTCAGGAGGCTAGGATAAGTCCAGGGTGAGTGGTAGCAGCACACATGACTCATTTCAACAGTGGGTTTACAATTCAGAAGTGCTGGAATGTCCTAGTTCCCAGTTGGGACATAGCACAGGACAGGGTTTGTTGTTCAAACCTGTGCAATGTCTGTTTGGTGCATTCATGTTCCTCTCGACTGATGTTACAGCAAATTTTGGCTGATGTGGCTTTGAGTTGGCTAGAAGAGACAGCTTCTGCAGCACACTTGCGGGGTTTAATCTCAGAGAAAAAATATTTATCCCTATGAAGTAGACTCAAAGTCTAATGGCTTTGGTGCATACAGTTTGGCTTGGGTTTGATAAAGGAACATTCTATGCGATCCTTTCTTACCTCCTACTCTTACACCTAAGGCAGACTCTTTCCTCCTGCACACCTCTTTGTCTGTGTGCTTTGCTTTTCATCTCTTGGTGACCCTAGACTGGAAAAACCCATCTCAAAGGATAGAATCTGGAAAGTAGTGAGAACCTGTAGACTGAAGGCAGGGACAGCTTCAGCTGTCATCCTAGTCACCTTAAGCCACATTTTTCTAACTATAAACCTTTCCAATTTCCTCCTTATCTGAAGCCAATGTGCCCCGTCCCCAAGTGCTGCCCTCACGAGCAGAGCATATGCTTTGGCTAATGCACAATATAACTTGAGAGAAACCATTGAAGCCTGTTCTCTTCTGGGGAACACGAAGCTTTCTGATCAATTCTCTTGTGTTCCACCCATGTCCTCTTGGCACCTCCCTTCCTGGCTCTGCCAAGCATTAGCTCATGGCTGCCCTTCATCTCAGCCTATTTGCTCCTCAGAGGCTAATCCCACCAATTCCATTTGTTACTTTTAAGAAGGGAAGGAGAAGGAAGTAAATCAAGAGATGAAATTGTTTTGGAGACCACCTTAAGGTAATTTCAATAATAAATGGCCATGGGGCTGAGTTTCATATGCTAATTATAAATGAGGGGTCCAGTGGATGGTTGTGCTCTTAGTTTAGTACTATTTCAAAACTATGCCTCAGGTTTATTATGCAGCCCACAGAGTGACCAGTGTAATCAAGTTGCCAACACAGCTTCCCCTTTCTTTTCTTCGCTACTTTCTTTTTTCAATTACTGCAAAGTTTCAGAAAAATCAGCTTAGTGTCTTCAATTTCCTACTTGATCCAGGCAACCAGGGCCAGAGTAAACAGATGGTGCTTCTGTGGCACTCCTGCAGGCGAGCTGCCTCAGATGCTGTTGGATTTGAATAGATTTTAGAGCTTTGGGGGCTACACCATAAATACCCAAAATTCCACTATTCAGAATCACAAATCTTTTGGTCTGAGCTATGGGATCATTGGAGCCCCATGAGGCCCAGCCCAAGTGATAACATATAAGGGTTTCAGCCATGGGATTCAAATTTTTAGTAAATAATTACACATTTATTAAGGTGAAAATTAGTTAATTTGGCACTCTATCAGCTTGAACTCTCAAACAGCAATTTTGCCCAATTATAGTAAAATACAATTAGTGCCCATAATGAGGGCCCTGAGTCCCTGCAATTATTGGAATGCCTTCTGACTCATCCAAGAGGGATGCTACTGTGATCAGCACAGTTACTTATGTTTGTTATGGATTCCATTTCTAAAAGTACAAGACTATGCCCTTGACTTAAACGTGCCCCCTTATTTGAAGCAATATTAGACCCCATCCACAAACCTATTCTCTATCTAATACCTCGATGGGGAGATGTTTCTATCGTTCAATAAAACAGAAAGATGGTCCCAAGGTAGGGCAAGATTTATCTTGAGTTTGTGGTGCACACTGCCTATTTTTCCTTAGTTTGTGACTCATGTCATAATCCAGACATGAATGACTATTGTATAAATAACAATTACCAGTATCCAGTAAAACTAGATGCTATGACCAAGCATGTGCTGCAATGGAGGTATAGATGTTCATGTAAAAACAAGATTTCAAAGACCTAGCATGACCCAAGGAAGGGATACAGCATTTATATTTTCATTCATTCTATAGATAACATAAGACAATTTATGGAACCACATACTGAACAAGAAGATGAGTAAATAACTGTGAAAACAGAAAATAAGGAAACTATAGGAGAAAGAATAAAATGAAGGTATTGTTAACATCCCACACATTCAATTGCTTCCTACAGACTTTAAGCTTCCCAGAGCCCAGCAGAAAGCTGGATAGGTGATAGATGACAGACATGGTTAAAACCAGAAAAACAGGAGTCAGATCTTGCTGATTTCATTATCAAAAGTAACTTCTATCATAGTAGAAAGATAGCATTTGTTCCAGAATAATTTCTCAAGAGTGATTAGTCATTATAATGACAAAGGACATTATGAAGGAGGTGTAGTGAATGGTTGCTCATTGGATATAGAAATAAGAACAATGCTTGACAAAAGAAAGGTCTGGGACCAGGTTGTGGTTATTTCCTCCATCTCTGACTGCTATCACACAAATGACTGAGGAAAAGTCTACACTCTAGTTGAGTCCCTCGCCTGAAAATCTAACTTGAGGGATCAGGTTTTTTCTTTAACATCTCTGTATCTTGATTTCCTGGACTGTAGATTCAGGAGACTGAACTTCATCTAAGAGGAAAATTACAGAAGCTAACCAGTATATAATTTCTTAAAACATCAGTAGCTAAAATATTGTAGTGGTTGATCATGACTGTCAGGCTGATGGAACTGAGAATCACAAAGGAAACAAATCCCTGAACATGATCGTCAGGGATTAATTAGATGAGACTAATTGATACAGGAAGATGTAGGGTGGAATGACACACCCAAAATGTGGGCAGTATCTTTTTACGGTCTGTGATTCTGGGCTGAAATAAAAGGATGAACCCAGCTGGGCTGTGACGTTCATCACTTCCTGCCCAGCTGTCTCAGACTCCTGCTGCTGTTATTCCCAACTCCAAGGATTGTACCTTTGAACTGAAAGCCAAAATAAACCCTTTCTTCCTAAAGTGGCTTTTGTCAAGCATTTTGTCACAGCAACAAGCCATGTAAGTGATAAATTTGTCAACCTAGACGTGTAACACAGGCCTTACTGTATTACTTATAAAACTACAATTGTATGGCACATACTTAATAAATGTGAATGAGATAATAAAAATAAAAATAACATAAAGCATCCTTAAAGCCTATCAGTGCATTTAAAAGTGTTTGGCTAAAAAATGTATAATGTGTGCCTCAACAACTTCATAGTATACAGTCCTGACCTGCTAATTATAGTCACATGATGTGCCATTAATATCCTGAATAGTTCAATTTGCAAAACTAAAATTCTTTCCTCTATAAGCAAATATTAGCCATTTGCTTATTCCTTGGTCTTCTCCTAAGCACCATTCAACCTCCTATTTCTGTGGATCTGGCTGTCATGGATAGTTACGTGAATGAAACCATAGAGTAATTGCTCTGCTTTTACTGGCTTATTTCATATCATATACTGCTCTAAAGACTCATTCACAATGTAACATGCATCAAAGCTACCCTTCTTGATAAGGATTAATAATATCCCCCTTCATTTGTGTATCATTTTTTGTTTATGCTTTCCTTTGTGAGAGGACACCTGAGTTATATCAACCTAGCAACTGCTGTGAATGCTGCTATGAACATGGGTGTGCAAATGTCTCTTCAAGATCTTCCTTTGAAATAATTTACATATATATGCAGAAGTTAGATCATATGGTAATTCTATTTTTAATTCTTGAGTAACTACCATATTTCATTGCATTTCCCAAGAAAGCTTTTTGGTTATTTTGTGAATGAAGCATTATTTACCTTAAGTAATAAATTTCTACTAAGTTATAGTTTATAAATATGAAATTGAACTTTTACCGCTTTTGTGCAACATGCTGAATGGATATATACCCAACACTTTTGGATTTACGTATCTAAAACATAGGAAAATGACTTAAGAGACCTAACTAGACACATGGCACCATAAGAATTGTAGATTAATAATTTTTTTTATCAATTCTCTGTGATTGAAACTATTACGTGGTATTAAGTCATAGCAATTTGATTCTGATATATAGACTGATTCTTGTAGAACCTTGTGAGATACAACATAAAGAACTAAATAAATTATGCAGCTCTTAAGTCTCAAATGTTCTGTCTTGGCCACTGTCTCATTATCAACTTTTAATGGAACATTATATGATATTAATACTCATTTTTCAAATCTGCCCCCTTTCTGCAAAATGTATTTACATAAAAGGCTGAGAGAGAGTTCTTTTATTTTTCTGTTGAAACAGATGATGACTAAGTGGGTCATATGCTTTCAGGGGTGTGTTTGGAATTGAGAGAAAGTGAGAGCAATGTTAGAATAGCAGGGTGTTAGGGTGAAGGCTGGAGCCATCCCATTACCCCATGTCTCCTAGGAACAGTAATCCCAGCTCCATTAGTACAGAATGAGAGGCCATTTGGGTAAATATAGTCACATAAATATATCATTAGGCAGTTTTGTAAAATGCACATTATTTACTCAAGCAAATATGTAATTAGAACATTTTTTAAAACACAGATTATCTACCAAAGAGACTCAAACTGTTCCTTTGGAGCATTTGAGCCTATTGGGTAAAACTGTAATTAGGCCATTAATTAAACCCAAATCATATTATTTATTAAAAGGTGCTTTGCTGATCTGATAAGCATTTTCTTTGCTCTTTTAAGGCATTTTAATAATTGATTACTGTGTGCCCCATGGCTATCACTTGCCCTTCATTCATTCCTTTCTGATTTTCTTCTTGTTTCATTTTATGATGATGGTTATAGATTTAGATTTCCCTGTGGATAATATGTGCAAAAATGCTTGATCTAGCATTGCCACCCCCCTTCTGCTCAGTCCTTCAAAGCTGTGAGGATGAAAGGAGCAGCTCACTGTATTCTTTTTTACCATATCCTCTTTGAATATTCTTTGTAGGGGGAGTGGTTTATAGATTTGTCCTTGTATTTTTCCCTTATTGTGTACATGGACTTGGTAAGATAAAAATGTTTTGAAGTTCTGAAACACTGAGGTTATATGAACCTTCTGCAAATGGATTTGTTTGGAACACACTGAGATTCCCTCTTTGGAGCATGTTTGTACCTGGAGAATATATATCTGTAATTGAGAGAATCTGTTTGTGGACCATCGAAGGACTGATGACCCATACTCTCCTTAGTCTAGCCACTTGTATTCTTCCAAGGAACATCCTACAGGATTTCAGTATGTGTGATATATGCTTCCCCTATCCCCAACTTGGATTTGGTCTATTATAGCTAGTGTTTTTACTATTTATTTTCCTAAGAATCACATGATCAGTTTATCAGAGATCAAGGTTTTTATATTTCTTCTGCCTTCTTTCTGGAACACTGGTTGTCTCTTGACTCTCCTTTGCTTTGGTGACTCAATGGAGTGTAGCATTAAAAATGCATTTGGGGAACCAGGCTGTTTTTGTCTGAATTGAGCTTCCTTCCTAAATACCTGTGTGGTCATGGCAAGTCACACCCTTTTGACTCATATCATTGTGAACTATTGCCCATCAAGAACTCATAATCATTCATGGCTTTGTTTATGGAAAGCCTTCCTAAATGTTCCACATCTGGGCTTTCCTTGGAACTTTTATTATTATTTTTTAAATCCCTTACCACAATACATTGTACTTGCTTAATGATGACCTACTTCTTACATTGAACTGAAAACTGCATAAGCTAAGTGAGAAGACCCATCTTTTTTTCAGTATTATATTGCATGAGGCACAGTCCTAATAAACAGTATCTGGTACCAGGAGCATCTAGCAATTTCAAGGTGCTGTGTTAAGTGATGATGAAGTAATAGCGAACAAGAAGTACATCACTTGCTTCCCATTGGCTGACTTTTTTTCTGGGGTGATAGTAAGTCTTTTTACCCAGAGAGGTCACCAAGGGATTTTATCCAAGTCCAACTTTGTGAACGAGTGAATATATTGGTATGAATTACAGAGGCATGGGTAACAGAAAGGCAGCTATACCATGGAGAAGTCCCAGTCAATTGTTTAGCTCCTTTAGACTGTTAATTAGGATCTCAAAAAGGCTCCTCACAAGGGACCCATGAAGGATATGTGGAGTTATTCATGAACTCATGAATCTTATGAGCTTCCCCTTAACCAGCGTTAGGAGGAGTGTGACTGTTAGTTGACCCGATTTCCTGATGGTATTGCACCATCAGAGCATCTGTGCTTCAAGATGGCAATGGTTATGTTCAATTTGGAAGAAACAATTGTATGATACAATTCTAAAGACACATCAAAATAATAGACACAACAAGGGCTAATGATTTTTCCCAACCACAGATTCCCTCTGCTTATAAAACCAAACATGAATTCCCTTCTGTGACATTGACTTAAAAAATGGAAAAGTAGTTGGTTGTACCTGTTAGTAATCTGTTAAACTCCACCTCCACAGTCACCTGGCAACAGCCAGGTATGCTTCTTCCCAGAGTTACCTGGCAACAGCCAGGTAGGCCTTCCCACTATAAAAGGGGCTGCTTGGCCCCTCCTCTTTCTCTTGCCCTCTCTACCCGGTGCCTGCAGGTTGCCGTCTCCCCTCCCTCCTTCCTTTCCCCCTCACTCCACGTGGTCATGGCCGGCCTCTACCCTCTCTACTCTTCTCTCTTTCCTGCTCTCCCACCCTCTTAATAAACTTCCCCTCGTGGAACCGTCTAGTCTGCTGCGATCTGTCTAAGCTGCGCTGTGAAAACCTTTCATTTGGTGCTGAAACTCGGATACGAAGACTTCAGGGACCTCAAGACCTGTGCAGCCGCTAGACCTCAGCTACTGTGACCTGTACAGGATGGACACAATGCCACTGCTATACTGTGGTAACTGCCCACAAGGTACCCCCCCCCCAAAAAAAAAAAGATTTCTTGAGCTAGAGCGAACCCTGTCCTCCCCTGAACCTCTCTAGGATGGCTCCCCTTGGATGAAACACTTCTCTTCTACCTCTTGCTTGTGGCTGAGTACCCCAGGCCAGGCCTGGACCGCTACGATTGCTCCCCTTGGATGGGACACTTCCCCTCTCCTTCTGAGTACCCCAGGCCAGGCCTGGTCAGACTCTTCTCTCTGCCTCAGGAGCAACGGCTCCAACCATAGCTCTCAGTGTGTGTCTCTTCCACGGGTGAGCCTTTAATGTTTTCTCTCAGAAGCATCAGCTCAGACCATAGTCCCCAGGTGTCTCTTCTAAGGGCCAGTCTTTTGAGACCTTTCCCCTTCGCCTCCTTCATCATTTGCAGCCGCCTGGACACACTCAGTTCCATCGGTTTGCCTGGAAAGCTAGCGGGTCTAGGGCCCAGCTAGCTCCCCTTGCCTCTTCTTGGTCCCTTCCCTCTGTGGTTCTTAGCACTGCTCTGGGTCTTCCCCTTACATCCTGCTGCCTGAGACCTGTAAAGTGAGTGCTTAGCGGTGCCTTCCGCTACAAAAACAACTAATGTTGAGGTGATACAGGACATGCTTACTTTTCCTAAATCCAGCCACCAGAGTCACTGGGCAACAACTTCCAGCAGCTAACAGGAAGTCCCGCCCTGCAGCCATGCTGCTACCTGCAGACCTGACTGGCCTGTGACAACTGGCTCATAGTCCAATCTGCCAGCCGTATAATCCAGCTTAGCCAAATTGTTTCTATGCTAATACAAAAATGTGCTTTTCTCTACCTGCACAACCTGCCAAACTTACTTAAGACAGGATAAGAAATCCTCTGCCTTGATAGATTTTTACTACTGCTATTATTCTATTCAGTTACAACCAATCCTTATGGCTCTCAATTTTGTCAGAAGTCTGCTGATAGTATTTTTAAACTTATGGCCGACAGAATTCCCAAAGCCTCTAACAGTTAACCCAAGATGGTTTCAGAAGACGAACACCGGACTCCTAGAACATATAGCCTGGATTGTATGTGGACAAACACAACTGGATACCCTGAGTCAAATGACTTGGCTGAAACAAGGTAAGTCATTTCTCATGTCATGCATATCCATTCCACAGAAAAAAACCCTGTGGCTTCTGCGCTTGGAAGTGAGACTGACTTTGCCCAAGAGACTATGGAATCCACGGGAACTGTTGGCTAGTGGACTCTGTCATTTTTTAAAAATAATATATAACTGGTAGATTGTTGTTTACTCTTTATCAGACTTCTGACTACATTGACAGCTAAGTTTTTACAGATATTATCTGTTACTTCATTACCTAAACTCAGTTGAAAGACTACTTGTGTTAACTCATGCTGTTATCTCTTTTGTAAACTTATAAGCTACAGGAAACCCACTCAGATCTACCTCTCATTGATGCCATCCAGATAAGTACATCTGCCTAAAATTCCCACTTACTACCTATAACAAAGGGTGGGATCACTCTGGGTTTCAAATGTACATCTTAGAAAAAATCTTTCTCCAAGTGTTCTTAATCTTATTTCCTACATCTTGTCAAGTTCAGGTGCATCCAATACAGCTCCAGAGAAGCAAACTTCAGATGCTCCATGTCCTGCCACACACACAGCTGCTTCTACTGGACCTGACCCTGGACATCAGAAAACAGCCAGTTCTCCTAAGACTGTACAAACATCTCCCATTCTTTAGGTTCTCCCTAAAGACACATCGCCCCCAATGTCAGCAAGAAGTAGCCAGATTTCACGATGACCCTATTCCTGCCTCGCTGTCACCTCTTTCTAATTTTTCTTTTTAATTAAACCAAAACGTGGGAATGTTAGTAATCTGTTAAACTCCACCTCCACAGTCACCTGGCAACAGGCAGGTAGCCCTGCCCACTATAAAAGGGGCTGCTTGGCCCCTCCTCTCTCTCTTGATCCCTCGACCCAGCACCTGCAGGTTATCCTCTCCCCTCCCTCCTTCCCTTCCCCCTCTCTCCACGTGGTCATGGCCAGCCTCCACTCCTCCACTTCTCTACTCTTCTCTCTCTCCTCCCGCTCTCCCACTCTCTTAATAAACCTCCCCTCGTGGAACCGTCTAGTCTGCTGTGATCTGTTACAAGCTGCACGTGACCTTTTAGTACCCACAGTGGCTGCTCCAGGAATTTAGCCACATACATACATTGTTTGGCGTGCTGATTGCATAATAGGCAGGGTTCATTGTCAATCAGAGCAGTTGGTGACAATTTTCTCCCAGAAGTGCTCATAGTACCTTGTGGTTCTATGAAGTAGCCAGTCAAGGGGAAGTTTACATCTCAGTTCCAGCCTGAGTTCCCCATGTCCTGCAACAAGGAAATATCCTGTCATCAGCAATAGTGTCTAATCATCCAGTTTTTGACATGAAGCCAATGGCAGTGGAAATTGCCAATACAGTATCCACATATATTCTCAGACAGTAACTCACAAGAAGATAGCTCACCACTGGAACTGAGGTTTTCATTCAATAACCATGGGGCTTCTAGTGGCCTTTTCCCATCCTTACAAGAGTGGATGTTCTTTTATGTTGTTTTAACCGTTCTACTGCTTTTTCCCCATTCATCCAGTTGCTTTTCTAAGTTTATAATATATTCAAAGTTAGCTTTATATCATCTATGTAAATATGCCTTTTAACAGAGAATGTTCTAAATTACAAAACAAAGTCCCAAGTTATATCCTCATGAAAAACAGTAAAACTTGGAAGTTAGCCTTGGCAGAACTACTGTGAAGGTCCACAGCTGACTGTTACAGAGAGATTGAGTTAGTCTTGGGACTTAGTAGCTAAGAGAATGCTAGAATAATAAAACAAGACACATTGTCAATGTCTGATGTTGTATGAAAAGGTCTCCCTACTTTTTTCAATCAAGCAATGTTGGATACAGTGTTATAGACAGGAGGGATCTCGGGCAAAACTCTCAAATGATAATGTACAAGGTGAACCTTAGTAGTCCAATACCCCCATTATATTGTTTCTCAGAGTACTTAGGTGGCAAGATTATTGCCCACACCCTAGAAGGAATTTAACATTTTTTATTTGTTTGTTTTATCGAAACAGGGTTTCTCTGTGTAGCCCTGGCTGTCCTGGAACTCACTCTGTAGATCAGGCTAGCCTCGAACTCTCGAACTCAGAGATCCGCCTGCCTCTGCCTCCCAAGTGCTGGGATTAAAGGCGTGCGCCACCACCACCCGGCAGAATTTGACATTTTTTTTATTCCCACTATACTATTTACAAATCTAGTCACTACTTCCTTTGGTGGTTTTCACTAATGAAGGAAAGCCAAGCTTCAGTATTCAGAAAAACCTCAATAGTAGACATAACTCTAAAGGACAAATGAATCTGCACTGTAAATGGGAACTCATGGTATATTTTAAGGGTCTTACACAAGGGCATTCATCAACCCGTCTGGAACCAGATGAGAAGTTAATTTTCCATAGTATTTCCTTCTTTCACATTAGTGAGTGCATCAAGGATTGCATGGCCTTCCCTCCCTTTCTTTTATCCTTTTAGTGAAATAGTTGCTCAGGTTTTAGAGAATTTCAGAGGCTCACAAGCACAGGCAGCATTTGACATTTTGTCAAGATCCTTCCTTAGGATCATCAGATTAACACAGATCTTGCCTCATTTGCTTTTGAATGACCTGGATAGGCTCCTTTGTCTGCTTTCCCTGTTCTCCTTTCTCTTGCTTAGCCTATTTACCTGCCAATTCAGAGGCTCAGCCTCAATCTTACTGCCCACAGAAGGGGCCACACAGCAATCACAATGGCTCTTTTACTGTCCTGTTTCATAGAGCTATTTTCAAGGCTCAAATATATTTTCCAGTCTTTCATCTCACATGGTTTATGGAGGCAAACAAGTACACCAGATGCTTATCTTTGGTTCTAGTAGATCTCATCATGTGAAAAATTTTCTATGAGTTTTTGTGGGAAGACATAAAGAAATATGGATTTATCCCAGATAGAGAGGACACCTATAGAACACAGAAAAAAATCTTGTCCAAACAGTTTGGTGAACAAATGAACTTTTGGGGTTATTTACAAGGACATAAGTGATTACTGGGTAGTACGCTACCAGTACATTCAATGATTAATGTCTGGGTACCTATGCCAAGAAGTTGCTCTCCAGTCAATAATTTACCTCATAGGGTAGCCATTATAATCTTAAAATCATCTGTATGTGGACCTCATGTATACCTGGTGATAGGGGGATTTTATTATTGCTAATGGGGCCATTCTCATGAAGATCTTATATGAAAGACATTGATGCTTTTCTCTGACCTGGAGTAAATAGTTGAGGTATACCCTCATATGCCTTCTAATACCATATGGAGGCTAGGCATTGATCAATTACTATCAAGAAATTGTAACATAAGACATATGCTAAAAGCTTAGGCAGTAATTTTTTGTAAATCTAAAATATAATGAGTATTCAATTTAATTGTAGAGTTTGCTACACACTTCTTTAAGAAGCAATGCTTGGCTAAAATCTGAAGGATGAATGGTTTCAGCATAGAATAGAAAGAGAGAGGAATACCTTCAGGCAGAGAAAATAGTTTATGTCAGTACTTTTGTCTGAGCCTACCAGGTGTGATGGGTTGTGAAACATATGGGCCATATGTAGAAACTGCGAGCAAATAAGAAATGCTGGCTGAAACTGAAGGGACAAACAGAGTCTGTACAGAGAGGACCTACAAAAACAAAAGACATTTTGCATCATAAATTAGAAACCATTGACTTGACTTATTTATGAAGAAAAAAGACATGATCATATGGATTTAAGACTATCACTTATTTGGACATAGTGTTTAATGAATCTTAAAGAGAAGATTGATTAAGATAGTGAATTGAGAAAAGAATGGTACATATTAATTAAACATACATTCTTGCAAAAGAAAAAAAGAAAAAAATGTTGCATGAACTGTATTTTAACGTTGGCAAGATGGGAAAACAAAATAAAACAAAACAAAAACAAACCCAGAAACAGATCTGAGAAGGGTTTAGCTAATGGTTATTAGCCATGAGTTGTTAGGAAGAGGGAGTCATAGATGACACTTAATATTGGTGAAAGATTAATTTCATCATTTCCTAGGAGGTCACTATAAGTAGGGGGCAAAGCCTAGGATGACAATAATGAGCACTACTTTGGACACATTTTGCTTGGGAAGATCTTTGGACACTGTAGATATGTCTTTAGTAAGAAGATGAAAAAAATGGTTCTAGCAATTAAAAGTGAAATTTGGAGTGCTGGTACAATTGTGGGTATCATCTTCAAAATGACTTATAGCAATAGACATCTACCCATGTAACCTAGTTTTGAGCAGACCCATATGTAACTTAGTTTTGAGCAGAAAGAGTAAGGGGTATACAGATGTGTCCTGAGGACTCCCCAAATGTTAACCGGTAAGTGATCTATGAACTTGTTAAGGTATAGGTCAGAAGCATAGAGGAAACAGGAAGCTGAGATAATTGGAAGGATCATGTGAAGAACAAGTTTCAGGGCCAGGTTCAGTAGTAAAGTTGGTTTTCAGCAAGTGGGAGACCCTGGGTTCAATTCTTTGGATTTAATGATCTTAAGAAGAGAGGAAAAAAAGGACAAGTATCAATGATAGCTAATATAACCTAGAGGACAAAAGAGAAAGGGGGCTACATTTGGTGATTATCTTCTCAAAGTCTGCCTTATGAAAAATGTATATTGTGATTTTAATAAAAGATTCGATATTCTACATTTCAGTCTTCTTGGACTGGAACCATGCTTTTCCTAATAAAGCTGGTAGATAAGGTATTTTGTGCAATTACTACCAGATAGTAGTTAGCTAAAATTTTTACTTGAACACTATTTTGGGTTCTGTCACTTCTCACTTCACAGGAAGGCTATCCAATTTACTTACTTATCTAGTGTTGCAAGAGTGTGATCATAGGGATAGGCCTCAGAAATGAGACACCCAAGGTTCATATTTCTTATTTGCTAGGTGACCTCCAATAGTTTAGTTACACTTAGCTTTCCTTCGTTTCTTCACCTATACAATGCAGATTATATTTATATGAGATTTAAATAAATTCATATAAGCACAGCACTAGAAATATGTCTCTTGCTCACAATGCAATTTAAAATTTTCAGAGATGATGATGATGATGATAGGGAGAGGAGGCTATCAAAAGGAATTTTAGAGGTTTTATTTTATCATGCTAGAGTATTAAATAGCTGGTTTCTGTTCGAATACATATTGAACAAAATGTTCTTTTCTGTTGTTCATTTGGCAGGAATAATAAAGAAAGCCTAAAACTAGAGTATAACCTATAATCTGTGCATGCCCATTTTTGTATCTATTATATATAAAATCATATATATATTATATATAAAATCATATATATATATGATTTTATTTAATTCTGAGAAAAGATCTCATTATATAGCTGTGGTTGGATTAGAACAAGATCTGGTTGGCCTTGAACTCCCAAATATCTGCCTATTTCTGTTTCCTGAGTTCTGGAATTAAAATATGTTTATGGAGAACTTCAGAGAGCTTAGATTGAACCTGTTCATCTATGTGGGCTTGTAAGAGCTGAGTACCTATTCAATTGCTTACAGTTTATAGAAGAAGCTTATTCTGTCTTCCATTCCTATGATAAAAGAGCTTTGTTATCACTTATGGGTAATCCTTACCTTTGCCAGGAAATATTAATTGCTCCTTATCTGTAATCATACTTTTCATTAGAAAGAAAATTACTTATGTTTATGGATTATAAAAAAGATACAGTATTCAATTAAACATTTCCCTGAAGTTAAAAATGAAATTACCTTTAGACCATGAGGCCACATGACTAGGCAGTTTATAAGCTGTTATTATGACCTTGTAGAATTCTTAACTGCTCAGTGTATTCAGCCTTGGGTTGCACCTACAGGCATGCTATAGAGGGAACGTTACGAAAGTCACTTTGCCGGGTTCTCATGGGAGATATTTATTGCAAGTGTCTGTGCTTTCCAAAACTACTGATACACCATTAGCAACAAATGTAGTGCTATTTTGGAACCAATTATGCTTCCTGTGTTCTGGCTAGGTGCAGAATTGAACTTGAAGTACATGCTCTGTACAGAAGACTACTTTTTTTTCTACAGCTACCCTGCTTTGTGCTCCAGGGCCATACCCGTGCCAATGGTATCAAGGGATCACAGTGTCCTTAGGATTTCTTATGAACTGTCCAGTAAGAAGTACTGGAAAAGATCCAAGGACAAGAAAAGCCTGAGAGTAATGTTTATTCCCTGAGCTCTTTGTAAGCTAGGACATTATAGATTAGTCAGTTTCCTTAATAAGCCCACCACTCTTTGTGGGTGCTTCTCTTTACAGAGTTCTTTCTTTGGGTACTACTAAAAACTCCCTTATTTCCCCTTTAGGGCAGGAACAGTAAAAACCTCCCAAAGGAACATTTCTGTTACTTTTTGGAGACTTCTGACTACCCATTTCTTCAGCCCTCCCAACATTGTTGCAAATAGATCCTTTAGTCAACTTTCCTTAATGGATTCAATTTGAGTGAGCCATCAGTTTCCCACAGAGACCATGACTGACATACTCTACAACTGTGCTAGGCACTAACTAATCACCTTGCAGCTTTCCTCTGCCCTAGTTTATATATGGGTTTATCTTTTTTTTAATTTAATTTTATTTTTCTCAGTAGACTGTAAATAACTGTATCATCAAGCATGTCAAAATGACTTTTGGTAGGTAGGTAGACAGCTGTAGTATATGTAAAAGAATTATATACATGGGAATGAAAGAACAATTAAATATTCATCCTTGGGGGAGAGCAGAGTCTTAGTGAAGGACATCCACCGAAGCAAAGCACAGGCAGTGCATTGTGGGGAATCACGAGGGTGGGAAAACAAAGCTTGTGACTATTTGAGTGATGATGTTTCTTATTGAACTTGGAGACGAAAAGAGGTCAGAGAGAAAGAAATAGTGACCACAGTAGGTCCCACTTGAAGAAAGAAGAGCAGGATGGTCAAAGGTCAGCCATTTCTCTCTCCCATATCCCAGTTCTTGCCTGATGTGCTGGAGTTCCCACTAGTTTCCTAAAGCATTGCTTATTTATTATTTAAGAAGTCTTTTAATTTTCAAGTTCTGACTTAGAGGGAAAAAGCCTTGGAAAATGCAAAATACTTTATTATTCTCCAAAGATTTATGTTTAACTCAAATGCGACTAATGAGCCTTGCAAAATATGCCTAATACCTTTCCCCTTTCATGTACTACAAGGCTTACATAAATCACAAATCTACTTCATCAAAGATTTTTTTCACAAGTAAGATAGATTATCACAGAGAATATGAGCAGCAGGTAAGTAATGTCCAAGAAGTTAAAACACACACACACACACACACACACACACACACTTTGCTTTTAATAGGTGAAAATTATAAAGGTTCTTTGAAAGGAAATTGTGATTTACAGGTGATGGTAGACTATGCTCAAGGATGGTCCACAAAGAGCCTGCAGGCAAACACAATGCAGCCTGTTATGTATGCCAGAAATGGCTACTTATTATCTGTCACATATGTGTTTTAAAAAAAGACTAAGTGATCAAAATCTCTGAATTGTTTAATTTTGGATTAATCAGAAGATGAAACATGGGCTCTCCGTCTTTCATCAGCCTTCAATGTGAGTCCCGACCCAGTCTGGTAACTTAAAAATAAAACTGAATGCAAACCTTCCCTGCCGTGTCAAAAAGTTTGGCTTGCAGGCCTCCTGGACTTTTTTGTCTTTTGAGTTTTTAATGAGAACCAAAGTCTAGGATCCTGGAACATTGTGAATTTTGATTACAGTGGGGTTCCAGCCTGGTTGGAATGGGAGAAATGTCAGAAGCCTTGTGTGCTCACCAGCCAGCTTCTAGATGAAAGGCTTTGGAGGCGCTTCTCAAATTCTGCTCAGCTCTTGGTTTCTATCCAAACCCAAACTCTAAACCCACCGAGGTTCAGTAAGCATAAAATCCTCGCCCATCATTGGCTTTGCAAAATGCCAATTTTTCATTCAGCAAACAATTATAAGGCATAATTGCTACTGGAGGAAATCAATCAACTTTCATAGATTTTTAATTGCCCATTTTATTTTGCTTCCTCATCAATATAAAACTATGTCATCAGACTTAGTAAATGTTGTGTTTCTGCCTAAAGTCCTGACATCCTGAGAATAAAGAGGAACCTCAGTGGTCTCCTTGTGACATTTGGAACCTCTACCAAAACTTGCTGGAGTAGCACACAGTGAGTAACAAGGACTCAGTGACTTTGTCTCTGGGCAGAGATTCTCCCATAACATGGGAATAAGTGACATGATGGGTGGTTTGTTGTGTTGAGAAACATCAAGATATAAGGATCATTGCAGGCAGGGTTTACCAAACTGCTTAGGTTTTAGAAGGCTGTCATTAATTCTAACCCTTATCCAAATTAGCTTAAATGATATTGCTAAGATTGTATGTATCCATACTATTGTCCTTGGACAGTGAGTCTCAAGCACTTCGATGTCTAAGCACATAGTGAAACAAAGCTTTAGAGCCTGTCTAGTAAAATGAATGTGCTTGTTTCATAAGGTCAAATGAGGTACATTGGGTAAACTCAGGGAAGGAGGCAGTAGACTTCTATCATTAGAAGGTAGATAAGGGCTACAGAGCTGATTCAGTGTTTAAAAGAACCTTCTGTTGTAGATCCCCACTGTTGTAGGGGATCTGAATTTAGTTCTTAGTACTTGTGTCAGGCAGCTTAGAACTAGTGTAATTTCAAGTCTAGGGCATCAGATGCCTCTGAGTTCGGACCTCTTTGGGCACTTGCACTCATGTGCAAACACACACACACACACACACACACACACACACACACGAATAAAAATAAATCTAAAGAAGAGAGATAGTAGATAAGATACTCTGAATGGCTAGCTACCTTTTATTAAATACACAGTAGTCCTGTGTTTTTCTTTTTTTAATTCTTTGAACATTTATCGAACTAAAGATTTTAAAATACAGCAGGTGTCATCATAAAAAATACTTACTGAAATTAAGCAAAAAATATTAACAGAGCTTACCCAAGGAGCATCAAAGGCCACTGGGAAGAAAACTTTTCTTAAGATTATAATAACTGAATCAACAAACAAATGGACTACTATAAAAGAATGGGAAATTTAACCTTTATTGTTACCTTGATGGGATTTAGAATCACCATGGAAACACAGATCTTGGTGTGTGTATGAACATGTTTCCAGAAAGGCTTATAGAGCAGAAGTGATCCACCATGAATGTGCCTGTGACATTATCTAGTAAGTGGGGTACTAGACTGGAGAAAAAATGAGAAAGGAGCTGAGAACTGGCATTCATATCTCCCCTGATCCTCACTGTGGATGCCATGTGACCACTACTTAAAACTCCTGATGCTTGTACATTGCAAAGGTACATTGTACCTTTGCTTGTACATTGGGCTATAATGTGAACCAAAAGAAACCCTTCCTAAAGTTGCTTCTGCCAGATGTTTTGTAACAAAAGTGAAAAAGAAAACCACCAAAACACCAACTATATAGAGTGACACCATTTCTGAGAAAAAGAAGCAATATCACTAATGGCTGAGTAGCAAGAGAGAGCATGACACAATGGGAAAGCAAATATTCTAAAGAAAACACTACCAGTGGAAAATGTCTACATTTTGCACTCAAGTATATAAACCTAGATATACTTCACTGGATTAGGTTATGGAGGCTACGTGTTCAAATATACTTGAAGCCAAAGAGGGAAATCACTCTCTACTTCTATTAATAACAATGTTTGTTTTGTTTGAAAAATGATCTTTACTCCACTAATACCCATGTGACTGGCCCTACAGGAGCCTGGTGGCTCCTGTCAATTGCCTGATAATTCAGATTAATCAAGACATGGGAGACTAAGGGATGATGCTGGGGAGTGATGGGGTGAGAGATATAAGGTTTGTTTGACCATGAATACTGCTGTAGGCTGTAGATGTAAGTTAGAGTTTATTTGAGGTCAAATAATATATTTCAGGTAGAAGAGCGACACAGTTCAACTGGACTGTTAAGAAAATCTTTGGAGGTCACAAGTGTATTCCTTACCATAAGCAACACTGGTATATTAGCTTACCACAATGCACTTGTCCTTATTTCTCTCCACCTAGCTAGATAATTTTATTATGTGAATTAGGTTTGACTATAACCCAACAACAAAGTTCCCAAAGCATGGTTGGAAACAGTGTTAAAAACAGGGAAATGATACGAGAGTAAGTTTTGCTTTCCTAATTTCTATTACTCTTCAAAGTACCATTTTTTTTTGTTTTTGGTTTTTGAGACTGGGTTTCTTTATGTAGCCCTGGCTGTTCTGGAACTCACTCTGTAGACCAGGCTGGCCTCGAACTCAGAAATCCACCTGCCTCTGCCTCCAAAGTGCTGGGATTAAAGGCGTGTGCCACCACTGCCCAGCCCAAAGTACCATTTTTAACTGAGTTAGAAAATACTTGAAATATTATGGAAAAAGACATGAACTGTGGAATGTGTTTCGGTTCTATTTTACATGTAGCTTCTGTGGATGAATCTGTTCTCTAGAAAACTACTCACCCAAATTCTGTTCCTGTAGAACATTTTGCAAACTGGCATGTAATGCGTGTCTCAAAGGGAATCTATGAGGATTTAAGGATGTAGAAAGCTTTGCCATTTTTCATAATGCTATTTAAATTTCATACAAAATATTCTAGGCTATTTGGGATTACAAGTTATAAAACTTTCCAGATCTTTTAGAAAACTTACAAATGTACTCAATTCTCTCTGGTCATTGTTGTAAGTAACTACCATGAGAGCCAGGCTATCACCTATTTTTTAATTAATTAGTTAATTAATAAATTGCATTTCAAACTTTTGTAGTCAAGTGACTATAACATTATTTTAGATCAGCTTCTCCCTCCCTCCCTCCCTCTCTCTCTCTCTCTCTCTCTCTCTCTCTCTCTCTCTCTCTCTCTCTTTCCTATCTTTTTATGGATTTATGAATTTGAAATTATATATTTTTCCTCGTGGTGTGCTGGAATGTATCTTATCTATAAGAGGAAGACAATGAGGGTAGGTTGCCTAGGTGCACTTAGTTATGAGATAGGGCAGATAGAATTGCTGTTTTCTTCAAGTGAGAGGTAGAGTGCTAACACAGGAGCCACCAGCTGTGGAGAACTAAAGTTTCAGGATCTTCTTCAATGCCAAACTGGAAGTGACATGGAGGACAGGAAGGTAAGGACAAAACTATGTTTTAGATAGGCAAACCTTAGGTTAAAATTTGAATATTGTATACTGTCTTGTAAATTCAAATGACCTTTATTTCAAAAACCCACACTGACCCATTGCTTCAGTCAGCAGTGGGTCCTATAGTTTCTGTGCTAGTAGGATTTCTATTCTCCTCCAAAGCAAGCCTCCTAAAATCTCTCTACATCCATCCAAGTTTGACATTATTGGTTGTTTGGGATGCTGGTAATTCTTGGAAATCATGTTAAAATATTGTTAAAATCTAATTTTCTGTGTGTGTGTCGTTGAGAATGTAAATATTTCAAGGCTCGGTTTCATTTTAGTAAATTAGTATATTACTCTGTTATCTGGAAATGCTGCATGAGTTTAGATAATTAACGTTTTGCCATTATGAGATTGCTATTTTTCTCTGGATAGTATTTCTGTGATTGATTGCCATACTCCAAATCTAAGTTAATTTAATTTTGCTTGTGACTAAATAGAAGAATAATTTTTGAGTGTGAAAGTCAATGCTTATTATTTTAATTACAAGAAGATAATAAATATGATGTCTTTATTACTTGTCTAACATCATAAACTTAGAATGAGAGTGACTTAGAATAAGGAGATCCTCCTATTAAAGTAACCAAAAATAGTTTTAATAGTCACTGGGTATCTATATCCCTAAGTTTATTTTTGCATTTTCTGAAACACTTAGTAGTATTAAATACTAGATACTTTGTTTTGTCTCTGGTCTCATAAAGACAACATGTGTTTTAGTAGTTAGAGACCTTTCTCAAAACATTTGAAGACTAAGATGGAAAACCAGTATAACCATCTTCAGTTTGATACTTTGAGACAATGCTTATGGTTAAGGGATTCAGAAAATAAAACTGATCTGTGGCAGAGAATACAGAGGAGACAAGAAGAGAAAAATATAAAGGTGAAAGGAGGCAAGAAAAACTAAACTGAAAAGTTAATTGGAGTAATTAATTGAGACTTCCCACAAGCTGTTTGGCTTGTGTTTACTTGGTATTTGTCTGTGTAACTATTTTCCTCCTTGAGCTTAGGAACAAAGTGCATGCTCATTTTCATTTCACAGGCCATGCCCTTTACTTTGAACTGTCTAAACACATTATTTGAATTTAACACACACCAAATTTGTCTGAATAGTAGGTCTAAAGTTTCAGACAGTATTTCTGAACTGGAAGAGAATTGTGGCATACAGAAGAGATGCTCTTCTTCACCATATAGAGGATTTGATGTAGAGACTTCACATTAAAACTGAGGGGCCACAGAACTAATAATTGACAAAAACATTGGGGCAGCCATGAGATAACACTGAGTATCTCCTAAGGACTGATACTATATTGAGTGAACATACTCAGTGGACATTGTTCTTATATAAGTCTATTAACAAAGTGAAATGGTGGCCAGATGTGAAGTCTGGGTGCAATAGGTAAGGGATGATGAATGCTAGCTAGTTAAAGTAGCAGAGCTGTGAAGAAACGAGTTTTCCAGACAGATATAGCATTGACTATCATAAGGAGAGAGGTTATAAAATACAAAAATAGCATGCGCACAACTTACAAAACCCAGTTGTTGGGAGAGCAAATGGGTATTGTGTGAAGACACAGGAAAGGGAATATTTAACTCTGTATTTTGGGTAGACCACTTTGAGGAAATTAAACTTGAGTGAAACTTGAAAAAGAGAATAATGTAGACATGAAAGAATAGGAAGTAAAGTCCAGGTAGATGGAGCTGGTCATGAGGGCTTGGCCAGATGAACAGTTTGGAGTGGGATTGAACAGTGTGCAATTGGAAGGACAGTAGAGTGTCCAACACAATGCATTTGAAAGAATGCAATGAAGCAGGATTAAAGAGTCAGGGTATCTTAATTTGGGTTTCTATCACTGCAAGGGAACACCATGACAACAAAGCACGTTCTGAGGAACGGGTTTATTCAGCTTATACTTCCACATTGCTATTCATCACCAAAGGAATTCATAAAAGGAACTCAAACAGGCCAGGAGCCTGGAGATAGGAGCAGATGCAGAGGCCATGGCAGACTGCTTCTTACTGGCTTTGCTTCATGTGGCTTGTTTAGCCTGCTTTCTCGTAGAAACAAGGACCACCAGCCCAGGGATGACGCCATCCACCATAGGCTGGGTCCTCCCCCATTAATCACTAATTTAAAAAAAAAGCCTTGCAGCACGATCTTATAGAGGTATTTTTCTCAGTTGAGGCTCTTTCCTCTCAGAAGACTTTAGCTTGTGTCAAGTTGACATAAAACCAGCAAGTACACAGGGAGTCTATTTAGCAGGTATGATGAAGTATATAATTCCTAAGGAAACTCATTGAGGAGATTCTGCCACACATTTGACAGCATGTGTAAAACCTGTACAGTAACTTTGTAAAATAAAGATCAGAGGCTAAAAAAAAGCCAGACATGCCTCTAAATGTCTTGTTCACTGTAACTGAGTATGCCAGCTTTTGGACGTGGGTTTATTTAATCCCATAGTTAATGCTTATGGGAAAATTTTTTGTGAGTGTATCTGTTAGGCTCACGATTGACAGGGAAGGGCCCTGAAAGGAACTTCCAGAAAGTACTTTTGGGTTTCTAAAATCTCTCCTAGTGAGAAAGATCTTGTGGATGGATCCTCTTAGGTATTTTGAGACAATGTTTGCAGAGAGCAAACGCTGTGGGAAGAGCGAGCTATGCAGCATGGCATCTCCTACATACAGGTAAGATGATCTGAGTTATTTTTTGTTAAACAAGCAAAAGGCAAAACAAAACATTTCTGAGGCTCAGAAATGTTGCTATATTTTATGAATTTAAATGCAATGTGCTTGTTTCTCCTTTTAAATTCTTCATAGTCTATTTATCACTGGTTCTCTGCTCTATTTAAATGTGGCTTGGCTTTGCTTGTCCCATAAAATTATGTTGTCTTCTTTATTGGTCCTGACAGTCAAGTAGCTAGTGAGGGAGCATCTGCTTCCCAATTTCCCATCTCTGTGGGTACAAGAGTATAGTCTACTGGGCATCTTGGAGAATGACCAACAGCCAAAGGGTTCATGGCCAATGAAGAATCATAGAGGTAGATTCTTTTTATATTTACTTAACACAAAAGCAAGTGTTGCAGTCTTCCCCTGTCATCTTAAAAATTTCTCACAGATAAGAAGTTTTCAATGAGCAGTCTCTAGAGTCTTTGAGGAAAGAAAAATGGAGTAATCATTAGGACAAGAGGATTTGAACTAAAAACATAGCCTAATCATTGTGGTGAGTGTCGTCTGTTTATTGGGGATCCGGGCAAGTGAAGGCGTCCTGGAGACCTGACAGCTGGCTGGCATATTTCTCAATGAGTGAGGAAATTTTCCAGTTCATCTGCGGAAAATTTGGTCCGATATTAAGGCATGAGGCTGCCCATCTGCAGCTTGCAATTGGTACAGACAAGAGAATCACTATTACTTTGTGGAAACATGCCACAAATCTGGAACAAGGCAGACTGGCATGTCTATTTGGGGTTGGCAGAGCTATGGTTTAGTCTATTGTTACAAGGCAGCTTTGCCAAGGGAGAGTGAGAGTTCATGTGTACTGTGGCCTCATCGCACACATTATCCTCAAATGAAGAGTATGTGGAACGAACTGTGGAACTCTGACTTTATGAAGTTGTTTTCTCACACTCCCTTGCTTGTTGTTTGTGTCTGTCCTAATGGCCTAATGCCTTTTACTTCTGACAGCCATTTGTTATTCAAGTTGGATGGTTCTATTTTGATGCTGATATCAGTTTATGGGTTATTATATCCATTTGCAAATCATGACTCAAAAGAGAGGAACTCTGGGATGTAAAACACTCCATATGCCCATAAATCACAAACTGAATAAAAGTTGGCAACAGGAAAGTAATTGTGTTGGGAGTTTGAAAGTCTGTCAGCCAACCTTTATTGAAACTCTGATATTGTATTCTGCAGTGCTTGAGGGATTGAAAGAAAATAGAGTATATAGGAATGTAGGAGAGTCTAGGTGGAAGGGAACTTGAGGGTCACATAGAACAAATGGCTATTCACACAGACGATGGTTTCTTTCATTGGGTTGATATTTTAGGGGATGCGGGTGGTAGCTTAGAAAAAAGAAAGAGCCCATGTTTGTCCAGAATAGAGTGAGACAAGCTGTGGCTATTAAATAATATTTTACCTGGTAGGTTGGCTCTGCAATAGTTACACTATTATTATTATATTGGTGGAAAAACATGGTGGTTGAAATTTATTAAGCTGTTACCAGCTGCTTTTTATTTTTATTGTATTAACTGCATACTATCATGAATCCCCTTTGATGTAAAACTCAGAAGCAAATGTTGAAGCAAATTCTGCTATGAATGCCATAGAAAAGTATGTAATCCTGAAGTGAAGAGCAACAGCCAGGATTTTACTCAGACAAGGATCTGCTACTCTCTATGAGAAAATGAGTGTAGACAGAGTCTGAAGATGTGAAAGACATGATTTTTTTTTTCAGATTTCTAGTTTAATTCTGCTTTGTTTTGAGACCATGCGTTACATAGTTTATATTTCAATGTTTATTAAGGAATGCTTTATGGAAATGTGCTGGTAAATATGATCTAGAGTGCATGTATTAGATGGAGTGTTAAAGACTATTAGTTAATATTGTTATTGAGGTTAACTGCCTTTTTACTGATGCATTCTGTCTGTTTGACCTGTTATGGACAGAGTTTTGAGTTGAAGTCTCTGATTATAGTATTTATGTATTTCTTGCTTGTCTATCAAGTTTTGTCTCGTAAATTTTGATAATCACCATTGAGAATATTCATATATATATATATGAAATATATCTTTTAATGATTGTTATACCATTTAACATAATGGATACCTTGATCATGGTGTAATGCCTTTAGTTTTGGCAAATAATCTATTTTGTCAAAATAGCTTTCTCAGAAGTCAATGTATCAACTTCAGACAAGTTTGCATATATTAAATGTGGTATGGCTGTTGTTTCAAGTAGAATTAGTGTATATATTTTTCTATCTCTTTATAATTTATTGTGTCTTTGTCTTTGGATTAAACTATTGTATACAACATGAGGTAAAGTCTGGTTTGTTTTGTTTGTAAATCTGAAGGTTGTTGGCTTCAAGTGGTAAAACATTTAAAATGTTAATGATACAGTTAGATGAATTCCCCACTGTGGTTGTCCCTGTGTTTTATTTATTATCATTGTAACCTGTTTCATTTTTCCCTTTTTTCTCTTCAGTTTTATTTGAGCATTTCGAATAATTCTATCTTATCTCTTCTCAGTATGTATTTTCTCAGTATTGTATTTTTTTCAAGAAATACTTGTTTGCATTTTAAAAGTCTGATTTTATTTTACTTTGAATTTTATTATTCTGCTTCACATTCAGGCCAGGTCTTTATCCCAGTGCAGGGAGTCCCCCATTACTCCCTTGCTCTCTTGTGACTTCATTGCCATTCATTCAATTTACCTATGTGTACACTCATCTAAATACATTGTTAATGTTAAAACTTGAAAAAGAGGTATTTTTTAGATCAACTAAGAATAAGAAAATAAAAAGATCTACCATTAAGATATGCCCACTCTGATGCTCTTCTTTCATTAGTTAGACATGAGTTTTTGTGTTAATTTTTTTTTTCTGCCTGGACTGTTTCTTTAAAGATTGGAGGGGAGAGGTGTTGCACAATTTTCCAATAACTTGAGAATTGCTTAATTTTTAACCTTATTTATGATGCTATGTTCCTGGACAGAAAATTTACTGGCCAAGTTTCAATTCTATCATTTAAAATATTTCACTCCACTTTATACCACTACATGTTATTCTTGATTGTAGGCTTTCTAATTAGAAGACTGACACCACTATTTTAAAAATTCTTTCATTTGCTTCCTTATGGTCAACATAGAATAACTTTACAATCACTATTCCTATACTTAAATGTGGGTAAGCTTAGGAGTGCGTGAATGTATGGGAGTGTGCAGATGTGTGTAGAGGCCAGAAATCAATCTCAATTAAAACTCCTCAGGACCCGTTCATCTTATTTTTGGGGGGATAGCATATCTCATTAGGATCTGGTGCTTGCCAAATAGGCTAGGCTGACCAGCATGCACTAGAAATCTTCTTATCTCTGCCTCTCCAGTGCTGGAATTATAAATGCATGATACAGTGCTTGGTTTTTTATGTGAGAACTGTTGATAAAACTCTGGCTCCTATGCTTGTGTGGCCAGCACTTTATAGACTGAGCTATCGTCCCAATCTCTCTACTCCTATAGCCATATATCTTTCTAAGTTTTATTTCTATTTCTCTGAGGCATCTTTTTGTACTTTCTCATTGTCTGAATTTTCTGTAGCTTTGATTTGGTTTGCATAGTGTTTTGGTTTAGTTCTTTCTTTTTTTTTTCTTTGAGGGCTTTTGAGCTTCTTGGACCAGTGGTTTGATACTTCTTGTCAATTTTTGACAGTCCTTGGAAAGACAGCCATCCTCTTATTTACTTGCTCCTTCAGTTTGATCTTCCGTGTAGATATTATGCACTTTGAATTTTATTTCTTTAGATCATACTTTCACTCACATGTGTTATTTATTTTGTTAAATTGTGTTATAAGGTAATCAGAACCAATATAAGTAGGCTTTCAGTGTGGAGCCTTATGATAATTTGATAGCAGGTTGAGCTGTATTTATTGCTTTCTATTCTAGAAGGTGCCAGGGTTTGGAGTTTCCGAAGTATCTTTTTCATTATTTCAATTACAAGCTTCCTTAAACCCCTCATCCTTATAGTTGATGCCATCTTGCTATGCCAGGTGTATGTGTGTACTATTGCACTGGAGACCTGAGAGTATAGTAGTAAACTATGATTATTCTAACTAGTCTTTGTTTACATGACCAGTGTCTCAGGGCTGTGTTTTTTTATACACAAGTATTTCATCACTATAGTTACCCACCAACCCCTCTAGTCTGATGATTTTCTGACTGTAGCATTCTGGATCTGATTACTTGAAGCCTGGATCCTTGGTGACTATTATCCTAGATGATGGATGAGACAGGAAGGGTGTGAGGAAATAGATGCCCTTCCCAGTAGTGATAGGTATAAGAAAAACAAATACCAATAAAAATCCATCACTTTCCCTCAAGTGGAGGAGTGAAGGCTCTATTATGGAGAAATATCTCCTTATGGTTCACAGTAGTTAGATATTTCCCTTAACCTGCTAGAGCTGCCACTGGATCTTTCTCAGATCTTTACCATGAATACTGGGTGATTTCTTGGTGGGCGTATCCTACTTTCTCAAATCAAGGACCTCAAGTAGTTTCTCATGCTGATCTACCCTCAACTTCTAGTAACCCATCCAAATCTTCTCCTCTTTCACCTCTTCCTCCTTATCTTTTTCCTCTTCCTCCTCCTCATTCTTCCACCTTCTTCTATCAGGCTCTTTAGTATAGGATGACCCCAATGACCTTGATGTTATGATCATCTTACTTCCATACCCAAGCGCTGGAGAAGGTTGCGCTGCCGTACCTAGTTTATATACTGCTCACAATTCAACCCAAAGTCTCATACATGCTAGACAAGACTCTATCAGCTGAGCTAAATATCTGTCTTACAATCAACATCATCACTAAGCAGTCTTGTTCATGACTTCAGTGGACTTCCATTAAACATTAGAGGAGTTTGGGTGTTTTTCTGCATGTGCCTACTTCCCTAGTGTTTGGAGTTGATTTTTCCCTCCCATGCAACCTCATTTCTTTCCTATTAACAAGAAACAAAGGAGCAAATAAGACTGTCACAATGTGCCAATCTACCATGCATGCAAGTTTGCTGCAATCCCATCAATCAACATTCTCTGCTAAAATTTTATTTACATAATGCCCTACTTTAGATCTACTACTCAGCATCTTTCCTTTTCCTTCTACCATCCTCACTTTTCCCCTCTCTCTTCTCCTGATTTCTGTACATCTGGCCTCTAAAACCAGTATGGTGTAAACTCTATTTCTATTCCTAATTTCTCCCAAACAGTGAAGGGATGCTTTGTAACTTAGATCCCAAATTAAAACATACTATGCTAAATATTTTGAACATATAATCAGTTAATCTATGCAGAAACTTTGGTATTACATCCTTTTTATAGATAAAGCCTCTAGACCTTGGTGTTTTGTCCAAGCAGATCAGAAGATTAGAGAATGAAATCTGACTCCAAGTGTTTACTCCTGGCTCCTTCCCTGTGTTAGAAATATGTAAAATATGCTTAGTACTATCTGAACAATTCAAGAAAATCTTCCCAGGGATGATGGCCTTTAAGTTAGATTCTGACAAAAGAACTAGTTATTGCTAAGCCAAATTTACAGAAAAGAATATAGAAAAGAGAATAAACAGCAAGTTAAAAAGGTAGTGAATGCTTCAAAATTAGAAGCCTATGCAGCAAGGGAGGAGTGTAGTCACAGAAGGCATCTGTGTATAAGGATGACCTTGTTAGGTCTAAACATGGAAAAGGAGAAGAATGTTTCCTATCAAGCTGAGGCTGGAGTTATCATGGAGAAGTTCAGAGCAGGAGTGAAAAAGACCTAAAGGATCCACTTTCAGTGAGGCCGCCCTTGAGGCATTTGGAAGATGGACATGTAAGAAATTTTGGAGGTGAGGAAGTCAGTTACAGGGCTACTGTAAATAGAGGAAATGTAATTATCAGTTAAAAATTTTTAATTTTTAATATTCAATTATTTTCTATACCCCTATCAGCAACAAAAAAAGACATTTTGCCTCCCTGGAGGTCTGTGCTTAGTTATACATTTCAATAATATATGTAGTTATATGACAAAAAGGGTTAAATCACAACCATGGTATGATGATTCTAAAGAGAAATTTTAATGAAAGGTAACAAAACAAAATAAAAGTTTTCCAAGTTCATATTTTCCAAGTTCATCATTTGCAGGAGATTAATCAATATTCACATATTTCTTTAAAACAACCATCATTCAATTCCTAATATTTTACACATTCTTGTTTAAAAAAGTTTATCTGGGCTACATTTCAACCACTCTTCTATGCACTAAGAGAATAGTGAATAAAACAAACACACATCCCACTTTAAGAGCTGATCAACCAAATTGGGGTGTGGTGGAAAGTACCCTATTATAGAAAAGACAATTCCCAAAGTTGGAAAGAATACAAGGCTCAGGTCTTGATTTTGAAATTTCCCACGGCTGATGTATTCTATTGCACACATCACTTGTTTTTGATTCATATGTATTCAAACTGTTTTTCTTTTCCCTTTTCTTCTTTTTTTTTTCCTGGCTTACTAGTTCCTTCAGGTTTCTTCCCAAATGTGACAAGTCTTTGATCCACTACAGTGACAACTAATCTGCATTGTCAATTTGACTAGTCTTAGAGTCACCATGGAGACAAACTACTGGTTGTGTCTATGATATTGTTCCCAGTAAAATTTTATTGGATAGACAATATTTTATGGGTAGCTAGACTAAACAGAAAGGAGAAATTCATCAGGGCATCAGAATTAATCTGTCTCCTGATTATGATTCAATGTGACCAGAAGATTATTGTTTCTGTCACCATACCTCCTTTGCCATGATATACTCTGTGCCCTGTACTACACCATGAACTCTGAGCCAAAATCCTCTTGTCAAGTATTTTGTGACAGCAATGAGCAATTAACTCATACAATTCCTTGCCAAACAGCTTAAAATTTCCAGATAATTCAGGCTGTATGTGTGTTATCATGATCTGATCTAGTCCAGGATCCTCTTAAAAAACAAACAAACAAACAAACAAACATAAAAAACCCTCCATCCAATTTAGAGTTCAGGGTCTCTGAGCTAAACATTTGACCATGATGGTCTTCAGATTTGTGTCATTATTTTCACTGAACAACATTGAGAGTCAGGGTCTCTGAATCTCAAAAGTTAAAACATACTTAATAATCACAATATTTTAAAAATCTATTTATGTGAAAATTTCAATGATTTTGTATCCCATAAAATGAAATTCTTCCAACAGATGGCTGGTTAATAAAGCCCATTCTGTGGAAGAAGTTCCAACATTTCTATTTCTTGCATGTCTCTGACATTCTTCAACAAATTGCATACATTTCTCCATTAGCAATTAAGCCAGGAAAAGACTTGAAACAAACCAGCCTGGAACTGGAGTAGGAAGCTTGGGTGAGATTCCGACAGTACACATATCAGTAGAATGCAGCACAGAATGGTCATAAAGGGCCTCTTGGCTTCCGGGAGGGACAGTAATAGAACTAGGTAGTAGGCAAGAGAGCCTGAGAAAATGAATAAGCTTTCTGTGAAAAGGGAAGTGCAGATCCTCAGCCAAGACCTCTTTTACTTGGCAATGGGTCCACTTGGGATTGGCACAGTTTCTCACTGAGCAAAGGCAGACCATCATAGGTGGGCCATCTGCTCTGTTTCCTCAGTGATGGCACCTGTTCAGTTCTTACCTTTAGAACCAGTGCCTCTTGGTGAGGTAAAGAATATGTCTAAAACACCAGTGATGCTGTGCAACTTAGCAGAGAAATGATGTTTTATGAAGTATCATCCTGTGCAGCCATCTGCAGAGAATCACATTTGCCCATCCTTGGGCACTCTCCCACTTATCCCCTGGTTTTGATTTCATCCCTTGAAGATGTCATGAATTTGTTTGTTTAATATAACATATTGGGAGGGCCTTTTCTTTAATGGTAAAACATTTCCCTTTATATGCTGATATCTAAAAGTCATTGATACACTAGAGATGAGTTATTAACACATGACATAAAATAATATTTTAGTAATATGTAGTTGTAAACCTGTTTTCCTGTCACTTATAAACTAATTATTCAAAGATGTAAACCATTCTACTTCAAGACTGGGTAGAAAGTGAGTCAGTATAATTTAATAAGCAATAAAAATATTTTTATTGAACATTAATATAATTTAAAACATTAAGATGTTAACTAATTCATATAAGGCAATAAGAATATATACACCTATTGTCATTTAAAAGTGTTGATTGGAAAATATCTTCTCATATCTCTTACCCATTGTTAATTGGATTTGGTGCATAAATTTTGTTGTTGAGCTATAAAAGTGTAGATGGTAATCTCTTATCGAATAGCAAATATATAGCTTACAAATATTTCCTATCATTTGTCCATTTAACTGATTTTTTCATAGTGATGCAGGAAGAATTTAATTTAGGAAGTTTTCACCTGTGCTATAAGTGCTATTTCCCTCTCACCAAAGTTGATTTTAGGGAACATTCCCAATATTTACTTCTAGATATTTTATTATTTTAGGATTTGTATTATACTCCTTACTCTATTTTCATGTAACTTTGTGCCTAGTGTTGTTGTTGTTGTTCTTCTTCTCCTCATTATTTTTATTTTATTAATTGATTATTTTATTTATTTACATTTCAAATGTTGTCTTCCTTCCAGTCTCCACTTAGCACACCCCCATCCCATCCCCCTCTGCCTCTTAGAGGGTGCTCCCCCACTTACCCACCCACCCACTTACTTCCACCTTACTGCTCTAGCATTCCCCTACACTGAGGCTTACAGCCTACAGAGGACCAAGGACCTCCCCTTCTATTGATGCCAGATAAGGCAGTCTTCTGCTACATATGTTGTTGGAGCCATGGACCCATCGATGTATACTCTTTGGCTGGTGGTTTAGTCCCTGTGAGCTCTGGGGGTTCTGGTTAGTGGATATTGTTTTTCTTGCTATGAGGCTGCAATCCCCTTCAGCTCCTTCAGTCCTCCCCCTAACTCTTCCATTGGGATCTCCAATGGATCTCCAGGCTGTCTGATGCTTGGCTGTATCTGCATTTGTCTTCTGAGAGTTGCCTACTGTCCTTTACAAATCAGTTTCATTTTATTATTGCATACTACCTGAATGTCTAGCAGAAATCACATAATTTATTGGAGAGGCTAGTTTTATTTCACATGTATATTCTTGAATGTTTTGTTATTGATAAGTTGACCATATACACATAGATTTATTTCTGAGTTTATGTTTTGTTCCATTGTTCTATTCATATGCTTTCTCAACAATACTGTGCACTTTGATTATTATAAATCTGTTACATATTTAAATAAGAAAGTGTGATACCTTTAGCCTTTGGGGGGCTCTAGATGATTTTAGCTACTTAGGGGTTTTGTGGTATCATATGGACTTTATAACTTTTTTCTATTCCCATGAAAAACAACTATTGGAAGTTTGTTAGACACTGTATTGACGCTTTAGACATATATACATACCTGTGTATAATACTGATTTTTCTGAGTTTTGAACATCATATGTCATCAGTTTTTATGTCCTCTCATTACTTTCAATCATACAGTTTTCCATGTATAGATATTTTATCTTTTAAGGCCAACTTTACATATAAGTTATCTTTCTAGCGACATTAAAGTAGCATTTATTTCTTAACTGCATTATCATGTCATCTGTACAAAGCATTTTGGTTGTTGTTATTTTGTGTCTTGCAAATTTTTGTGCTCTTATCTTTTTGCTGCAATCCTTAGAATGCTTTATGAATCATATTATTTACAAACAATAACATTTTTACTTTCTAATGTTGAATCTGTATGCATTTTAATTTCTTTTCTACTTGTTTCAGTAAGGACTTGAGTACTATGGTGATTAGATGTAGCACAGTGAACATGTTTTGCATGTTTTTAAAGACATATTTATTTATTTTATGTATATGAGTACCCTGTAACTGTCTTCAGACACGCTAGAAGAGGGCATTGAAATTCCATTACATACAGTTGTGAGCCACCATGTGGTTGCTGGGAAGTGAACTCAGGACCTCTGAAAGAGAGGTCAGTGCTCTTAACCACTGAGTTATTTCTCCAGCCCCTGTATGTTTTGTTGTTGTTGTTGTTGCTATTGTCTTCTGAAAAAATAAATTTCATTTATTTACATCCCAAATGTTGTCTCCCACTTCTCATCCTCCATTGCAGAGTTCTTCCCCATCCTCCCTCCTTTTTGCCTCTGAGAGGGCGCAATCCACAGGAATTCCCTGGTGGCATCAAGTCTCTTCAGGTTTAGGTGCATCCCCTCACTGAAGCCAGACAAGGCAGCCCTCTGCCAGGTAAGTACCAAGGGCTATGGACCAACCCATGTGTGCTCTCTGTTTTTTGTTTTTCTGCTGTTGTTGCTTTTTTGTGTGTGTATGAGAAAAGTTTTATATGTTAAACACTAACTGTGATGTCAGCTGTGGGTTTTGTAATATAGTATCCACTGTGTTTAAGATACTCTTTTATCTAGTTTGTTGAGAGATTTTATTTATGAAATGTTTTTGAGTTTTATAAAACATTGCGGAATTTATTTTGAAATGATCGTATGATTTTATATACAACCAGATGACATAGTTTATTGCAATTATTGAATTGCACATGTTGTACCACCTTTGCCTCCTAATTATATATCTCTCTTGAGTGTACAGTCCTTTCAATGTGCTGTTAGTTTGCTAGTGCTCTGAAGGTGTTTGGCTACGAAGAGGCATTAGCCTGAAGTTTTCTTTTCCCAAAATGTCTTTGTGTCACTGTTACAGCATTTTATGGTTTTGAAAAGTCCTCTTCTTATGTGGTCTCTCCACTGCCTCTTATAAAGTGGGGGATTCTTATTAATAAACTTTGCATGTTCCACAGAATTCATCAGTAAAGTCATGTGGAACTAAGGTTATTTTTAACTGTACATACACCATTACTGATTGAATATCCTTTATATTATCATCTGTTCTGATTTTCAGTCATGATTAAAATGTTAGAGGTTTCTAAGACTTTAACCATTTTTTATAATTTATCTAATTTTCAGGCATATAATTATTCATAGTCTCATTTTATGAACAATTTCATTCTGTATCATCATTTGTCATGTCTATTCTTTTATTTCTGATTTTATTGCAAGTTGGTGCTTTTTTTTACTTAGCCTAAAGAAAAGTTTGTCTTCTTTCCTTCCTTCCTTCCTTCCTTCCTTCCTTCCTTCCTTCCTTCCTTCCTTCCTTCCTCCCTCCCTCCCTCCCTCCCTCCCTCCCTCC